>NC_063450.1:9408664-9770433 GCF_020379485.1 Brassica napus | reverse complement strand
TCACACAGTTTTCATTACAGAAAAAGAATAGTAAATCAAGTAATTTAGCCTCTGAGGATATGGAGAGTGAGGGAAAGATTGTGTTTACAGAAGAGCAAGAGGCTCTTGTGGTGAAGTCATGGAGTGTCATGAAGAAAAACTCAGCTGATTTGGGTCTCAAACTCTTCATCAAGTAAGCCTTAATGATCCCACTGAATCTTTGTATTTGTATATAATATAAATTTGAGATATAAACACATTTGAAAACGTAGGATCTTTGAGATTGCACCAACAGCGAAGAAGTTGTTCTCCTTTTTGAGAGACTCACCAATCCCTGCTGAGCAAAACCCAAAGCTCAAGCCTCATGCCATGTCTGTTTTTGTCATGGTAACTTGATCCATACCTTATTTATGGATTCTTAATTCTTTTTCTTTTTATCTAAAACTGAAAGTTGGAGTTTTGGGTTTATCAGTGTTGTGAGTCAGCAGCACAGCTGAGAAAAACAGGAAAAGTCACAGTGAAGGAGACAACTTTGAAGAGGCTAGGAGCCAATCATTCTAAATACGGTGTCGTTGATGAACACTTTGAGGTTAGACATATGGCCCATATCTCTTTTGTTCTTTGTTAATAAAGTTATAATATCTTAATAAACCAGAAAAGTGTTACAAAAAATAAACCAGAAAATATGATTAATAATTTTTGCAGGTGACCAAGTATGCATTGTTGGAGACAATAAAGGAGGCGGTGCCAGAGATGTGGTCACCGGAAATGAAATCTGCTTGGGGTCAGGCTTATGATCACCTTGTTGCTGCCATTAAAGCTGAAATGAAGCCTTCTCCTTAATATATATCTTAATATAATAAGCAAAAATGTCTACTTATTACAAAACTTGTTGTCAAATTTTGAATATGAGTTGTTTGTATCCAATTTGGTTTTGCTTAAATAAGTGTGGATTGCAATTCCACATTACGTTTCAGTCTTTTTCTTTTCTTATTTTATTGTTTGATACTATTTACAATAAAGGAAGGTTTTATTATTAGGCAAATACTTTGATGTGGGTGATGGTACTGTTGGAACAACTATATGGATACATAAAACTGAATGGAGAAAGAAAGGAACGTTTTGTTCGAGCTCAAGAAAGACATAATCTCGATCACTGAAAAAGAGTTATCTGAATGTGCCCTCCCTACATCGATTAATAACACAAAAAAAGTGATTGCTGCATGTGGGAGCCTCCTCAATCCTTAAATGCATTGTAAAATTATGATTTTTACGATATATCAAACTGAATATTATCTTTAGGCTAAAATGATAATAGAAAAAAAAAATTCAAGATTGCAATAATTAATATCAAATTCTTTTTTTTAATTAATATCAAATTCTTGAAGAACAAAAAAATGATTTGCGTGGTGGTGAGATGTTTTTTAATTTACTATTTAATGTTCTGTAGCGTGTGATGGTTTTGATGCAATTATAATCTCATGATAACCACACAACGATTATAAATAAACTTAAATAAACTAATTAACCAATGTTGAGTTAGCTTAGTGGTAAAGAAGTGTGGTTGTAACTATGCCTAATTGCATCATCTAAGATGTCCTATGAAGATCTACTTCTGATCACATTTACTTGCACCATGTTGAAGATTTTTTGTAAGTCTTTCTTCCGTAATATGTATTTAATAAATCGCTCTCTCCGGGACTTGAAACCTGGATTTCCTGTAATCTGTAAAAAATTGTATAGTTTGGAATTTGAAATCTAGACCTTGGTGTAAAAACCTTAAAACCTTAACCAGTAGGCTACGGTATTTCTAAAACTAAATATTATCTAATATGGCTAAACTGTTAATACTTGTAGGAAAGCTAATACAATAGAAACTTTATAAATTAATATTTGATAAAATAATAAATATAGTAAATTATTAAATTTTTCGGTCTTAAACTGGACAGGTTCAAAATGACATAAAATGATAATATAATACTATTTTTAGAAAATCTTATGTAAAAATACAATAGAAACTTTATAAATTAATATTTGATAAAACAATAAATAGTAAATTATCTATCTATATATATATTTACATAAACACCTATTAAAATAAAATTATTTATTCATATGATTTTATAATCATTGTATCTTATCACAAAAGTTTATATGAGACTTTTAACAGTTTTATTAATTTATACTCGTTTTGAAAAATTCAAAATATAACATATACAAAAAAATTCTAAATTTTAATTATATGATTAATGTAATTATGTAATTTATTTTAATAATAAATAATTAAACAAAAATGAGAGAAAGTATACAGATTATTAGCAAATCTTTATTATTTAAAATAATTAATTGTCATATATATCTTAATCACATTAGGTAATTCCGTAGGTTTTATTTGAGGAAAGAATATATAATAATTTCAATTTGATAAATGAATAGTCCATAATGGACATACTATATAATATAACATTCCCTAGCAATTTAATTTTGGACTAACAAAATTATCAATTGATTCTCAAGCCTCTACGTAAGTAAAATTAGCATTGCAATTACGTGACAACTCAGCATGACACTTTTTTAATTAGTACAAACTACATGTTATAACTTTTTAAATGTTTCTCTATTAATATATTGGGGATTTGTTGTAAAATTGGCTGGCTTTTACGCACTTAATTTACTTTTGAAATCCGGTTTTATTAATACAATTCAGAAATGATGTAAAATACGTTCCCAAGTTATTAATGTAAAATATTTGAAGTTATAATGTCTTTGGATATGTATTTCATCACAATTACATGAACATTTCTAACAAACAGACTTCAAAAACATGTACGAAAGAGTCCACATAACCATGATGCAGTCTACGTCGGAATGATCTTTAAAAGTAGAGAAGCATTTAAACAATACATTGATTTCTACGCTATCAGGAAAAAATTCCGTTAGAAACAGTTGTTCAGTACCTGATGGAATGGTGCTAAGATGTTACAGCCATACATGCATATGGCGCGTGTACGATGTGCTATTGAAGAACACAAAATTGTATGAAGTCAGGTGTGTCGAGCTTTTCCATACTTCTTCAGTTGATGACCGATCTGGATACCAAACCCAAGCTATGCATACTGTAATTGGCGAGATGAGGAAAGCACGGTTTAGTGGGAGTTGAGGTGGCTCGAGGCCAAGTGAAATCATGCAAGTGATGCGAGGAGATCATGATGTCCATATATCTTACTAGAAAGCATGGAGATCTAGGAAAGTGGCGCTGGATTATGCTAAAGGAACAAGTGGTGCGTCGTATAATATACTTCCAAGTTATCTGGACAAATTGGTGACTGCAAATCAAGGCACACTTACGGTTATGCATACAGAGCATTGTGAAGGAATAGGTCAGCGGTTCAAGTACATGTTCCTCGCACGGGGGGCTTAGATTAAGGGTTTTAAATACATGAGGAAGGTTGTCATTGTTGTTGGCACTCATCTGAGGGGTAAATTTGCAGGATGCTTGTTAACAGCGTCTGCACAAGACTAGAACTATCAAGTTTTCCTTTTAGCTGTTGCAGTTGTAGATGGTGAAAACGATAAGAGCTGGAAATTATTTTTCAAGAATCTTACAAAATTCATCCCCAACACAGATAGACATACGTCTATTTACTACGCCTTATCTAAGGTATAATAGTAAATAACAAATATTTTCATTGTCTTGCACTTCTGGTTTTTTGGGCCAATACTTGGTTTAGCGTCTACAATCCTCAGTCATATTTTGGACTGTATTCTATTTACTTATGGAACCTTACGTGATACAAGATACCTTTCAAATTTTAGTACTGAAACGTTAACTATTTCCCATGTCAGGTATATCCGGAGGCTAAGCATTCCGCTTGTATTTTTCATTTGAAAAGGAACATCCGTACTTACTTCAAAGACAAGCATCTTGGTTACTTGGTTGGGAAGGCGGCTAGGGCATACAAGTTGTCTCAATTCTACAGTGCCTTCAACGAAATCAAAACAGTAAACCCATCTTGTGAGGATTACCTTATTGGTGTTGGATTTGAACATTGGGCCCGAGCTTATTTCCAAGAAGATCGGTACAACATTATGACAAGTAATGTAGCTGAAACATGGAATGCAGTCCTTCGAGATGCACGTGAATTTCCTATCGTGCCTCTTGTAGAATACATTAGGGGAAAACTAATGAGCCAGTTTTAGGCAAGAAGAGAAACATGCAGCAATGGGGAGAACACTTTAACGCCTCTGGTACTTGAATTTGTGGAGGCCAACTTCGAAAATAGTGGAGTTTACGGTGCACACATCATTAACGGTAATGAGTTTCACATGGTCGATAAAGAGGGCATTTCATTCCACGTTAACCTATCATGAAAAACATGTAGCTGTTATGAATTTTAGACACATAAAATTCCATGCATCCACGCTATTGCAGCTGTAAACTGAAACAAGATAAGTTTTGACTCTCTTGTTAGTGATTGCTATAGTATGACGAACTTGAAGGCATCATACGCCAAAAAAACATTCCATGTTGTCGAAGCTAATGCGGTGGATAACCTATCTTCACAAATGAGTGAATTAAACCTAGATGTCAACCCACCTGCAAGTAGAAGGCCGCCAGGGAGACATCGCAAGAACTGTCAAAGGGTGAATTTTAGGTAATAAATTGATCCCACCATTTGATGAAGTTATTAACATATCCTACTCAAACAATTAGTTTGTTGTGTAGATAAATGTTACAAGAAAGCACAATTTATGTAGTCGTTGCAAAGGAAGTGGGCACAACAAAGCTACTTTCAAAATGGTTATATGAAGTACGAAACCTAACTACATATAGGAGTGTGGTTTCCTCGGACGCTGAGAGGTGTATGGAAGAATGGTTGATTGTTACTGGGAATATGTTGAATATCTTTGTGTATGTAATATAGAAACCAGCTATGGTTGTGGCGTGATTATGTAACATCCGAGTGTGAATAAATAAGAACCAACTTTCCATATTAATGTAGTTGCTAAAATGATAAGACTGAATGCACCATACACACAATAAATGTGTGCCAGGCAAGTGGCTAAAGATAGTACACTGTAACATAACGCCTATGAACATTTAATTGAGCTAAGAGTAGTTGGATTCATTAGTGTGCTAGAATCCAATGAATTGCCTGTATAAAGTCTTATGCATCTTCATTTACCCATGTCTCTTCATCATCTTCTAAGTATAGTCGCTGCAGCAAAATATCAGGAGTAATCATTGCAATCAAGTTCACGTTCTACTAACGTGCAGTCATCGATGATGTAAATGTATTTAAGTGCCGCGTGATAGTGATAGTAAAGAGTATTTCAGCTATTCCAAGGAAGCACCTATGAATTTAAACCAACTGAGATGAAAATTTAAAAAGACCCAACATGGTTAAAATCTCCACCAAGTAGAGAAGACGAAAACATCACTATCTTCACATTGTAAGCTATACTAAATGTTCACACAAAACTGATTCTAGTGTATTGTTTTGACTAAATTTTCCGGCTATTATTTCCATTCCAGTTCGTAATAACAAAGATCAACGCTGGGTATTTAGCATTAGAAGTGCTAACCTATTACAAGTCATTCTATAGAAGAGCATAGGCTATGACGGGTGGTCAACATTAACAAAATGAATTTTGGTTAAGTAAAATTTGACTTGTATGTACCAACAGACATATAACCAGAGACGGTTGTGAATCTTTAAAAGAACACATAGTAATAAGGAAAGCACGCATGCATGTAGGATGGTTCCTTACATTAATTGCGAAGTGGCGGAGCATTTTCGAGAATATATGTAACCGAAAAATTAAATGGGTTCTTAGAGCCGGATTATGCTATATGTTTGCTTCTATAAAACAACTGTCTCTTAAATAAAAAATATTTGGCATGATTACAATGTGACAACTTGTGTTACCAAATTTGAACAATTACACAATTTTTAAATTGGGAGAACCAAACATATCAACTACTAAATACACATCTTCATTACTTACCAATAAGATACAAGAAATATAAATTCAACAACCCGATAATTTTTTTTTGAACTCACCGAACTGAACGAACATTAAACAAAGTAACACCATGTTTAAAATACAAATAAAAATACAGTCACCAGGGGATCCATTAAAACAGATAACAAATAGCAGCTACACTCTGCAAACTGAAAAGCTTCTACAAACTCCCATGAAATTCATACAGCATCACATCCGCTCGTTGAGCTTCCTACACTATGTTCTCAGGAGAGATAGCTAGCCCTACAAGAATCAATGCCACCTATTGCATTTTACTGCAACAACAACACATCTATCAAACCAGACTCTGGGACCTTGTAATTATTAACCAAGCCTTCTGCTCGCTCAATGGATAGTGGGGTATGAATATCATTTGATGTCTATCCGCCATAGTGGGTAAGTAAGGAAGCATTACAGTTACCTAGGCAAGGTCATTAGCTAGCGCGTGTCGGAATGGATAATCGCGTTGCAATCTAGAATGGTTATCTTCCACTCCATCCAATCAAGGCATAGTCCCACCTAGTATTGTTTATCAAAATTTGTAGACCGAATCAAAAAAGGGAAATTTGTTTGGATTTTAGAAAAGCTTTCAACCAAACCTTTTGGTAAGGGATATAAATTGTCTTTTTTACATTTCTTGAACTTGGTGTACGCTCGGGACAGTGACAAAATGAAGCGAGTGTCCAAAAATTAAGCACGGACACCAGACGTAGCAGAACAATGCTTCTCGTAGTTGGAACGTAACAAAAGAACAAGTATGTCAATAACCTAGAACAATTAGAACTCAATCAGCAATGTCTGAAATGTCATTTGCTGTAACAGACAGACCAACTACAATGATGACACTGTTGGTAATTGAAATAATGTTTTAGCATAATATAATTGGTTTTCACACAAAAAAATATGTAAAATACTAGTGTAATCTCCTGTGCTACGCACAGACCAATTTTTGACTGTGTTTAAATTATTTTGCCAAATTCTAATATTCTGTTTATTATCAGAGCTATATTTTATAAGTCATTTTGTTAGGTCCGAATAAAATGGAAATCTAAAATTATAAATATAGCGTTCAAATAAAACAATTAGATGCGTTTAAGTATAATTCTTATGTTTTTTCTGGAAAAAAAATCATTTTTGTGGAAACCAAATTAATATATAACTACGCATATAAATATAGTTAAAACTTACCACATTTGATCCATTCAGTTTTATTTATATTTGTTTTCTAAATAAGTCTTCTCTTAAATATAAATAGATTTATTTTTAATATAATAAAGTGAAGCTACAATAAATTTACGAAAACATTAAAATGTATTGAAAATAGTTATTCTTAAGTTTGATATTTGGATGCGGTAGAAATATAAATGCTCGATTAGTGATAAAAGAAAAAAAAAATTATTTTGAACTTGTTTGTTGGGATTTTTTTTGTAACTTGTCTATTGGGATTTTTTTTTTGTTGTCAACACCTGTTGGGATTCTTCTCCATATCTTTCCTCTACCTTTATGGTCCAAAAAACATAGAAAATCAAAGATAAGACAGAAAACATGAATTCAATAGTCAATTTGTATACAATAAACTCATAAATAGATTTGTAAGATAGTTGAATACGCTCTGTAGTTGAATACGCTTTGTATTAAGAAAATATATTTGAAAATAGTCAAACAATAACAAACAGATTTGTAAATATAATTTATACATAGTAGATTCAGGTATACTTACGGTTTTATAAGTTGTTGACAGTCTGAGTTTCATTTTTTGAAAAATGAAGTTTTGAAACAGGAAGCCTTTTTTTCAAAAAAAAAAAAAGTTTTGAAACAGGAAAATATTAAATACCATCTCCAACCTGAATCATGCAAAAAGAATTAGAGTGTTAAGTTAAGAAGGAAAATAAATTTGAATAGGCCAGTTTTCAAAAAAAGAAAAGAAGAAGAATAAAGGCGGATACATAAACTTGTGTAATTTTTTTGCTACACTCAAACACACAGAAAGAAAGATGAAGAAGAAGCTACGGTAAAAAAAAAGAAGAAGAAGAAGCCGGAGAACAAAATCAATCCCTTGAAAGTTATATAAGAGTTAACTGTTTGAGGCTGCGTGAAAAAATATAGAGATATGAACTTGAAATTTAAGTATAATAATTTTTTTTTTGAAATTAGAACGTGGTAGTGCTGATAAAGAGAAAATCAAGGGATTTATGTTTTTTTACAGTTTTCGAAAATTTTGAACGTATAGATTTTTCATTAAATTTTTTTTTACAAAATTATATCACATGTTAATTTATGATTCGCCAGGCGACTTGCGCTTTAGTATGTTGGACACCAGACGTAGCAGAACAATGCTTCTCGTAGTTGGAACGTAACAAAAGAACAAGTATGTCAATAACCTACAACAATTAAAACTCAATCAGCAATGTCTGAAATGTCCTTTGCTGTAACAGACAGACCAGCTACAATGATGACACTGTTGGTAATTGAAATAATGTTTTAGCATAATATAATTGGTTTTCACACAAAAAAAATATGTAAAATACTAGTGTAATCTCCTGTGCTACGCACGGACCAATTTTTGACTGTGTTTAAATTATTTTGCCAAATTATAATATGCTGTTTATTATCAGAGCTATATTTTATAAGTCATTTTGCTAGGTCCGAATAAAATGGAAATCTAAAATTATAAATATAGCGTTCAAACAAAACAATTAGATGTGTTTAAGTATAATTCTTATGTTTTTTCTGGAAAAAAAATCATTTTTGTGGAAACCAAATTAATATATAACTACGCATATAAATATAGTTAAAACTTACCACATTTGATGCATTCAGTTTTATTTATATTTGTTTTCTAAATAAGTCTTCTTTTAAATATAAATAGATTTATTTTTAATATAATAAATTGAAGCTACAATAAATTTACGAAAACATTAAACTGTATTAAAAATAGTTATTCTTAAGTTTGATAATTGGATGCGGTAGAAATATAAATGCTCGATTAGTGATAAAAGAAAAAAAATATTATTTTGAACTTGTTTGTTGGGATTTTTTTTGTAACTTGTCTATTGGGATTTTTTTTTGTTGTCAACACCTGTTGGGATTCTTCTCCATATCTTTCCTCTACCTTTACGGTCCAAAAAATATAGAAAATCAAAGATAAGACAAAAAACATGAATTCGATAGTCAATTTGTATACAATAAACTCATAAATAGATTTGTAAGATAGTTGAATACGCTCTGTATTAAGAAAATATATTTGAAAATAGTCAAACAATAACAAACAGATTTGCAAATATAATTTATACATAGTAGATTCAGGTATACTTACGGTTTTATAAGTTGTTGACAGTCTGAGTTTCGTTTTTTGAAAAATGAAGTTTTGAAACAGGAAGCCTTTTTTTCAAAAAAAAAAAAAGTTTTGGAACAGGAAAATATTAAATACCATCTCCAACCTGAATCATGCAAAAAGAATTAGTGTGTTAAGTTAAGAAGGAAAATAAATTTGAATAGGCCAGTTTTCAAAAAAAGAAAAGAAGAAGAATAAAGGCGGATACATAAACTTGTGTAATTTTTTTGCTACACTCAAACACACAGAAAGAAAGATGAAGAAGAAGCTACGGTAAAAAAAGAAGAAGAAGAAGCCGGAGAACAAAATCAATCTCTTGAAAGTTATATAAGAGTTAACTGTTTGAGGCTGTGTGAAAAAATATAGATATATGAACTTGAAATTTAAGTATAATAATTTTTTTTTTTGAAATTAGAACGTGGTAGTGCTGATAAAGAGAAAATCAAGGGATTTATGTTTTTTTACAGTTTTCGAAAATTTTGAACGTATAGATTTTTCATTAAATTTTTTTCTTACAAAATTATATCACATGTTAATTTATGATTCGCCAGGCGACTTGCGCTTTAGTATATAAAAGATTATAATGTACTCACAAATGACTGTTCGATCTTATGCTTCAGATTAGTAAACTTCGCACGGAGGAAAAAAGACGTTGGATTGAAACCAATTTGCTCGACCCTAGCACGTTTGTGTTTCTTGCTTCCACAATGATAATCATATACTAGTGATGGTGGGGCAACTCTGGCCCTCTTGCTTTTCTTCAGGGGTTGGTCATCGGCAGCACCAGGAAGCAAATCTTCATTTGCGACATCGTCAACATTATTACTGGGGTTCTCACAGACTTCATCAATGATGCCGACGCGATCCTTATGTGTCAACTCTAGCGAGAATGAAGGGAATGGGTTGCCAAATCTTTTGAATTTCCCCCACCATTATGTGATAGAAGCATGGTGAATCCCGTAAACCTACTAGTTGTGAGGAACCCATCTCCCCCGAATAATTGAAGAACGTGAAACGACTATTATGTTTTGGAGAGATAATTTTTCAGAACTTTTACATTTCTGGTTTCTTGCTTTTGTAAGAAAGAAAACTTCTCTTTTATTCCTACACGGAAACTGCAACTATTAGGGTGTGTGCATGTGCTAGGGAGTTTCTGTGTCAGAAGTATGAATCAGAGGTTTATGGAAAATGCATTCCCATATACCTAATACAATTTCTTCCTATTGTTATGTAGTGCAAATTCCCATTATTTTATTACAAAATTAAATAAATTATTTACTTATTAAAATTCTTATAACTAATATGATAAATTTAACAAATAAAAATATTGTTAAATTTATATAAAATATAATTTTTGTATAAGTTATATATAAAATTCTTTAAATGTATGTATATGTATGCCTACAACGGATAGGATATCCGTTCTTAAAAAATTTAGTATATGTGATTTGCTTTGTCTTTTACGGATATTGCATATCAGTATTTGTTTTGCTTCGTAGAGTTACGGATATCCGGATTTTTTCATTTTAAATCGAAACGAAACCAATTGAATCAAAATTTACTGATATTTTTCCGAGTCCTAGATTCGAATCTTAATGATTTTGTAATTTATTTCTTTCAACAATGATATTATTCAGTAGTTACACGGAGAGAATTTCAAATTCAATAATACAAAGGTTAAAAATGTAGGAACTAAGACTGAGCTAGTTGAAAAAGTTAGTGTATAACACATAAATTTTAAACAATTGTGAAGGTACCACATCAATATTTTAATTTTTAAATGATTGTAAGTCTACCACATATCAATTAATGTGAACATATTTATTACTAATGCTTTTCAGAGAAAATAATTTTGATATCTGTCTAACACCAATATATTAAGCAGACATATATGTCCTAACTTAAAATAATAACAAACTCAGTTTAATGTTTTTTTGATACGTCGACTTCTTTTGCCAGAAACCGTAACTGAGTCTTGTAACGCCTGATGATGTTGAAGGAAGAGTTTAGTATATTCTTCAGCGGTTCCAGTCTCATCCGCCAACACTTTCCCACACCAATTGCAAGACCTGCGAAGTATTTCGACAATATACACAAATTACAAATCTGATAAATATAATAGTTTAAGGTAGAAAAGTTAAGAAAATTGAGTCTTTGGTGAGAGCATATTACTTGACGGAACCAGCTTTTCCTTCATGGCGAGTTGGTGTGTTAACGCCGCAGTGACCACACCACATCGTTTCTTCACCGTTCGTTACTGTTGTTGACATTGTGGTTTACCAAAAAAATGGTGATGGAGACAAGTAAGAAAGTACGTAACGTATTGATTTATTTTCACTAAGGTGTGTTTATATAGAAAGACCTTCCTGATTTCTTTTTCGGTTTAGGAAAGTTGCATTAAAAGGAAACAATCAAAATAAGGAAAGATATCTCGTCATTAAAAAAAAAAGAAGTAAAAGGAACACGCTGATAGACTGGATCAACCAAGATATTTTATTCTTTTTTCTTTCTTATTTTTAAGCGGAATTAAATTCTTTTTAACATTTCAAAATTTATTTAGCTTTGGCCCAAAATAAATAATACATATATATTATTAACACATACAAAGTTACTAATTAATAAAAAAACTTTCCTTTTTAAAAATTTACCATATATATTATTATTATTTTATTATATTATTCTATGTTTATGAAATATGTTTCATAGAATTTAAATGTTGTATTACATATAATTTTACTAAATATTATCAAAAAATATATTGTCATGTTTAAAATAACAAAGATAAATTCTATTGTGAATAGAAAATAAACAATACATTTTTTTGTTTATACTTATATAAAAATATATATGATTAAAATATAATTTCAATGAACCTTATTTTTACATAACCACAACTTTAAATAAAAAAATCATTCTCATTACTTTACTAATTAATAAAACATTTGCCTACGAGACTACACAAGTGGTGCGAATTGGTAAAATTGTATGCGGAGAATCATACAAGCAAGAACAAAACTGTGACCCATCCGCTCACTCGGAATCCGGTTCACAGCCCTACAGAGCACCAACTCCAATTCCTTTATTATGAGTTCTCTCTGACTCCATAAGTAGGTTGTTAGTGAGTTTCGAACCCTAGACCTCACCCTTTAACAATACACCTCCAGGATGAGTTGTCACCAATTGGTCTACAGGTAGGTTATTGATGCGCTTGGCGTTACTCGAACCCACGACCTCACCATTTGACAACTCTCCCACATGACAAGCTGTCACCAATTGATATTGTAACGACCCTGATTTTTGGTTGGGCCCTTTTGGCCTTTATTAAAAATTAAATCTCAATTTTCTTTTTACTTTGTCCCACATTGAAAGTTTAAGGATTCCATATCATTTTCCTTCCCCTATATAAGAAACTCCACTATTTCTCTTTATACTCATCAAGTCAAAGTATTTCTTTGTGCGTGACGAGTTGTTGTTGAATTATCCGACGACCAGTCACTAGTGAATTTTTCCGGCACATTGTGTGGAGATTGCGGGACGCAGAGACGTTTGTGTTAGCGGCGCATTGTATGGATATTGCGGGGCATATGGACGTCTATGCTAGAACCGCATTGTATGGGGATTGCGGGGTACAAAGACGTTTGTACTAGCGGCGCATAGGTGATTGTGGGGTACAAGGATGGACTCTTGTACTAGCGGTGCATAGAGTTGTATATTTAAATCCATATGAGGAGAATGCGGGGTGTGTGATCTAATTATGCACTATCAGCGCATTTGATGTTTTATGTGGTGTATTAGACACCGTGTTTGTTTCATGCTAGGGCTAACCTACATAGTCGTAGTGATATGTACTGAGTCAGTGGTTTGCGGTTTAGCATCTCATCCCTCACGGAGTAACTCCCTTGTTACTCACCCCTCCTTCTTTCCCATTTCAGGTGAGACAGACGAGCGGCAATGATTGCTATCGGATTGTTGTTTTGGACGTTTTCTTTATTTTTTTTTCAGACTTGCGGTTGTTATACTTTTATCGATATTTACAAGATTTATTATGTTATTTGGATTTACGACTTTGGAGTTGACTTTTGAGAAGTAATAAATGAAGATTTCAGACTTTTTATTTGTTTATTTTATTTTGGAAAATTGGGGTATTACAATTTGGTATCAGAGCGGGGTTCCGTCCCGGCTTTGATCCGGGATGGCGATTTATGGGACTCGAATTTCAGTGATTTTTAATATTTACGGGGATTGAGAAATTTCAAAAAAAAAAGTGACATCCTTTGTCCAGTATCATTCGGTTAACGTTAGCGATTCTGATCTTGTTTCTTTTGCATGAGAAGACCAAGTTTCTGTTTGTTTTCTTTGTTTCTCATCTCGGGTTCTTCTTCCTTCATAGCTGTTGACATTCTTTCCCGGTTTTTCTTGGAATTTGGGGAGAATTCCAGTTAAGTGGGGAAAAATTGTAACGACCCTGATTTTTGGTTGGGCCCTTTTGGCCTTTATTAAAAATTAAAGCTCAATTCTTTTTTTTTTACTTTGTCCCACATTGAAAGTTTAAGGATTCCATATCATTTTTCTTCCCCTATATAAGAAACTCCACCATTTCTCTTTAGTCTCATCAAGTCAAAGTATTTCTTTGTGCGTGACGAGTTGTTGTTGAATTATCTGACGACCAGTACTAGTGAATTTTTCCGGTGGGATTTTCGGGTGAGCTTCCGGCGAGATTTCTTGTCGAGCTTCCGACGGGATTTCTGGACGAGCTTCCGGTGGGTTTTTCTAATAAGTTTGTCGCCTCCATATTCTATGCTAGCAGCACATTGTATGGGGATTGCAGGGTACAAAGACGTTTGTACTAGCGGCGCATAGGTGATTGCGGGGTACAAAGATGGACTCTTGTACTAGCGGTGCATAGAGTTGTATATTTGTATCCGTATGATGAGAATGCGGGGTGTGTGATCTAGTTATGCACTATCAGCGCATTTGATGTTTTATGTGGAGTATTAGTCACCGTGTTTGTTTCATGCTAGGGCTAGACCTACATAGTCGTAGTGCTATGTACTGAGTCAGTGGTTTGCGGTTTAGCATCTTATACCTCACGGAGTAACTCCCCTGTTACTCACCCCTCATTCTTTCCCATTTCAGGTGAGACAGACGAGCGGCAGTGATTGCTATCGGATTGCTTCTTTGGACGTTTTCTTTATATCTTTTTCAGATTTGCGGTTGTTATACTTTTATCGATATTTACAAGATTTATTATGTTATTTAGATTTACGACTTTGGAGTTGACTTTTGAGAAGTAATAAATGAAGATTTCAGACTTTTTATTTGTTTATTTTATTTTGGAAAATCGGGGTATTACAATTTGGTATCAGAGCGGGTTCCGTCCCGGCTCTGACCCGGGATGACGATTTATGGGACTCGGTTTTCAGTTTTTTTTTAATATTTACGGGGATTGAGAAATTTCAAAAAAAAAAAGTGACTTCCTTTGTCCAGTATCATTCGGTTAACATTAGCGATTCTGATCTTGTTTTCTTTTGCATGAGAAGACCAAGTTTCTGTTTTTTTTCTTTGTTTCTCATCTCGGGTACTTCTTCCTTCATAGCTGTTGATATTTTTTCCCGGTTTTTCTTGGAATTTGGAGAGAATTCCAGTCAAGTGGGGAAAAATTGTAACGACCCTGATTTTTGGTTGGGCCCTTTTGGCCTTTAATAAAAATTAAAGCTCAATTCTCTCTTTTTACTTTGTCCCACATTGAAAGTTTAAGGATTCCATATCATTTTCCTTCCCCTATATAAGAAACTCCACCATTTCTCTTTATACTCATCAAGTCAAAGTATTTCTTTGTGCGTGACGAGTTGTTGTTGAATTATCCGACGACCAGTCACTAGTGAATTTTTCCGGCACATTGTGTGGAGATTGCAGGACGCAGAGACGTTTGTGTTAGCGGCGCATTGTATGGATATTGCGGGGCATATGGACGTCTATGCTAGAACCGCATTGTATGGGGATTGCGGGGTACAAAGACGTTTGTACTAGCGGCGCATAGGTGATTGTGGGGTACAAGGATGGACTCTTGTACTAGCGGTGCATAGAGTTGTATATTTAAATCCGTATGAGGAGAATGCGGGGTGTGTGATCTAATTATGCACTATCAGCGCATTTGATGTTTTATGTGGTGTATTAGACACCGTGTTTGTTTCATGCTAGGGCTAGACCTACATAGTCGTAGTGATATGTACTGAGTCAGTGGTTTCGGTTTAGCATCTCATCCCTCACGGAGTAACTCCCTTGTTACTCACCCCTCCTTCTTTCCCATTTCAGGTGAGACAGACGAGCGGCAATGATTGCTATCGGATTGTTGTTTTGGACGTTTTCTTTATTTTTTTTTCAGACTTGCGGTTGTTATACTTTTATCGTTATTTACAAGATTTATTATGTTATTTGGATTTACGACTTTGGAGTTGACTTTTGAGAAGTAATAAATGAAGATTTCAGACTTTTTATTTGTTTATTTTATTTTGGAAAATTGGGGTATTACAATTTGGTATCAGAGCGGGGTTCCGTCCCGGCTTTGATCCGGGATGGCGATTTATGGGACTCGGATTTCAGTGATTTTTAATATTTACGGGGATTGAGAAATTTCAAAAAAAAAAAGTGACATCCTTTGTCCAGTATCATTCGGTTAACGTTAGCGATTCTGATCTTGTTTCTTTTGCATGAGAAGACCAAGTTTCTGTTTGTTTTCTTTGTTCCTCATCTCGGGTTCTTCTTCCTTCATAGCTGTTGACATTCTTTCCCGGTTTTTCTTGGAATTTGGGGAGAATTCCAGTTAAGTGGGGAAAAATTGTAACGACCCTGATTTTTGGTTGGGCCCTTTTGGCCTTTATTAAAAATTAAAGCTCAATTCTTTTTTTTTTACTTTGTCCCACATTGAAAGTTTAAGAATTCCATATCATTTTTCTTCCCCTATATAAGAAACTCCACCATTTCTCTTTATTCTCATCAAGTCAAAGTATTTCTTTGTGCGTGACGAGTTGTTGTTGAATTATCTGACGACCAGTACTAGTGAATTTTTCCGGTGGGATTTTCGGGTGAGCTTCCGGCGAGATTTCTTGTCGAGCTTCCGACGGGATTTCTGGACGAGCTTCCGGTGGGTTTTTCTAATAAGTTTGTCGCCTCCATATTCTATGCTAGCAGCACATTGTATGGGGATTGCAGGGTACAAAGACGTTTGTACTAGCGGCGCATAGGTGATTGCGGGGTACAAAGATGGACTCTTGTACTAGCGGTGCATAGAGTTGTATATTTGTATCCGTATGATGAGAATGCGGGGTGTGTGATCTAGTTATGCACTATCAGCGCATTTGATGTTTTATGTGGTGTATTAGTCACCGTGTTTGTTTCATGCTAGGGCTAGACCTACATAGTCGTAGTGCTATGTACTGAGTCAGTGGTTTGCGGTTTAGCATCTTATACCTCACGGAGTAACTCCCCTGTTACTCACCCCTCATTCTTTCTCATTTCAGGTGAGACAGACGAGCGGCAGTGATTGCTATCGGATTGCTTCTTTGGACGTTTTCTTTATTTCTTTTTCAGATTTGCGGTTGTTATACTTTTATCGATATTTACAAGATTTATTATGTTATTTAGATTTACGACTTTGGAGTTGACTTTTGAGAAGTAATAAATGAAGATTTCAGACTTTTTATTTGTTTATTTTATTTTGGAAAATCGGGGTATTACAATTTGGTATCAGAGCGGGTTCCGTCCCGGCTCTGACCCGGGATGACGATTTATGGGACTCGGTTTTCAGTTTTTTTTTAATATTTACGGGGATTGAGAAATTTCAAAAAAAAAAAGTGACTTCCTTTGTCCAGTATCATTCGGTTAACATTAGCGATTCTGATCTTGTTTTCTTTTGCATGAGAAGACCAAGTTTCTGTTTGTTTTCTTTGTTTCTCATCTCGGGTACTTCTTCCTTCATAGCTGTTGATATTTTTTCCCGGTTTTTCTTGGAATTTGGAGAGAATTCCAGTCAAGTGGGGAAAAATTGTAACGACCCTGATTTTTGGTTGGGCCCTTTTGGCCTTTAATAAAAATTAAAGCTCAATTCTCTCTTTTTACTTTGTCCCACATTGAAAGTTTAAGGATTCCATATCATTTTCCTTCCCCTATATAAGAAACTCCACCATTTCTCTTTATACTCATCAAGTCAAAGTATTTCTTTGTGCGTGACGAGTTGTTGTTGAATTATCCGACGACCAGTCACTAGTGAATTTTTCCGGCACATTGTGTGGAGATTGCGGGACGCAGAGACGTTTGTGTTAGCGGCGCATTGTATGGATATTGCGGGGCATATGGACGTCTATGCTAGAACCGCATTGTATGGGGATTGCGGGGTACAAAGACGTTTGTACTAGCGGCGCATAGGTGATTGTGGGGTACAAGGATGGACTCTTGTACTAGCGGTGCATAGAGTTGTATATTTAAATCCGTATGAGGAGAATGCGGGGTGTGTGATCTAATTATGCACTATCAGCGCATTTGATGTTCTAATTTAGTAAATAAATTATATCAGGGAAGTTTCTATTTTATGAAAGTTGCTATTTTAGAAAAGTTTCTATTTTAGGAAAGTTTCCATTTTTGGAAACTTTATTTTCTGAGTTTCTTAGCCTAAGTCGTTGATTCTCGTGTTGCAGTTGACCATCTCCCGTTGATCATTCCAGCCAATGACTAAGGTGAGGGCTACTCCGTTAAATCTCGAGCTAGTTTAGTACTACTATTATGGAAAGTCTAGTTTCAAAACATGATCCGTCTCTGTGAATCGAGTTTGTTTGAGAGTCTTGCTTGTTTGTTTATTATTATTTGCTTGTTAAATTGGAAATAGAATAATAGAGGATTCAACGGTTGATTGAATTGAATGAATTAAGAACTGTTATTTATATATGTATACATAAGTCTGTAATGAGACTGCGGGGCACAAAGATGTTGTGCTAATGGCGCATTGTGTGGAGATTGCGGGACACAGAGACGTTTGTGTTAGCGGCGCATTGTATGGAGATTGCGGGACATATGGACGTCTATGCTAGCGGCGCATTGTATTGGAGATTGCGGAGTACAAAGACGTTTGTACTAGCGGCGCATAGGTGATTGCGGGGTACAAGGATGGACTCTTGTACTAGCGGCGCATAGAGTTGTATATTTATATCCATATGAGGAGAATGTGGTGTGTGTGATCTAGTTATGCGCTATCAGCGCATTTGATGTTTTATGTGGTGTATTATACACCATGTTTATTTCAAGCTAGGGCTAGACCTACATAGTCGTAGTGCTATGTACTGAGTCAGTGGTTTGCGGTTTAGCATCCTATACCTCACAGAGTAACTCCCCTGTTACTCACCCTTCATTCTTTCCCATTTACAGACGAGCGGCAGTGAATTGCTATCAGATTACTTTATTTCTTTTTCAGACTTGCGGTTGTTATACTTTTATTGATATTTACGAGATTTATTATGTTATTTGGATTTACAACTTTAGAGTTGACTTTTGAGAAATAATAAACGAAGATTTCAGACTTTTTATTTGTTTATTTTATTTTGGAAAATCGGGGTATTACAAAAACTTTGGGATTGTTGCTTCACTTCTAAAGAGATCAAAGGTTGAAACTTTACACACAACAATTCAGGAGGCAGTGAAGATTACAGAGAAGGGTGTTTTCTCTCTCTCTCTTCAATTCAACCATATCCGTAAGTTACATCTCGTTTCGCACTCACCGACTCAAAAGGTATTTCGACTCTTTCCTTCACAAGACACCTTGCTTCACCGTCTTCAATCACAAGAACTTTCCCAGGCGGGCATTGGTTCGGTGCTCTGACTACTCGTTGAGGGAAAAGCCCCAGAAGTTTGAATGACACACCTCTTTTTTTGATCTCTGGACCATAGCCGGAAGCAGACAAGACTGAAATTACGCCGATGATTGGTAGCATGATCTTTGCAACAGAGCCTAAGAAGCGAACAATTCCATTAGGACCCTTGACCTCTGCTTCCTTTCTCACATGTCCTGAACCAAACCCATTTGCATCTGCAGATTTCTTCTGGTTTAACGGTAAATGAGGTAAGTAGCCATTGTTATTATCTAAACCGAGGGAGAGAGGAGGAGGGTGAACAGGGTAAGGAGGAAGGAGAAGATCGTTCTCATAATCAACTCTTTCGCCAGCAAAAGTGGAAGCCTCGCGTAGCACTTCAAGTTCTTTTCCTTTGTACTCCTTGAGCTTCTCGAGCAAAATCTTCCTGCTGTAATCAATCTCAGAGAGAGCTACTTGCTTCTCGTACTGTTGTCTTTGCCGTAGATTCTGAATGTTATTACAGGAAAACAAAATCAATAACATGAGGTAATAGATCTGATTATTACCACAAATCATTTCCCCACTAAAGCTCTTATTATTACCACAGATCATTTCCCCATTAACTGATAATTAAGACACTGAAACCAATTCAGACTCAATCCTAGTTAAAAGAAGGACTAAGACTTTCAGTGTTCAAAGCTACAATAAAAGCCAGAAACTTTGAGTTCTATAATCAATCTTAATTTTCATTACAAGAAAACCAATACCCCTACAATTAACAACAAAGCATTCTAACATTAACTAAGAATTAAGACAGTGAAACCAACTCAGACTCAGTTCAAGTTAAAAGCAGAATTAACACTTTCAATGCTCAACGCTACACTAAAAGGCTGTAACTTTGAGTTACAGAAAAAGACATAGAAGCCGATGAAATCTAAGGTTTTAAGACCTGTAAAGCACAAAGCTGAGACTCAATCCTAGTTAAAAGCAGAATTAACACTTTCGATGCTACACTAAAAGCCATAAACTTTGAGTTCCATACCCTACAATTACAGCACATTGAACAGAAATTCACAAAACCAATTTTCAAGATTGGTCTGGTTTGGAATAATTGATACAAAAGGACATAGAAGCAGAGGGAATATAGGGTAAAAACCTGTAAAGCAGCAAGCTGAGACTCAAGAGATTCAAGAGCATCGCGTATACGCAAAAGCTGTTCATCAGCTTCTTCTTCATCATCTGCATCGTCAGAGCTGAATGAGTCAAAATCCTTTTCTTGATTCCCAGCAATCTCATCTTTCTTTCCTTCTCTGGGAGAAGAAACATCAGTGCTGGAGGTATCGATACGATCGGCGATCTTGAGTCTGAGCTCGGTGGCTCTTGCTAGAATTAACCCGATGCCTTCTTCGTCTTCCATTTTCAGCGACTAAGAAAAAAAAAATAAAAAAGGAGTGAAGGAGAAAATTGGGGTTTAGGTTTTTTTTCGTAAGTTAGAGGAGGAAGGGACAAGTTTTGATTTGGACTTTGCTTTGGAGTGGTCGGTCCAGTGATGTTGTGAAGAGAAGGCTTGAGTGATTGATTGTGTGGGTTGGGCTATTTCTGATTTCTTTCTGATGCCGATGCTGCTTCTTTCACGGTTTCAATCAACGGCCACAACAATTTAATATTTATTTTCATCTTTTTGTTATTTCACTATTATAAAAATAACAAAAGAGAAATTGATAAACTAAAAAAGGGTATCTAGGGAATTTATCAATTGTGATAAAGCTAATCTTGGATTTTATCATAAAAATGACAAAACCCATCATTCTACATAGATTATGAAAAAGATTCCAAGTACTATTTTTTAAGCCAACATAAAACATATCATTGTTAGGTAAAAACTATGAAGAAGATTCCAAATTCTATTTTTAAGCCAATATAAAACAAATCATTGTTTGGTAAAAACTGTCCGAGTCTCTTAATTGAAAATTTGGTGGTTAAAGTTGTAATTACAAATCAGGTCCAAACACTATATTTATAACATAAAGTAGGAGCGATCCTCCAAAGCAAATTACTACATGGGTTAAACATTTACACCTTGGGGCGTTGACAGAAGCCTGAGTTCAAAGGCAGCTTCTAAGCAACTTACATTAGAAGATAAGCAGACTAATCCTTTTTCTCAGAACCGGGGAAGGGTCATGTCAGTGAAAGTACTACCAAGCAGAGGGGTTTAGGGTTATGACTTGTACATTTCGCATAATGATCTGGACAAAAATGGGTGTTCTTGCGAGGAGGACAAAGAATGATGAGTTCATTTCCGCTCAATGACATCCGCTGGCAAGTTTAAATCCAGTAAAGTGGTTTGACTATTTCTGTAAATTCCTTCTTTTCTGGGACGTTTCCTCGGAGAGCAACTTGTGTCTTCAGAGTTCCATCCTATATTTTTAAAGAGTTTGATACACTTGTGAGCGTTACTAAACATTTGCTCTGTATGTGTCCAACAAGGGTCCAGCAGCTTTCAGGTTTCAAAAATTGTACCTGAATTCGAAGGTTGGCATTTCTCACCAGCAGCTTCACGGGAACTAATAAAGTCCGATGCTCGTTCTATCCCATTTGTTCTGTATGGAGCAATATTGTGGATGCCAAGTTGCAGAGAACCCAGCAAGTCATTATCAATGCATTCATACCTGCAAAACCAAAAGTTTATTTACATGTCAGTTTCCATACTCATTCTTAGCAAATCTCTTATAGTAATTCAACAACAAAATGCCAACATTGTTTTGCAGAGGGTATCCACTGCAACTGACAAATTGATGACTTGAATCCTTATCTGCGTGACTTTATCATCAGCGAATTGATCAAAGGGCTCCTCCAAGAACTTGGAAAGTTTCTCAACGTTTACTTCAAGCTGCTGCTGCTGATCCTCAAACAGGTTTTGTTTTATTTCTCTCTCTTCAGCACTCATCTCGTCTTTGAACAGCTCTTCTCCAAACATGTAAAACGCGAAAGGGTATGAATACGAGAGAACTCGTCTTGATCTAAACAACCGGTGGAGCCCACTCGTAACCCAGCTGAAGTCTCTAAGCTGTAACTGCCTCTTCTCTAAAATTGACACCTTTTCGAGGATAGTATCACTAAGCCTATCCTCTAGCTTGGAGGAATCGATATGTGCCTTGTAGCGGTTATGGTAATGCATATACCGGTAAAGATCCCTTTTAGCTCTCTCCAGCTGTTTCTCTTTGTCTTCTTGGTACCGACCACAACTATGACCCGAGATACTAGACCAAGTGTGATCCCTTCCCGTAGCTCCACCACACAACCAACTGCAACAAGAGATTCATCACCAGCTGACAAATGTTTCGCTACAAAACAGAGTAAGAAAATGGAGAAACAAGAAAGTAGCCCTCACCAGAACGATTGTCCGCAGATACAAGTCACGAGGTTGCATCCACCATTCTTTTCAACGGGTTTGAAACATTTGGGACACGGCTTGGTGTGAACAGTTATCCAATTAACAGTCTCAGACTCATCATGGCATTTTTTCCTCCACAGCTCCCACATGGAACAAGAGCAAGGGGAGTGGGCTTGATAGGAACAGCTGAAACAGAACTGAAACCCACAAGAGCATTCAACTTCACAGAGCTCGTCATCCTCAACACGTATTGCATTCCCACAATGCGGAGTGCTCGGGCACCACTTCACCATTTTGTTGTCTTCGATGTAAGACTCGATAAGAAAACGATCAAACTTGTCTGCTAAATCAGGTTGGGTTTCACTAACTAGACTCCTGACGACATCTTCATCGCAAATAGCGTTGCATTTATAAGCCATGCATCTAATCCTTTTGCTCTGACCTTCAGTTATCTTTACGGTAAAATGCGCAGCCCAACCTAAAGGAAGCAAAGCCACAGAACATATAAACAAGCATATAAATGCAACAACTAACTTCCTCTTGGGGGTATGATGAAAACAAAAAGAGCATGGGAGTACTGACAGTTATTGCAAAAGCAATGGCCACAGTCCATTCTTGTCATGTGATGAGTAGCTACATCCTCAACGCAGATATCACACGTCATCATCATGGGAGAAGAAGGAGAAAAGGTGGGATCATCTTCAACGAGTGTAAGACCGGCACCAGAAAACAAGTAATCTTTCCCTTTCTCAACAAGTACAGCAAAAAGCTTCTCAACGTCCCATCGGTGATGGATAAGAAGAGTCCGAGCATGGTGCTCCTTAAGCGTTAACAACTCCATCACTCTCCGCAGATCCTCCCTCTGCACTTATATTGAAAAAAAAAAAAACAGTTTGATCAAAACTGAAACCAACCACAGAACCACTTTCAGAATCATTGCTCTTTTTTTTTTTTTACCTGTGCAGCCAAAAGCGATTCCTTTGTAATGACCTACACAAATGCTGACAAACGATTAGGAAACAAAAGATTAGGCTTTGTCACAAGGCGGATACAATGGTATTTCTTTACAAATGATTAAATTCAACCGAGAGAACCAAATTCAGGAAACAGCTCAATAGACCGTCAGGGGAAAGTTACCTTGGCGGTATTTCCAGAGGATGAAAGAGGTTGGAGATTGGATTGATCATGATCAAGGCCCTCGAGAGACTCTTGATCGGAGGTGTAATAGTAATCGTCCTCCTCCTCGCCGCTCAGATAATCATCCATCGATCAGCGATTTTGGGGTAAGAAATTGCAGATAACTAAATCTATGCTGAAAGGAATAGTACGATGACGGAGAGTAGGCGAGATTAGGGTTAGAGTTTCGCCGGTGAGGGGGTTGAATCACCCGAATCGTGTAAAGGCTCAAATGGAGGCGCCGCTAAGATTCCGACATTACAATAAGCCAAGTACACACGGATGCGCAATTAGGCTCAAAGGTACATCGTTGCCACCGATAACTAATGAAATTCATCTTCTTGCATTTAATTTCTAATTTTATTATTTAAATTTTGGACTTCTTTAAAATCATATTATCTGATAATGATTATTAATCTTTACTACCTTAAACCAATGAAAACAAATTTCAAAACTTTTTTCTTTTGACAACAACATTTAGAACTACTAAACTGATCCAACCGATTCAGCAAGCCCAACCGGTGGGATAGAATCGACATAAAGCATAGCTGAAGGAGAACTCCTCGCACCACGTGCAAGTTTGTCCGCCAAAATGTTTTGTGCTCTTAGAATATGTCTGATCCGGAAGTCAGGGAAAAAAGTTTTACTGCGGCTGAATTCTTCCATGTGTATAGAGAAAGCTGGCCTTTCTTCAGGTGTCGACACCATCTTTCTCAATTGAGAACAATCCATCGCAAAAAATACATCAAAAAATTGTAGGGTCTTCATGCATTCCATTGCCCAAATTAGTGCTTCACACTCAGCATGCAGGGGTGACAGGCTTCTACGAAGATTCATCGCCCAATAACATCTGTCGAGGCACTCTTTCGGCAGAACAACCCTTGTCCTGTAAATATGTCATCTTCTTTCCAGGCTCCATCAATAGAACAAACTCTAGTATTTTCCAAGGACGTATAATCCGTCTGTTGTAAGTTCCCACGCTGGGAATTTTCCAGAGGTCGGTTCACTAATAATTGAGCCTCCATCCAAACCGTACATTCCACATCAGCAAGCCGAAGAACAAATTTTAAACTATATAGTTTACTTTAAAAATTAAACAAAAACTAAATGTTTAATTATTTACTCGATAATAGAAATCTATGAAGCGAAAAATTTATTTTTAAAAAAAAAATTTCTAAATTTGTGAAATATTACAACATCTTTGAATATGACAATACAACAATATTTTACTAATCTTTATATATATAGTTACAATTTTAATAATGAAATAATAATCCAAAAATATATATATAGAAGAAGATACAAATACATGCGAAAGTTTGAAACAATCTATTCAATGAAAAAATATACCGTATACTTATTATGTTTTAAAAATTGATAGACACATATATATTATAATATATACCAATTTAGAATTGAAAACAAAATGTTTATATAAAAAATAAATGAAAACAAAAATCCGCGTCGAGATCTAGTTGTTTAAATTAAAACTCAAAAGGAGGATGGGTAAATAGGCATTTAAATCTTCGACTATTTGAAACCGAGAAAATTGGAGGAGTGGGTCGTGACCGAGTTATCAAATTGAGCTTTGGGTCGCAACGAATTTTGATTTGCGGAATGGGTCGCGAAACTTTTTGACCCTGCGCAAGTCTTCCAGAAATTACGTAAGCCACCCTTATTGACCAAAATAATAACGATAATGCCACACATCCCTCGCACGTGAGAGCCTTCATTCTACCCAAGCCAGACGACCCAATAACTTTGCGACCCTCACCGTTTACCGAAAAACCACCGACAACATTCATTATTCTTATTTCTCGCTCTGTAAATTCATAAATCGAAAAGAAACTCGAAAAGTCCCAAACCCAGTCGGAAAGTCCTGCACAATCTAGTCGAAAATTCCTGCAGAACCAGCAGTTGTTCTCTCCTCTTTCCTCCAAACCAGAGATCATGGTATCGAAATCGAAGAACAAAGTGCCGATTGTCTGGCGGAACACTAGATCCCCCCACCAATGTCGCTAAACAGTCGCCACATCGGAAATCTCCGTGGTATCCATGTTCGCGATTTCGTCCATTGTTCTAAACATCCGAATATCTTCTACTCTTCCTTGCATGTGTACACCGATCTTCGATGTCTCTGCTCCTGTCATCCTCTGTTTGTATTGTTTTTCCCCATTGATGACGCTTCTTTACTGTTCATATTCTCTACTTGTGTTAGGAGTTTTCAAGGCTCCTAATCAAATGTTGTAGTATAAAAGATTGTCGAACCAATCCTAGGTGATTCTAAAGCAAAGGGAATACAAGTTCATGCTTAAGCTAAGTGCAATCCGGTTTTAAAGATTGTATGAACTAAGAACTAATAAGCTAATGCAATAAAGTAATGATCTTTCTTTCTCAGTATGAAGCAAGAGGACTCATGGGGCTAAGCATTTAATCTTGGGTGATGCAGATCCAATCTAGAGGTGGCAAGCTATCAATCAAACACTTTCCTTATGCCTAGACACTAAGCTAAACAAGCTCTATCTCTAGATGAATGTTCTTTTGGTAAAACAACTCAAGCATCTAATCTCCTAGGTTGAATGTTACTAAAGCAAACATGGAGAACAAGTCTAATAGCAATCTTAACTCCTTTACCAACTAATCTCTTAGGTAAAGCAAGCTAAAAGCATTGAAGAGTTGGTTCAGACATTTCATCATACAACTTGTGGGCATGAAATGCCTAGAGATCTATTTTAGTATGATCAAGACTAAAATAACATTGAAAACCCTCAACAAGCATGGAAACAAGTAAATCTAACACTAAACACCCTAGATCTTCTGTAATCACCCTTAATCACCCTAGCCCATGTATCCAAGATTAGTCTACTCACTAATAGACATGAATGACCCCAAAACCATGGATGATTCAAGGTTAAACATGATTAGAGAGAAAAATAATCACACAAACACAAAGAATATAGATGGAAAATGATTCAAGATCCAAATTTTCTTTAAAGATGTTTATGTGTTCTTGGAGAGAAAAGAAGATCAGTCTCAACTTTGGGATCTACAAAGTATTTATATGATCCTTAAAACCCTAATGGGCTTCATAAATAAGTCTAAGAAAGCCCATAAAAACATTAAAATCGACCAAGTAAAGACACGGAGCAGGTTGGTGAATGTGGACGACAGGCCGCTCTAGCAGACCGCTCCAACTTGGTAGAGAGAAGAAGGTCGTGCGAGCGAGGTCGAGAGGTCGCTGAGGTCTCCCGCTCCAGTCCTCAGCGCGGGGTGATCAGGGCGCTCCGGTAGGTCGCTCTAGTGTTTGCACCATTTCTCCAAAAATGTCGAGCGGGTACGCCATGTAGCTGCGAGAGGTCGCTCCAGGTTAGAGCGGGTTGCTCACCTCGCTCCAGTAGGTCGCTCCAGCTCCCCTACTCGCCCAATGATCATTTTCTACTTCTTTTTGAATCACAATGCTCCCAAACATCTCCAATCACTCCATAGCACTCTCAAACACCTAATAAGGACAACGCATGCAATATGGACTCTAAAGATGTCTAATTCCTAATCTATATGATCAAAATGTACAAGATATAAAGGCTAAAAACATGTAAATATGCAAGATATCAACTCCCCCACACTAGTCCTTTACTTGTTATCAAGTAAACTTTTCAAACACAAGGAGGAGGGATACAAAGATGGGAGCTTAGCCAAAAGAAACACTCAATGCACTCAACTTGACATCCTAAAGAAACATAGCAAATAGCATGAACACACTCTCTTATTATACTCTAGCTTCTCTAGGCCTATAAATACTCTTATGTCTCTACACAAGTTGCAATACTCTTCAACTAACAAGTTCTTTAAACCAGCTCTCACATTGATTCACACACACACACACGCACAAGGTGAATTCTCACAAATGGGCACATGATCTCAATCATTTGGCTAGGTAAGCAATGGTCTAATATGAATGAAGAGAAAGATTCAAATGTTGTCATTTCAAGGTGGTTATCACTAAAAAATAAGGAGCTTGATCATTATGCAAAATTTATCTAAGACTAGAAGCAACTCATGCATACATAGATTCATTCTCATCATTCTACCCCTTTTTATAAGTGATTACAAGTTCTACCCTTTTATCATCATCTCAAAACCAAAATAACAACCACTCACATCACTCACCCAAAGAACAACTCTCTTTTTCTTTTGACTCAACCAACTAGGGACTTTAATTCACTTTTTACAACACTTAGCTCTAACACTTTCTCATTTCCCTCCCCACCTTCTCTTTGATTCTTTTCTCTTTTTTTTTTTTTTTTTTTTCTTATAAGGGGGAAGGTTCTTTTGTACATAATCTAGAGTTTCATACTTTCCTTTTGTCCCTAGAGTTTTCTTTTCTAATGACACTCTTTTGTTCATCTTTCTCATCTTTCTCACTCCCCAAACCAAAAATCTTAACATTTAGAATACACAAACCCCTCTCACCATCCCCAAATGCTAGCTCATTATGCTAGCAAGAGATGAGAACAAATCTTTGTCGCCTCCAATACTGTCAAGATTTTGCACATGACAAGCTATCAAAAGAGGCCTCACTCATGCAATTCAATGTTTAGTCTCAAAGAATGGCTAGGGTTGTAGGGTATGGAGTGCCATTTGGGTTAACAAAGATTGGTATAATGGAAAAGATAACCCAAATGTGTATGAGATCCATGATCAAGTATGCAAGTGCTCACATGCAAGAGAGATTAAGTTCATTCGAGCCAAGTTCAGATTGAAGCTGGTCTTAAGAACAATGCCAATATCAAGCAAGCAAACAAGTTTCAAGAAGAGTTTTCAAGGCTTGAAGCATGCAAACCTTTCAAAAGATGCTTAAGCTACTTGATATGTTTAACTAGGGTGTCAAATTCAGTGCAAACCAGTGTTCTATACAAGGCAATATCAATCAGATGCTCCATATGCAAGTGAATGCATCCTATATGCTCTAGACTCAATCTTAAGAATGCAAGTGATGCAACTACATGATTCAAAAATTTGAATTTTTTTTGGTTTTTCTATGCATATATGTATGTACAATGCAATGCATGAGACTCAAAATCATCAAAATAAACATGATCAAATACTTGGTACCTCCCTCACACTTAAATCACACAGTCTCTGTGTGAGTAAGGGAGAGATACCCAAAGGAAAGCAATATGCAAAAATAAACTGGTATGTACAAGATTAAGGTGAAGGAGTACCTCTGATGGAGTGTTGTAAAAGGCAGTGGTGTCTAGGGAGCAATGTCTGGCCGCTTTCCTCCTCAGCCCAAGGGTCTTAAAAACGAAGATCCTACTGATATGTACAGGGATAGTCATGGGACTTCCTCCCAAGTGAGCTTGTTTTAAGTCTTTAGCTTGACTTTCCTTCCTTTGGCTAGTGAGAAGGAGGGTCCTTCCCACCTTCAAGAGTAATGGTGAGGACGTGGGAGAGAAGCTCTTGAAGCTTGATTGGATCATTCTGGAGTTGAGGAGTGATGATGGCCCTTGCACTTGAGAATGGCTTAGACCTTACATTGCACTTGATTTTGTACTCAATGGCCCCATCCTTAAGCTTCATTGGGTGGAGAGTGAGAGTGTGAGGAGTCTTATCAAGAGGTGAAGGATGAGGTTCCTTCATAATCTTCTTTTTATCATGAGCACCTTTGTGGCTCTACTCACCTCCTTCTTTTTAGCACTTTCCAAGTGCTCATCACATAGCTCTTTAGAGGACTCTCCAGCAAGACCTTCTTTCTGAATACCAACCCCTTCAGCCTTGGTCTTCTCAATGGAGGATGCTCCACAAGTGATTATTCCACAATACTCAGCATTCATCTTTGGGGATTGTAGTGGATAGGAGACAGCTTTGTTCACATTTAGGAGTGTGACCTTCTTGTTGGCAAAGTCTATGCAAGCTCCCACGGTTGTGAGGAATGGAGTGCCAAGGATCAATGAGACTCTCTTCTCAGTTGCCATCTTCAGAACAGTGAGGTCTATAGGAATGGTGCATGCTCCAATCTTCAAAGGGAAGTCCTTGATGAGACCAATAGGAGTTGTAGAAGAGGAATCTCCAAACTGTAGGGAAGATGTGTTTGGCTCCATGCTATCAATCCCTAGACTCTTCATCATCTCCATTGAGATCACATTCACACTTGCACCATAATCAACAAGATCATCATCAAAAGTGAGCTTACCAAGGTAGCAAGGCAAGGTGAACATCCCTTGAGACTCAATCTTAGGGAGGAACTTTGGAGGGATTGGTGGATCAATCTTCAGAATGGAGATGTCCAAAAGCTCGGCCACTTCAGCTTGGTTGTCTAGAATGTCCTTGATGAGCATCATATGGACATGAGCTTCACGCATACCCGAGATTTCTGGAAGCCTGACCCCAACATCAGTAAGATCTTTCCTGAACTTGGAGAGCACCTTCTTCTGAGCTTTGGTGAGAACTCTTTGGGGGAAAGGGAGCTTATCATAGGGTGATAGCTCAATCTCAGTGGCTTCCTCTAGCTTAACCTTTGTCAGCTTGTTGCCAGCTCTCTTCTCAACTTGTCTCTCAGCCTTGTGCTCAGCGCTTTGCAGATTCGTTGCTTCAACCTTCCTGGCAGCGTCCTTCACAATCTGTGCTTCAGCTGTGGCCACAACAAATCTCTCAGCTTCCCCAAACTCAGTTCCAAATACCAGTCTTTGAATCTCATCCTCCTCTTTCTCATGATCACTCAGCTCAATCTCTGGAGAAGTAGTGGAGAAGACAACATTGCAAGACTCCTTGGGGTTCTTTTCTGGTTTCCCTGGTAGAGACCCCATTGGCTGCTTGGAGGATGAAGGCATAGAAGCAACTTGACTCTCCAAAGCCTTGAGATGAGATGCAAGTTGCATGTACTTGTTGTTGAGGTCAGGATAGTCCCCATCAATCTTTGCATGAATGTTCTTGAACTCATAAATCATGGTCTTCTCATTTCTGGCCTGAAATTCCAAGAGTTGCTTGAACATAGAATCTACACTTGAATCTGGAGCTTGAGCTTGAGAAGAGCTTCCTTGAATCTGAGGAGATTGGTTGGCTTGAAGATAGTTCTGCTTGGCTTGGTAACCTCCTTGCTGATTGTTGTAGTAAGGCCTTTGCTGATAGTTGTTTTGGTACTGAAAATTGGGCTCTTTCCTCTACCATGTGCCATTAGCATTGATGAAGCACAACTCCTCTTGGCCTTCTAAACCATCAACCTCATTGACCTTAGGAGGAACCTCTTGACTAGGACCACCCACAAAGTTCATTTGCTACTGTTGAGCTTGGTTGGAAAGAAGCAAATCCATCTTGTCTTGTAAGGACTTGATCTCTTTCTTTGTCTGCTGATCATCACTTCTGTTGACCCTATCATGCTTCTCACTGTAGACTGATTCACTCTTGGCCATGTTCTCTACCAGTTTCCCTGTCTCTTCCTCAGTTCTTCCCAAAAAGAAACCATTTCTGGCAGTATCAAGCTTGTTTCTGCACTGTGGTAGAGCTCCTCTATAGAAGGTGCTAAGCAAACTCTCCTTGGTGAAGCCATGATGTGGGCATTGAGACCAATAGCCCTTGAACCTCTCCCATGCTTCACTAAATCCCTCTAGGTTCTTCTGCTGAAAGCTAGAGATCTCATTCCTGATCTTGGCTGTCCTTGAGATAGAAAAGAACTTCTCTAGGAATGCCTTCTTGCACTCATTCCAAGTTGTGATAGAGTCACTTGGAAGAGTCTTCTCCCATTGGTGTGTTTTGTCTCCCAAAGAAAAGGAGAACAACTTGAGCTTGAAGGCATCTTCAGAAACACCATTGGTCTTGGACAAGCCACAATACTTATCAAACTTGTCCAAGTGATCAAAATGATCATCAGCAACAAGGCCATAATACTTGTTGTTCTCTATGGTGTTGAGCAGCCCTGACTTGATCTCAAAGTTGTTGTTCTCCACAACTGGTGCTCTGATTCCCAACCTATGACCATGAATGTGAGGTTGATCATAGGCTCCAATGGCTCTAGCTTGGCGTTGTGGATGCTGTGGCCTAAGGTTTGCAGCTCCTTGGGCCACTCCATCATGACGCTGATTCTGATTGTGCTCCATTTCAAACTCCAATCTCTGAAAGTGATCCTGTTGCTCTTCTTCTCTTCTCTTTCTTGCTATCTCCCTCTCAAGTGCAACTATGTCTTCAACTCTTGGAACTACGCTTGATGAACCTCTGCTCCTCAAGTTCATACACCTGAAATGCAAAGGGAAAGGAAGAAGGAGAATCAGTAATAAAATAAAAGAAAAATGACTTAGTCTCAAGCAAGTGAGTAAATCCCAATGTCACAATCAACCTAAAACTTGGCAACGGCGCCAATTTGATGTTAGGAATTTTTAAGGCTCCTAATCAAATGTTGTCGTATAAAAGATTGTTGAACCAATCCTAGGTGATTCTAAAGCAAAGAGAATGCAAGTTCATGCTTAAGCTAAGTGCAATCCGGTTTTAAAGATTGTATGAACTAAGAACTAATAAGCTAATGCAATAAAGTAATGATCTTTCTTTCTCAGCAAGAGGACTCATGGGGCTAGGCATTTAATCTTGGGTTATGCAGATCCAATCTAGAGGTGGCAAGCTATCAATCAAACACTTTCCTTATGCCTAGACACTAAGCTAAACAAGCTCTTTCTCTAGATGAATGTTCTTTTGGTAAAGCAACTCAAGCATTGAATCTCTTAGGTTAAATGTTACTAAAGCAAACATGGAGAACAAGTCTAATAGCAATCTTAGCTCCTTTAGCAACTAATCTCTTAGGTAAGCAAGCTAAAAGCATTGAAGAGTTGGTTCAGGCATTTCATCATACACCTTGTGGCCAGGAAATGCCTAGAGATCTATTTTAGTATGATCAAGACTAAAATAGCATTGAAAACCCTCAACAAGCATGGAAACAAGTAAATCTAACACTAAACACCCTAGATCTTCTGTAATCACCCTTAAACACCCTAGCCCAAGTATCCAAGATTAGTCTACTCACTAATAGACATGAATAACCCCAAAACCATGGATGATTCAAGGTTAAACATGATTAGAGAGCAAGATAATCACACAAACACAAAGAATATAGATGGAAAATGATTCAAGATCCAAATTTTCTTTAAAGAGGTTTATGTGTTCTTGGAGAGAAAAGAAGATCAGTCTCAACTTTGGGATCTACAAAGTATTTATATGATCCTTAAAACCCTAATGGGCTTCATAAATAAGTCTAAGAAAGCCCATAAAAACATTAAAATCGACCAAGTAAAGACACGGAGCGGGTAGGTGAATGTGGGCGACAGGCCGCTCCAGCAGACCGTTCCAACTTGGTCGAGACAAGAAGGTCGTGCGAGCGAGGTCGAGAGGTCGCTGAGGTCGCCCGCTCCAGTCCTCAGCGCGGGGTGATCAGGGCGCTCCGGTAGGTCGCTCTAGCGTTTGCACCATTTCTCCAAAAATGCCGAGCGGGTACGCCATGTAGCTGCGAGAGGTCGCTCCAGGTTAGAGCGGGTTGCTCACCTCGCTCCAGTAGGTCGCTCCAGCTCCCCTACTCGTCCAATGATCATTTTCTACTTCTTTTTGAATCACAATGCTCCCAAACATCTCCAATCACTCCATAGCACTCTCCAACACCTAATAAGGACAATGCATGCAATATGGACTCTAAAGATGCCTAATTCCTAATCTATATGATCAAAATGTACAAGATATGAAGGCTAAAAACATGTAAATATGCAAGATATCACTACTCATCTCCTCCTCTTATTAATTCCCCTTCTGTTTATTTTTTAGTTTCCAATTCCAGCGAGGAGGGGACGGGATCATCGAGACACTCGACCGTACCGACACCAGTGGATGCTCTGGTTATTGGTCAGCTTGAGGAGGCCGAATCTTCCTCTAAATTGCCTCCGAAGCTTTTGGCTTGGGGTTGTTACCCAACCAAATTGCGTCTCAATATTTACTCAAAGACTCACGTCATCGGAACTATTGCGTCTTGTCTCCAGGGTTCCCAAGACATGGAGACTATAGTGGTGTCTCAATTTGGCAGGCTATTTGAGTTGCATGTTGTTCGTCGCCACAATTATGCGAAGCTAATAAACAGCTTCCTCTGCTGCCAGCTTCTGACCGTTCGCAAGTATGAGCTTTGGTTCCACTTTGCGACTCATCCTCTTTGCTTTTCACTGGATGAGTTTCAACAAGTAACTGGGTTGAACTGCAGACCATTCTATGCTGCCAATTCAGAAGCAGAGGACGATCCAGGTTCAACCGCGAGCTTTTTGATACAACGTTTGGTGAAATTACGGTGCCTGACGTCCTTAAAATGCTCCGCAATCCATTTCTAGCACCCTGAAAATGTGTTCCTTTGGCTCTCATTGCGCTGGTTGACGGTGTTATATGTTGCAGTAACAAATGGCTCAAGCTGACCCCGAAGTATGTCGAGATGCTTTGCGACGTAGAGTACTTCTTAGATTATCCTTGGGGTAGAGAGTCGTTCTTGAAGACTTTACCGCGTTTGTTGCCGCCTTATACAAGCGAAGACCCACTGGGAGAAATGCGGCACCGGTTATCTCAACAGACCTCAGCTGCCTATGGATTCCCTTTGGCTCTTCAGTTGTTCGCTTTTGAAGCGATGCCTTTGCTGTTGGCAAAGATTCCCAATGCACAGTCCACCTATAATTTCTTAGTTGACCCTCTCGCTTGCGAGAACACTGTGACCATTCTAAGTGTCAATGACATTGTTGAAGTCGAAGAAGATCCAGATGTAAGTTTGCAGTTCTCTCTTTGATATTTCAATAATGTTTTCAATAAATTTTTAAGTATCTCAAACATATATTAATACCTCCAATTTTGGTTATTCTTCACAAGTTAACCATTCAATTCACGCCTATTCCGGAAGCTAAATGATACTTGTGGTTGGACGAAGTTACAGACGAGCGTGTGACGCATTTGGTTGAGCTGATGGTTAGTGGACATCATTTTCAAATATCAGATTTCCCGGGTGGAGACACTTCATTTGCCCCCATTCGAGAGGACAAAAAAAACGCGGGCAAAGGTGTGCGTAAGGTGGACCAACCTAATGAGAAACCCGTCCACCGCCGCAATCTACGCCCCCGTAAACCTGCTGCAATTATAATCCAGGACATCTCTTCATCTGAAGACAAGGAACCAGAGGCTCCTCCTCAACCATTTAGGTGTACGCATGAAGATTTGAAGCCGTGGATAGAACATCAGTTAAAACAGCTGGCTAGTGCCTTCCAGAAACAAATAGGAGAGTTGGGTAGATACGCGACAATAATGAGGATGCCAATGCTTTGAGTCCACGATGTCATAGAACAGACGCCGTTGAGGTGATGTAACCGATTTTGTATCGTTTTTACGTAAGTGTGAAGTTGGTTTTTGATTATAAATATATGGAGTACCGCTTAGATGCAGGGAATGTTCGCACCAATCCCAAGAAACGATGCAACCTCTCCTGGAAAACCCTGCAATGTTGTCATTGTGTACGAGGAACCTGTATTTGTTCTTCCACAGATATATGTGTCATCACAAAAAAAAAGGTTTTCCTGTCTTTGTTATAATTTTCATGTCCTTAGCGATTTTAATGATCAATATGGAAGTTTTAACAACATTCATGTTGACACTGTTTGCAGAGCACTTTTAAGGAACGGACGCCTATATCTGCTGCTCCCTTACCGAAGCATTTCAAAGATGACAAACATGTTAATGTCACGTGGGGTGAATCAAACCCTCACCTATACAACTCAGGAATAAAAGCTACTGCCACAGATCCTGCAACCTCAGGCGCCAATCCAGATTGTGAAGTCCCAATTGCATCCACCACAAATGAAGAAGGTGAGGAAGCTGTTGACCCTAACGTGAGTCATTCAAAACCTCAGTCACCGATCATTGAGGAATCAGAGTGTGGAACCCCTGCTGTGGGTAATGTCCAACCAGTCTCACCTAGTGTGGAGCAAAACACTGTTGAAACCTCTACTTTGGAGGATCCAAATCCAGACCTTGTGGTAGAGGCCGTTGAACATTCATCTGCCTCCCCTGTTCTAGATATCGGTGGACGCGACTTCCCGAAGGTGGATGATCCAAAGATAACAGTTCCAATTCCGGGTAGGTCTCCCGTCCCAACTGGAACCCCAATCCATGTTCAAATTGATCCCTCTTTGCAAAAGGAAGAAACCCCGGGGGGACCAGCCCATCCTGTGTATGAGATGGACGACGAGGAGAATTATGTTCAAAGTGGTGGTAAACGCGTGCACAAAATCTCCCAGAAAATAGGAGGCGTATACACCTCAGACGCAAGGTTAAATGGGTTGTTCAAGAGTGACAAGAAGCCAGAGTATATGCCCCTGGCGAAGCCGGCACGAGGAGTGTTCAGGAAATTTTGTGCTATTCTTAGTGAAAACATTTCGCAGTAAGTTGCATGTTATGCTATTTTGAGTGAAAAACCGGATGTTAGTGTTTATGACTATTATTAAAAAAAATCGTGTTTCGTTTTAAACCTGCTGGACATTCCAGATCATAACCTCCAACGTTGTGACGAATTCTTTCTTCCTTCACATAGTTGAACCCCATAAGTGGTTGTCTGACGACGTACTTTCTTCGTACACCAAGTGTTTAATATGAAATATTAAGTAGATGGTTTGTAATTAAATTCTATCATTATAATAATGTTACACATCACATGGAAGTGATAATGAAAATGTTGTCGAGGCCTCTTGGGAATGATCTGCAAAAAAAAAAAAACAGATGTTAATGGTTGACCCCTACTTTACAAAGCTCATTAAGATAAGTTGCATTTCAATTGGGGCACAAACATAATAAGTTATGTGAGAGGAAATAGTGTGGGGAGAAGTCTTAAGTTGGAATTTGGTCGGGATGTTGACAAGGTGTACGCTCCAATGAACTGGGGTTCAGACCATTGGGTGGGTATTTGTATTAACTTGGCGGTGTCACACGTGATGATCCTTGACTCTTACCCCCACACAGTCCAACCGAAGAAGAAGTCGAAGTAGATATGGCTCCGGTTCTTGAATCCTTACCATATATTCTGGAACAATATACATGGTTTACAAAGTACCTCAGTAATGAATCGAAATCTCGATATTACTCCTGGAGCCGGTTGGATGGTATTGATGAGAACAAAATGAAGCTAAGTTCATGGAGATTCACGCTAATGGTGGTCGGAAGGAGGAGATGAGTAAGATTGATGACAGTTTGGTGGACCGATTTCGAGAGTAGTATGCAATGGACTGCTATGAAGAATTTGTTGGTAATGTTACAGTTGCAAACCAGGTGTGAACGAAGCAGGAGTATGTTTTCTAAGTTGTGTATGGATTCTCCAAATTTTCTTGTACATTTCTTTGTTGTTTTTACCCAATTTCGGTACTCTTTGTTGTATAATTATGGTTTGTGAACTTACGTGCTATGTTTGTCTATGGTTGGTTATTTTCTTAAAGGAAAACATTGTCCATTACGTACTGTTAACCTGAAGTGTTGTGAAAATAGCTTAGTTATTTTGATTCACTTATTGTCATACCTGAAGTATTGTGAATACCAACCTCCGAATAGGTACATTTAAGGGCTAGCTACCAAATCAGATTAACATTCAGTTATTGTCACCAACTTCTTCCTTCTCTTTTGAACTTCTTTAATTCAGACTACTTTATTTAAATTTCAGTATGAGTTAATGGATTGAAACGGTGACCTAGGCATCGGGAGATAGAACAAACAACGTCTTTAAATTTGAAATTTTAAAATCTACGTATTTTGACCAACGATGGAGTCTCTGAAGATTACCTGCTATGCAAGCTCTTCAAGTACTCACTTGCTGGAGATGCTTCGCATTGGCTTAATCAGTTACCACCAGTATCTCTCACATCCTGGAGCGACATCAAGAATGAAATCCTATGCAAGTTATTTGATGAGGCGTGTGCTGAAGACTTGAGGAGCAATTTTGCCACATTCACTCAGGAGCCTGCAGAATCATTCAGAAGCTCCTGGATCAGATTCAAGTCTTATCAGAGAGATTGTCCACACCATGATTAAATGAAGTACAGCTGCTCAGTACTTTCTACAGAGGCATCGTGGTGCAATATCAGATGGCTCTTGATGCTTCCAGCAATGGGAACTTCAACACAAGGAATCCAGAAGAGGCTGTGATAGTTATTGAAAACTTAGCATCCAAGAACACTGACTTTGAGAGGAAGACATCCGCAACCATTCTTTGGAATGATCAGATGGATGAAGTGAAGGCAAAGATGGACAATGTTCACAAGCTTCTTAGGAGGCAGGTCTGCTTAGTTGAGGATGCAGAGGCTGTAGACACAGAGGGTGGAGCAGAGGTATAAGACGATGTGAACTTCATTAGTGGAACTGGATTTCAGAGGTCTGGAATACATAATGGAAACTTCTATGGACAAAGAAGTAATTTCAACTAGAGTCGCAGCAGCAGAAACCCTACAATAACAACTACAGCAGCAACAACAGGGGTTATGGAACCTCCTACTACCAGAAGCCACCACCACCTACTCAAGAGAGCAAGATTGAAGAGATGCTTGATAGAGTTCTTGAGGGACAACATCGCAGGACGGTGTACTTCAATGGGAAGATTGACTCTGTCTACACCAACCTGAACACAAAGTTTGAGACTTTGAGCACTCATGTGAAGAAGCTGGAAATGCAGGTTGTTCAGACAAGATAAGCTGTTAAGAGGCAAGAGACCTTAACAAGAAGGGTAGAAGATGATGTGACGAAGCACCACGTGAATGCCATCATAGATGATGATTTCTGGCAAGTGGTGAAGCAGGAGAAGCTGCAAGAAGGAGATTTCAAAGTAGAAAGCTCGATGAGTTTTGGCGGATCGCATTGGTGTCTATTCACGCCAGACTTTGAACATCGATCGACATACTTCAATCAATACCGATCGACAGGCTCTCCAAAGCATCGATCGATGACACCTACGAAGTCAATCGCGTCTTGCAATGCTGTGAGAATCCTGACTCACGAGGAGTTCGTAGCAAGACACCCACATCCGCCCAGTCCTGCTTATGTCAAAATCGATCGACATTCAGATATTATCGTCGATCGACAGAAAGAGAACACCATCGATCGACATCCTCCAGCACCCATCGATCGACGCACACCTCTTACATACTGAGTGCAGATGCCAAAGATAGATGCAACGTCTCGATGCACTCAGGCCACAACCCAAACCTTCAGATAACCAACAAGAGGCCACCAATACACATTCAGATGATGCAGCAGATCCTATGGAATTTGATAGGTTCCTATGGGAAGAACCCTGAGGAAAAGAAAGGAAAAAATGGCGAAACATCTGAAGAGCGGAGCTAATGAGAAGGAAATGAAAAGTTTCCAAAAGAGAATCTTCAGGATTCCTTTAGAAAAGCCATTCTAGGAGGCTTATTTTACCCATAGATTGTGGATGTTCTTCAGAGAAACCAGAGAGACCGAAGAGGACATTATGATAATGTTCTGTGAAGCTAGAGAAAAGATGAAGAAGATGATTACAATGAAGAAGAAGAGTGATCCTGGGAAGTTTGCAATACCATGCACGGTGAAGGGTATTGAATTCCCACATGCACTGTGCGACACAGGAGCATCAGTCAGCATCCTACTTAGGGTTATGGCAGACCATCTGGGTCTGAAGGTGGATCCTTCCAAGGAGTCATTCACTTTTGTGGATTGTTCTCAAAGGAGCTCAGAAAAAATTGTAAGAGACCTAGAGGTGCAGATTGGTAATGTCCTTGTTCCAGTTGATTTCCATGTCTTGGATATCAAGCTAAACTGGAACTCTTCTCTACTACTTGGGAGAGCCTTCTTGTCAACAGTAGGAGCAGTGTGCAACATGTAAGCCAACCAGTTATGCCTGACGCTCATATATCCTCATGTCCACTACAACCCTATTCCTGTCAAGAAGCCACAGACGTCCTCCAGAGGAATCGATGATCCAGGACTCATCGCAGCATGCCACTGTGGAGCTGAGTATGAGACAGAATATTTGGCATCGATCGAAACTCACACTGCGACATCGATCGACATTGCTCACCAGAAATCGATCGACATTCCCAAAGAAGAATCGGTCGACAGTAGTCCAGAAGATTGGGAAAACGACTACTACAATCCCACAATGGCGGCACACACCAGAGACACCATGCATACGGAGGAGTATGATGAAGATTATGAAGAGGAACGAGCTACAAAGTACAAAGCCATTCTTGATGAGGAAGATAGACTTCTCCACCATTCCTCATGGAAAAGGAATGCGTCGTCGATCGACAGAACAGACCCAACATCGGTCGACAGACGTCCCAAGTTTGGAAAACGAGCCTATGACCTTTTTGGAACTAGGAGATTCTACTGGGAAGAGAATGATGAGTATGGAGTCTACAGAGATGATCAGAGATATGCAAGGGATGTGGATGGACACATCATCCATGTGTCCAAGGATGATATCAGAAAGCTAATGGAAAGAGCTTCAAGAGATGAGCACAGCTACATATGTCTTCCAGAACATGCTAGATCATTCACACAGACCAAGCTGGTACCAGAGATCTACACCAAGGACGAGATCAATGAGATGTTCTATGGAGTCGGTGGAGCCCAAGAGAAGAATGAAGGAGCCTTCCAGATGAAGCTTGATGGTGTTTACTATCCACTGAATGATAGCATCAGGTTGTTGACTACATGCATGGAGGAGATGAGGCAAGACAGAGCCAAAATTCAGCATGCGGCCGACAAACATCGACCAACATCGATCGACAGACGCACCAACAAATCGATCGACAGTCACAGAAGGACATCAATCGACGAAGCTACAAATAGAGGCATGCTAGTACCAAAGGTGACATCAGACAGGTCTGTTACACACAACCATGGAGAGGAGATCTCAACTGACACTTACGCCACACTTATGAGACAGTTCAACCTTGAGAGTCTTGGAGATAGATTTCAGAAGATAGAAAACACAACGGCAACAATGAAGGACAAATGGCGCAGAGGAGATGAAGCAATAAGAGACCTCAATGGTACATGGTTCAATAAGCGCAGAGAAGAGATGGAGACTTATTTCCCAACAAGTTCCAGCTTTCAACATTACTAGCCAAATCACCTCCCAAAAGTGAAGCTAAATGACTATAACAAAGCGCTGAGTGGAAGGCAACTCACTATTAGGTAATATTTAATTGGTTTTTATTAATCTAGTATTTATATTGGTTTTTAATTATTGCAGGTCATATAAAAAAAGATCCGAGTAAACGATTGCCGTGAGTATCGACCGACGAAACACTGCTGACATCGATCGAGAAAACATCACCTGCCGCGACCGATATCAACACCTTTACATCGATCGACATCCATTCCGGTCTGATATATTGTTCTCACTTGTTACATTGAGTCCTTATGATTTAGTTATCACCATAACTCCGACTGAATTTACACTGGGGACAGTGTAGTTTAAGTCTGGGGGGAGGTTTACTGATAGTAGTTTATTCATGAGTTTTATTAAAATATTTTCAAAAAGTTTTTATTGAGTCAAGAAGGGGATGATGAACTTATTTATTTTGCTTGTTATCTAACCACACCATTCTAGACTTACTAGTTGCAGATAGTACTAAAGATACCAAAGTGGATCAACCTGTCAACTATGTTACATTTGCTGAGAGAGTTTGAAGGAACCAAAGCTAACCTCCAACCTAATTGAGCTCAACTCTGCTTGTCTTGGGGCTTGGTATACATAGGATCGGATTCTTCAAACACGTCTTAAAAGTAAAGCCTTGTGTAGATTTATCACCCTTTCTCTCTCTATTTTCGAAAAATAGATAAAATTATAGATATAGTTATGCAAAAAAATAAAAATAATATATATAGATAAATTTATTAGGAAGGGATTCGAACATGACTTGGTGGCTACAACCATTAAGGCTTGCTTCATAAGAATTCTATAGGTAAATGATTAGAACAAGACTTGATGGCTACAACTATTAAGGCTTGATTCACAAATAATCATAGGATATAGGTAAAAAAGAAGTGAATAGGATTTGGTGGCTAAAACCATTAAAGCTTGATTCATGGAAGCCTATCCAATCTTGGTCAATAATCTTGCAATATAAGCAGACTTTGACTGAGAGGAAAAATTAGTAGGGAGAGAGGATAGGAACTATTGTTTACCAGCAGGTCCATATACTTATTTGAGCATCCTTGCATCTTGTGATCGATACCCCCAAGGTAAAACCTACATTTTATTTGTGTAAGAATTGAGGTTGGTAGAGGGGATTGTCTGACATGATTTGCTAAGTTGTTGACTAGTTGAATTTGGTTGCTAGACTAGGATATGGTATAGTGTGCTTCTGATACTAATACTGTTTAAGGTGTTGATTCTAAGTTTAAAATTATGTGGGTGCCTGCTGTTTTCAAACCTCTTTCAGAGAGACTGCCTGTTTGTTTTGCTTGAGGACAAGCACAATGGTAAGTCTGGGGGAGTTAATAGACCATAGATTTGACCCACTTTTACCCATGGTTTATAAGTGTTTTAACTACTAATTATTATATTATAGAGTCTATTTAGCATATTTATAGGAATATGAGTGATTTGGAGGAAACTGATGATTTTGAAACATTTTGGAGATATTTGGAGTAAGCACCCGAGATGACAATCGAGCATGACCATCGGTCGACACTGAAGAGGAATAATCGATCGATGTTCACATCTTGACATCGATAGACAGCGAAGCGCGCAGAAAGCCCGTTTGGTCTCAGCCGACTTAGAGCCAAAGTCTTCACCTATTTACAAGATTACCCATGACGAGTTTTAACCTTACTATATAAGCTTTGCCAACATGTTAGAGGCAAAGTGTGCTTTCTGTTTTACTGATTTTACAGCAAAGGTTTTCTAGGATTTTTAGTAGAATGGAGAGAAGATTCAAAGAGATTTGTGATTGGAACTCCATTGATATCTATCTATTTATCTATGCAGTTTTTATACCTTATTGCTGTTATGAATTGCTTGGCCATGCCTGAGTAGTTCTCTTGTTAGAGTTAGGGTTTAAATAGGTTATGAGGGATTAGCCCCAACTATAGATTGCTAAGTTGTGATATTCATCATTAGGATTATCATTAATGCCTGTTTCTAGATTAGGTACCTAGAACTTGCCCTAGGAGTTGTAGACATAAGCGATAGCTTGCATCTCACCCTGAATCCATCCTAACTGAGCTAAGATTGCCAGAGTAGGCGAGAGCTCATCTGGGAAGCTAAGTGAGCATATTCATTCTGCGCATTAACGCTTGACCACGAGCGTCGATCGATATTCCCATCGAATAATCGGTCGACGTTTCAACAAGTGTATCAATCGATATTCCTATAGAATAATCGATCGACACTGGTCATTAGACAAACCTAGAAAGCGAAAGCCTAAGGGTTTGTTATTAAGCATTGAGCTCTATAATATCATGCATACAACTTATTAGGCATCTGTAGGATTATAATCCTGAATACCTGAATAAAAACCCTAAGTCTAGCTATTTCCAATTAAGTACCAAAACCCCAATCAATCAATCGAGCAATTACTTGCTCACAAACCTGAAACTTTACATTTAAATCATTAAACAACCTAGCTTAACAAATCTGATTAGATTTATTAGGCTCCCTAGCTCCTTGTGGATTTGATCCCTAAGTACTACAACTTAACCTCTTATTTGAGAGAGTAATTCACTCCTTATGGTAAGTTGAGTGATATCACAGTCCTCAATGTACCAAAGAACCCAATCGTGGTCCAAAAGAGGAGAACAAACGCAACTGTCGAACAATGGGACGACGGTTGATGTGAACACGTCCCTGTTTTTTACGAACACATCATTATGCTTCCAGTTCCAACCCGGGCGCTAGGATCTAACAACCTTTCTTATTTTACCAACAGATTCTCTTGTGAAACGAGAGAAGTACTCCTCATCCTCCCATAATATTTTGCGAGTCATGGCATACGTATACAACGCTCGCTCGAATCCTGCATCAGCTGCTCTCTTTATCGAAGCAAGTCCTTCTTGGTGACGATCTAGCCTGTAGAAATACTCTACACCCTTGATGTAAAGAGTACTTGGGTTTCCCTCATCGAAGCATCTTCTCAACAATGTATTGTCCATGCCGACGTACCAAGGATATTTAAACAGATCAAACGAAGCATACACTCCTCGACCGTCTACCAACGCACACATTAACTTACAAGTAGATCGGAGTCTATAGAGATCTACGAAGGAGTTATTTGCCACGTGTTGGACCACTAATGATTGGACCTCCGTGGGGAGATCGAGAATACAGAATTCTGGCATTATAGGGTCAGAATAATTTTCCTGTGGTCTGAGGTTGTTTCCAAATCTCTGTTTTTATAAGGAGTGCAACCGTAAGTAACCGACACAAACCAAGCCCAACGGATGTCTATTTCCCATAGCGGTTTTCTCGAAAAGACCAACGGTTATATTTGAAAATGGACTTAAACTTACGACGGTTGGAAATGTATATGAATGATGGTAAGAAAAACTACCCCATCACCAGTTTAACAATATTTTATACCGTAAACCCTAATCTCTAAACCCTAAACCCTAAACTTCGTAAAAGGTATAAACATCATCTTAAATGGAGTACCGCGAAAGTATGGATTTGTTAATGAAACGTGTGACTTAAATACTAAAGTAAATGTTCCACCATTATTTTTAACCTAACAACCTTTTAAATTTATTTAAATCCCCCACAGAAGGAAAGGGGCAATGGCAAATCCTGGCTGCATTAACTCTTACAGTAAGGCTGGTAGGCTTCAAAGGTTGGTGGAACAATAACTTTTTTATTAAACTCACACGCATTCTTTCTGAAATTCCTCTAAATAAATTGGTATTATCAGTGTTCAATCAACTCGTTACAGCTAAAAAATCCTTCCCACTCTCGAAAATAGTATGGCAGGTCAAGTACTCCCAAATCTTCTCGACGAAATTATCTGCAAAATCATCGAGCTTGTTGGAGAGGAATCATTTTACTACCTTGGTGATTTCCTGCAGACTGGGAAACACGGTTACGCACTTGTCCATGAACTGTCCGTCTTAAAGATGTGCGATGTTAATCTTATGGTCAGCAACAATGGTGGTCATTTGCGCGAGTTCTTCCTCAAGTACGTTAATGCGGCCAACGTAATCGGCTATGCAGGTCTCCTCCACGCAGCAACAATCATAGGACTTGAAGAGAGTATTAAAATTTTGGAACCACATGTGCCAAGGCATGTATTATCAACCTTAGTTGTGGTCATTTTCAATGTATGTATTGGCAGAGACAAGGAAGCCAGCCAAGTGTTTCAGTTGCTCGCAGCCCATCACGCTGACCTGCGGTCGGATGACATTTTTGATATGGTGTACACAATGTCACCAAACCTTTATCTACACCAAATCACCAGAAGTGTATGTTTCTAAGGGCGTACGTAAAATATATCATGGAGCGTATGATTTAAAGTAAATAATGAATCGTATGATTTAATAATGAATCATATGATTTAATAATGAATCGTATGATTTAAAGTAAATAATGAAGCGTATGATTTAAAGTAAATAATGAATCGTATGATCTAGCCTATAGAAATACTCTACACCCTTGAATCGTATGATTTAATATTATTCCACATTCGAGCTTATTATTAAACTAGGATAAGACCCGCGCCTTGCGCGGAATTAAGTTATTATTTTTATTATATTTTGGAGAATGAAACAATAGTTTGGCTTCATTTGGATTAGGGGTGTTCAATCCAGATATCAGATTGGTTTCGGTTCGGTTCGGTTTTTTTCGGTATTTTGGTTAGTAAAATATAACTACTATTCTAAATCCATATTTACTTTGACTTTAATCTTTCACATACTTTTGAAAGATTTCAACTGGACAACTAAATTGATCAGCCAATCTTGTTGCTTTAAATCATTAGTATTTATATATATATTATTTAGTTTGAATATTTACTAAATAAAAATTCATATGCATTATATTTTATGATCATTTGTAACTTATTATAACAAAAAAAAAAATCTATTGATCACAAAATTTTCAGAGTGAGAATCTTCAAATTTCTAATAATATATAGACGTTTTGAAAAATTCAAAATATAACATATAAGAAAAAATATAAATGTTTTTATTATATATTTAATGTGATTTTTTAATATCTTTTAATAATATAAAATTTAAAAAAAGAACTAAGATACCAAAATTGTTATCAAATATTTATTATTCATAATAATTAATTTTCATATATACGTTAATCATATTAGGTAATTTCGTAGCTTCTAATTAAGGAAAGTGCAAAAACAAAATTTGGTAGATTATTTATCAATTCGAATATTCGATAGTTAGTTTAATAAAAAATATAATGTAAGTTAAGATGGACCAGCCTATTTTTTTAAGAATAGTATATTTTATATAGTCATTTATTAAATGAGAATTTATAATCATACAGTTCTATGATCATTCATATCGTTTTATAACTGAATATTTAAATCATCGATAACAAAATTTTCAACGTGAAATCTTTAATAAGTTTATAATTTATAAATGTTTTTGAAAATTCATTGAAAGTTTTAATATTAAAATATTTATGTAATCTTATGGTATATAGTTTAATCTATATATATATATATATATGTTTTATTATTAAATGATATTTTTTACTCATATGGTTTTAAAATCATGTGTATCTTCTTATAATATTAAATAAAAGTTCATATTAATACAATTTTATGATCATTTGTAACTTATTATGACAAAAAATAATAATCTATTGATCAAAAAATTTTAAGACTGGGGATCTTCAAATTTCTAATAATTTATAGACGTTTTGAAAAATTCAAAATATAACATATAAAAAAATATAAATGTTTTTATTATATATTTAATGTGATTTTTAATATCTTTTAATAATATAAAATTTTTTTATTATATATTTAATGTGATTTTTAATATCTTTTAATAATATAAAATTTTAAAAAAGTACTAAGATACAAAAATTGTTATCAAATATTTATTATTCATAATAATTAATTTTCACATATATGTTAATCATATTAGGTAATTTCGTAGCTTTTATTTAAGGAAAGTGCAAAACATTTTTTGGTACATTATTTATCAATTCGATAGTTAGTTTAATAAAAAGTGCAATATAAGTTAAGATGGACCAACCTATTTTTCTAAGAATAGTATATTTTATATAGTTATTTATTAAATAAGAATTTATAATCATACGGTTCTATGATCATTCATATCATTTTATAACAAAATATTTAAATCATCGATAACAAAATTTTCAATCTGAAATCTTTAATAAGTTTATAATTTATAAATGTTCTTGAAAATTCATTGAAAGTTTTAATATTAAAATATTTATGTAATCTTATGGTATATAGTGTTTAATCTATATATATATATATTTATTTTATTATTAAATGATATTTTTTACTCATATGGTTTTAAAATCATGTGTATCTTCTTATAATAAAAATGTTAAATCATTGATCATTAATTTTTAACATAATAATTTTAATAGTTTTAGTCATTTATTGTCGTTTTTAAAAATTCAAAATATAACATATACGAAAAAATCTAAATTTTACTTTTATGGCTAATTTGATTGTTTAATTTATTTTAATAATATAAAATTAAACAAAAAATGATGGAGGAGATATAAATTGTTATCAAATCTTTATTATTAAAATCATTAATTGTCATATATATATTAATCATTTATGGTAATTCCGTAGGTTTTATTTAAGGAAAGAAAATAACATATCATATCATTATATCATATAGTTTGACCAACTTATGTATCTAACAACATATAAAAATCGAATGTGGACCTACTTATTTTTCAATTGAATGTTATTGACTACCTAATTGAGTGCCACCTATGCATTGGGGCCTATTTTAATTAATACAAAATTGAGGTTACATCTTTTCAAATGTTTCTCAATTAATATATAGGGGATAAGCAAATAATCGCAGAAAGAATTAAATGTGGCCGTTAGTTGTCATTAAAAAAAAATAGCCGTTAGGAAATATTAACTCTCCAATTTTTTGAACTTTCCCTGTATAAGGAGAAAATCCATAGTTATCAAAATCACATGCATATAAAAATTATCAAAATCACATGCATATAAAAATAATAGAAATCCATAGTTATCAAAATACCAAAATACCACAAATCCATATTTAGGTGTACATATACACAGAGGTGTACAGTCCTTAAGTTCAAAATAACAACCATCATTCCAAATATGGCTTCTTCGTTGCCCGAATAAGTTTCCTATAGATATCAGGGCACGGGTTGCTTGCATGTAGTCTTCTTGTGACCTTCCATGAAACACCTGGAACACTTGTTCGCCTTCTTTTTCTTCGCCCCGTCCTACCAAGAAAAGAAGTCAATAACATTGAATGTTCTATATTGCGTTTTCTCAAATATTATTTTATGGTGTGTTGGGCGAGTTTTACCGGAAATTCTCCGGCTGACAGTTTCCTTTTAACACCTGGCCTTCCTTTTGATCTTTTGGTAGTTGGTGGATAAAGCTCTACCTTCAACACTTCAGGGGGAACATCAACATCTTTTGGATCTGGAGCCGGTAGTATGATACCCTTTACATTTTCAGCCCATGTTTTTTTCACATAGTATTTTGAAACAACTATGCTGTACTCCATGTTACGATGAGAAGCAGCCGCTATGGCGTGTCGGCATGGCAACCTAAGCATCTGGAATTCAAGGCACGAGCAAGTTCGTTTTTCCAGGTCAACAGTGCAACTGTATCCACTTGGTTTATGTGTAACTTCAAACTCCTAAGTTGAACATGGCAAAACCAGATAGCCAGTTGACAACACTAACTGTTCAACAAGTACCTTTTCGATTTCCTTTGGAATGATCCCCTTCATTTTTGTGATGTCACAGTGTCTGCTCTCAAACCATCTAGTCAACATCTGACAGATAAACTCTAGCAGGGCCATTATAGGACTATCACGTGGGGGCAGAAGCGCATGATTAAAAGATTCAGCAATGTTTGAAGTCATCATGTTATATCTCTCCTCGTCGAAATGTGAACGTGTCCATAATTTGCGGTCGATTTTCTCCAAATAATCCCAACATCTCCAATCCGTAAGCTTTATAAGGTCATACACCTTCTGAAATTCTGAAACTTTGAATGCTTCTCCTGCCCAGCCAACCATAGCTTTCTGCGAAAGCCCTTTGTACTTGTCCCCGACGTTTCTCTGAAGGTGTACGAGGCAAATGCCATGGCGTGCACGTGGGTACCATTTTTCTTTAGCTGCAAATATGGCGGCACATCTATCCGAGATTAAGTTTAATTCACTACTATCTTCAACAATAGTGGACAACCTCTCGAAAAACCACTTCCAGGAATCTGAGTTTTCGCTTTCCACTACTGCGAAAGCAATCGGGAATACGCGGGTGTCTGCATCATTCTGCTGGCACTTAGTAAACACCATTTGTATTTCACAAACTTATGTGTGCCGTCCACCACAAGGACCTTCCTCAAATGCTTCCACCCATCGATGCATGCCTTCAGTGACATGAATGCATACTTGAACCTTGTCTTTCCTTCCTTATCAACTTCGGTTTTAATATCGGTGATAGTTCCAGAATTTACTAATTTAAGTATGTGAAAGTGATGTGGTAGCATCTTGTAAGACATCTTTTCTGTTCCTTAAGCAGACGCAATTGCGAGTTCTTTCGCTTTACATGCTTTCCAGTACGAGCAATGATAGCTCAAGTCCGTACGCAGTACTTTCGGAAGTTCAAATGCACAAGGTCCACAGTGGAGTCTTTCGTACTTTGAGCGCAAAAGTGCTGCAAGTACTTTTGATGTTCCATATTTTTTGCACTGTCCTCGAGTATCAGTCGGGCATACATGGTCCAAAATTGTCTTCTTCACCACATACGTAGGAGAATCACCGAGTTGCTTACCCACTACCCTCCAACCACACTCTATAGCAACGCATTTCGCCGTAATGAAGCGTTTGCAATGCCTAAACTTGAACCTGCACACCTTCGCTATTGCATATATGTGCATCGTTAGCTTGAATTGCGCTTTGTCCTTAAACATCCTTCCAAAATATATATATGAGTCCTCCTTGATGTAGTCGATTTCCTGTGGTTGGAAACTGTTTGCTCCCATATCATTAAACACATGAACCACATCATTATATCCATACATTTCTGAAACTTAAATCCCTTTCATGAATTCTTCTCCACCCTGGAATTGGCCAGCTTGGGTGACAAGAGGATCAATGATATCACTCAAATTACCCTAAGGATTGAATTACTCTCTCAAATAAGAGGTTCAGATGTAGTACTTAGGGATCAAATCCATAGAGACTCAAGGACTACACACTAGATTTATAGTCTTTGAATTAAAGCTAGATTAATAGGTTTTTAAAACAGTATATGGATTGGCGAGCAAGGTTATTGCTCGATTGTTTTTTTTTAAGGTTGTTAACAGTTGGGAGAATAGCTAGATCCATGTATAATCTCAGGTATGATAAGTAAATAACTTAATTTGGGTTTTAGGAGTTTATTGATATTAATTATTCTTGAATTCAAACTTAGATATAATCAATTTGATATCTAATCTGGATCTCGGATTTCAACTATCGTATGTTAATCGCGAGAAAGTGTCAATCGATGATTCGTTAAGAATATCGATCGATACTGTTGGGAATGTCCTAAAATCATTTGTACTTATTCTTGTTAAAGTTGTAACGTCAGGTTCGACAATCGTATAATATTAGGTGGTTATAATGTTTTGCTAGAAACCGCTTATAATCTATGAATTGAGAATTCATTACTAATATTATATCATCCTAAAGGGCCACACACCTAAACAAACTAAATCAATATTATTTAGGGTTTGAGAATAATCTGATATATATATGTTGTATTAGATGTAGCATATTATATATGCATATAATTAAAGTTGGTGAATAATTTAATATGCATGTATGTTGATAACACATACGTGTATGTGAAGAGAATAATTGTATTTTCGTTCATATTCATATTGGCTTAGCCCATAAGCTTATGTGAGTTAGGTTACGTCCATGTTATATAAATATATAACGATGAGACTAATCGTATGATGAACTAACGACGGCCAGGAAACGTGGTCGAAAGTATTAAACCCTAATATAGACAAAAGAGTTTGTCAAGTTTCTGAGATTTGATCTCGACGGCACTAGCATCCCGTTTCGATCTAGTTTGTGTGCGTGTGGATACCGGTAGAGGCACGACGCTTGGAGTGCTAGTAATCTCGACTTGGTTTATTTATCTTCTGCTGCCGAAAAACCAGGTATATTCGAATCCCTAAAATCTAAGTTTATTTCAGTATTGACATGAGATTCTAGACAATTGAATTCATAAGTATATTTATAAATCATTATAAATCGGTATGAATTCCTACAGTGGTATCAGAGCTTAATTGTTCAATACTGAAATTAGATATTGTTAAATCTATAATTTGGTATAGATAAGAAATTGATATGCTCGCTTGTTAAAAAAGAAAGAAAAAGCCCTAATTTGATTACGGTGATTTATATATAAGATATATAATGGCATGTTAATTTACGACATTAAGAACAACCAAACACGTATATGGAGATATATGTTCTTGTTTGTGGTGCTACTGAAATCTAATGTGTTTATGTTCAGAAACTTTTATTTAATATGAACATTATGATTATTGTAATCGATTAGTTTTCACATGTTGTAATGTGTTTATAGAGATGGGCACGTTTGTTGTTAGTTTGTTTATGAACCAAAGAAATTATGTTTGATCTGTTATATCTAGTTAATTCAATTAATGTATTCTAAGTGATCTTAGATATAAGTGCTGTCATGTGATGATTATGCATGATTGTGTGATTGTCACAAGAGTTGGTTCAGTTGTTATATACACATCTCATATGTGTATTACGTTAATTTATAAACACGCATTGAAGCATTACAATAATACGAGTTGACTTTAAAAGTTAATTATGCAGAAACAATATTACGAGTTGACTTTAAAAGTAAATTAACGTAATACACATATTAGCTACTTGGCTATCTTTTTTTTCTGTGTGAAGTGAGGTGGTTGATGATAAAAAAAAAAAAAAAACACCTGAGACTTTAGGTCATAAAAAAAAAAAAAAAAAAAAAAAAATATATATATATATAACAACTGAACCAACGATTGGTTTAGATTGTTTGATATAAATCGTTTGGTCGTTTGATTAGATTTTAATTAGATTAAATTCTAAAATCAAATATACAAATAATTAATTATTTTAATTAGATTAAAATTAATTTAATTATTTATAATCCAATTAAAATACATATAAGATATGTATTTGTTATATTTATATTTTATATTAGATATAAATTTTAAATATAAAAGTAAATTGGAATAAAATTTATTCTTCAATCAATTTCAAATATTTTTGATGTCTATCCAATTTTGTCAACCATCAAGGTTCGTTTCTTTGTAAGATGGGCTTGATAAAGCAAGGTGTCTGCAATTACATGAGTGAGGTGGATGGTAACGGTTACCATGTGAAACAAGATTGGTTTACTTGACTAGGCTATCAAAACGATTTTGGGCTTAGAGACATATGTTGGATAAGACATAAGATGTCGTCTGACAACCAAAAATTATACTCGATATAATTAGCAAAGTGTTGCTTACCTAAATAACTATAAATTCGGGCGATGAGCCAAAGCTCACTCGGATTTTAGTGAATTATGGATCTTGGATTATTATATTCATTTGAGTAAAATGTTTTGATTATAATATGAGTTTTCTTAATTGTTAAGATTTCTCAAATTCCTGAACATCATATTAATATTTGATACTCTTCTATTCCAGCAATGTTAACTCATCACAATCCATTTTCATTCCAATATTCTCTTGAGAAGGACAAATTGAATGGATCAAATTTCCCCAATGATATCGAAACCCGAGAATTGTTCTCAAACGAAAGCTTAAACCTTGCTTGGAAGATCTGAAAAAGAAAAAAGACTTTTTAAACATCGTCTAGGGGTATTTATGTTATAGAAGTAAATGTTACTACTTCTGGTTCTACCTCTTGGGTATTGGATACAGGCTGTGGTGCTCATATATGTACGAATATGAATGGCCTAAGCAACAGTAGAATTTTGGAGAAAGGACAAGTCGACCTACATGTGGGAAATGGAGCAAGAGTTGCTTCATTAGCCGTAGGAACATTTCACTTGGCTTTACCTTCAGGCTTGGTTTTAGAGCTTAAGAATTGCTACTATGTACCTGCTATAGAAATATTATTTCCATTCCTTGTTTGGATTTGGAAGGATTTCAATTTTCGATTAAGAACAAGTGTTGTTCTTTTGATCGTAGTGAAATCTTTTATGGTAGAAGTCCACTAGAGAATGAACTTTATATTCTAGACCAAAGTGTGCATGTCTATAACATTAGTACCAAAAGATTCAAGTCTAACGACACGAATCAGACTTTTCTTTGGCATTGTCGTTTGGACCATATAAATGAGAAACACATTCAAAAGCTTCATAGTGATAGACTTTTGAGCTCATTTGATTATGAATCATAAGAAAAATGTGAATCTTGTTTGTTGGGTAAAATGGCTAAGGCTCCTTTTACTAGACACGGTGAAAGAGCCAAATACTTGTTGGAACTTATACATACTGATGTATGTGGACCAATCAGTATAAATGCTAGAGGTAACTATCAGTACTTCATTACATTTACTGACGACTTCAGTAGATATGGTTATGTTTATCTAATGTAACATAAGTCTGAATCTTTTGGAAAGTTCAAAGAATTTCAGAATTAAGTACAAAATAAGCTTGACAAGAAAATAAAAACTCTTCGATCTGATCGAGGTGGAGAATATTTGAGTCAAGCGTTTAATGATCATCTGAAAGAATGTGGAATTGTTTCACAACTCACTCCTCCAGGAACACCACAGTGGAATGGTGTGTCCGAAAGGAGAATCGAACTTTATTGGATATGGTTCGGTGTATGATGAGTCATGCAGATCTTCCACTATCCTTTGGGGATACACTCTAGAAACCTCCGCGTTTACGCTTAATAGATGTCCATCAAAATAAGTTGAGAAGACACCATATGAGATATGGACTGGAAATGTTCCAAATTTGTCTTTTCTGAAAATTTAGGGTTCCGGGGCTTATGTTAAACGTATGTTTACATATAAGTTTGGACCAAAATCTGATAAATGCTTCTTCGTCGGTTATCCAAAGAAACCAAAGGTTATTACTTTTACAACCCCACTGAGAACAAAGTGTTTGTTGCTCGTAGTGGCGTTTTTCTTAGAGAGAAATTCTTTCTAGGAAAAACAGTGGGAGTAAAATACAACTTCGAGAAACACAGGAGTTCGAGAAACATAGGAGATGGTTTCATTCTTTCAGGAAGATGATCAATTAGATTTACGAAGAGTCGTAGAATCTACACCTATGGAACCTGAGGTACGAATATCCGAAAGGACACGTCATAAACCTGATAGATATGGGGTTTGGGTGACAGATCATCATGATCTATTGATAATAGAGAGTGATGAACCTATGTCCTTTGAGGAAGCTATGATGGTACCTGACTCCGATATATTGCTTGAAGGAAGCATCTCGGAGTTGGAATCTTTGTTTTAATGAGGCAATCAAAGAATTTGATTTCATTAGAAATGAAGAAGAATTTTGCGTTTACAAGAAGACTAGTGGGATCGCAGTTTTTCTTAATGTTCTATGTAGATGACATACGTCTTATTGAGGTTGTCTCTCAATGAAAGACATGGAAAATGTGCATATATCCTTGGAATAAGAATCTATAGAGATAGATTAAATAAGACTATTGGATTATGTCAAGATACTTATATCGATAAGGTCTTGCATAGATTCAAAATGCATGATTCCAGGAAATGATTCTTGCCAATGTCTCATGGCATAGCTCTTAGCAGACTCAGTGTCCTTCAACACATGATGAGCGAGAATGGATGAGTAGAACCCCATATGCTTCTGCTATAGGATCTATCATGTATGACATGATTTGTACTCATCCAGATGTTGCATGTGCTTTGAGCATGATGAGTTGATACCAATCTGAGCCATGTGAAAGTCACTGGACAACAGTCAAGAATATCCTCAAGTATTTGTGAAATACTAAGGATACATTCTTGGTCTATGGAGGAATTGATGAGCTTGTTGTAAGTGGTTACACAAATGCTAATTTTTCAGACTGACAAAGATGATTTTTGATCACAAGTTGGTTTAATCTTTTGTGTTAGTGGATAGTGGTGGGTTGGAAGAGTTCCAAGCAAAGTGCCATAGCATAGTCTCAATGGATGCAAATGTTGTTGATCCATTGACCAAGCCTCTTCCATGGCCTAAGTATGAAAGTCATACTGCAGCCATGGGTGTTAAGTATATTAAGATGAGATCTTGATTTTAGTGGGAGGCTTTATGTTTATGATATGATGTTCATTTTAACATACATTGGTTATGTTTTCAAATTAATGAAATTGTTTTAGAATTATTTGATTATGGGATAATTAAATAAATGTCCAATAATAATTTATATCATTCTTATAGGTCATCAAGTACTTGACTTGATCATCAAACCCTATAAGTGAAAGATGCTATAAATTACTAAGGTCCCTAGTCAAGGTTGTTAACGTGGGACATTAATAACTGACAACGACTAGTATGTGAGGTGATTGATGACTAAGTTTCATGGAGTCATTCAATATGTTGTATTGAAGTCAATCACATAGATATGTGTTGGGGAACACAGTATCGAACTGACCCGCTATGAGAACTCTGCAAGATTGTTATATGAGTGTCATAAGAGTTTCCCATTATGACTATAGAGTATAGTCCTTAGACCTGAGTTCATCATGATTCTTTACTTGTGGATTAGTTCACTTTGACCTTGTCAAACGTCAGCCGTAACTGGTGATTATAAAGGTATTGATTAGGTGTTCTATGAAGTTTGTAAGGAACATGGATGGAACAAGATGGGATTTGTCCCTCCCATATAACGGGAGATAAATATCTCTGGGCCTATCGAAGATTTGATACTGACAAATGCATGGCCATGCTCAAACGAGGTGAATGTCAGTTGTTTGTTTTATCAGTATAAATCATAGTTCGATAAACGTGATCTAGCTTAATAAGGATGACACAAGTTCTTGTCTTATGCTGAGATCGAGATATAGAGACAAAGGGATTATGAGAATAGATGATTCTAGTACAAGTGGGAGATTGTTGGGAATGTCCTAAAATTATTTGTACTTACTCTTGTTAAAGTTGTAACGTCGAGGTTCGACAATCGTATAATATTAGGTGGTTATAATGTTTTGGCGCTAGAAACCGCTTATAATCTATAAATTGAGAATTTATTACTAATATTATATGATCCTACAGGGTCACACACCTAAACAAACTAGATCAATATTATTTAGGGTTTGAGAATAATATGATATATATATATTTTGTATTAGATGTAACATATTATATATATGCATATAATTAAAGTTGGTGAATAATTTAATATGCATGTATGTTGATAACACATACGTGTATGTGAAGAGAATAATTGTATTCTCGTTCATATTCATATTGGGCTTAGCCCATAAGCTTATCTGAGTTAGGTTACGTCCATGTTATATAAAGATATAACGATGAGACTAATCATATGATGAACTAACGACGGCCAGGAAACGTGGTCGAAAATATTAAACCCTAATATAGACAAAAGAGTTTGTCAATTTTCTGAGTTTTGATCTCGACGGCACTAGCATCCCGTTTCGATCTAGTTTGTGTGCGTGTGGATACCGGTAGAGGCACGATGCTTGGAGTGCTAGTAATCTCGACTTGGTTTATTTATCTTCCACTGCAGAAAAACTAGGTATATTCGAATCCCTAAGATCTAAGTTTATTTCAGTATTGACATGAGATTCTAGACATTTGAATTCATAAGTATATTTATAAATCGTTATAAATCGGTATGAATTCCTACAGATACACCTTTCAAAATATCGATCGATAGAACTATCGGTGCGTCTATCGATGCTTCTTTCAAAAAGCTTTACGGACATGTTTGATTTATATTCTTTAACTTACTAGATCAACTCACGTTTGCATCTAGTCAGTTATATCATACTAGTTTATTTTCAGGTATTGAGTCAAACAATGACTTGATCTCAATTAATCCTAAGATCTAAGTTTAAAGGGTGATCAATCCTAAACTTAGCTTTAAGAACAACTACATGAAGAACTATATTTTTAAACACCCTAGCAACAGTTTAAGCTAGCATTACATGTATCAACATATAGAGAAACCTAAATCTAACAGTAAGGCAACTTAGACATATTCATAAAGCACATAATTATGATGGTATGAATAAAACTTAAATAAATGAATAATAAAGAGTAAGCAATAGAGTAAAATGAAAGCCATGGAGTTCAAGATCTTCTATGTTTTGTAGTTCAAATCTATCTCTCCAATCCTAAACTCTCTCTCTCTCTTCAATGGTGGTCTCTTGCTTCCATCCAAACTAGGTCTTTAAGGTCTCTAGGCAAGTCTGTCTCTAAAATAATACAAAACCTAATAATATAGCCTAACAGGCGGCCAAAGACTTAGAATGTAGTTATTGAAACTTTTGTGAAACTTGAAATCTTCTAATTTTGTCATTAACTCGCGGGTGGCTTTGCCGTCGATCGATCGATCGATGAGAAGAGATTTTCATCGATCGATATTCTGATAAATAATCGATTATATTATATTTCCAGCAAAGCTCAAAAGGTCTCCAAATAGCTCCAAATACATCATTTTCCTCTAGTAAGTACCTGAACCTGTAATTGCTCTAAAAAGGGTCCAAATGCATATGAAAGACTCTAAAAACATGTATTAACCATGGCTAAAAGTGGGTGAAATCCATGGTCTATCAACTCCCCCAGACATACTCTTTTGCTTGTCCTCAAGCAAAACATAGTATAGCAGTCTCTCTAAGAGGTTTAAAAGCAGCGGGGACTCACAGAGTTAAAACTTAGAATCATCACTTCTATAATATTGCTATATGAAAGGAATTCTAACTTTAGAAGCACATCATACATTATCCTAGTATAGCAACCAAATACAACTAGCCAGCAACTCAACAGATCTTATCTGACTTTCTCCTCTACTAACCTCTTTCTTGCATAAATAAAAAGTGTAGGCTAAATCTTGGGAGTATTGATCAAGGGACACATGGATTCTTACTCCAGCAGGTCTCTGAGTAATCATGTAGTCTTATTATGTTTCTTTACTCTATATCTCTCTTCTCTGAATCTCTAAAATCATCATAATATTTTGTTTAAACAAAGTGTAGCGAATACCGGGGTCACATGAGACACTCCTACCCCTCGTTTCCATAATGTGTGATCATTCCCTTCAGACTTAGAATAATGGGGTCACAGGAGACACTCCTACCCCTCTACCTCTTCCAGGAAATTATTTCAATCTTTTATATCCTAAGATGCTGAAGAGAGGAAAGAAGGAACACTAAAATTTACAGACTTGTACCTTTCAGACCTGAAATCGGAATCCGATCCAATGTATACCAAACCCCAAAACAAGCAGGTGACTTAGGTTAGGTTGGAGGCCAACTTTGGTTCTTTTCAAACAATCTCAGCAAGTGTTGTCATAGTTGGCAGGTTGATCCGCTTTAGTATCTCTAGTACTTTCTGCAGTCAGTAGTCTAAGAATGGTACTAATAGAGTGGTTAGATAATAGATAAAACTCAAAAGAAGTTCATTATCCCCTTCTTGACTCGATAAAACATTTTTCTTTGAAAACATTTTTTTTTTGTATAGCAATCATATAACAAACTAATATTAGTAAATACCTCCCCTAGACTTAAATTTTACTGTCCCCAGTGATATTCAGTATAAGATTGGTTAGAGAAAAGCATGTTCGTACCCTTTTGTCTCGAATGTCGATCGACATAAACACCTCTTAATCGATAGACATAAGCGCCTTACTGTCAAACGACGTAAGCACCTCTTCGTCGATCTACGGAGGAGAGACAGAAAATTTCTGCGCTATCTGAAACGTATTGATGGGTCTAACTCATCACAATGTGCGTATCAATCAGCCAGTTTAGCTCTATTAGACAATCCAAACACATGCAAGATTAGCAAATAGATAAACTCCAGTCATAACATAAGATAATAAATCCGAGAATGAATCCTAAAAGTACGAGAACAGAAGAAAACATAAGTTGATAGGGATAGAAATATGAGGACTAGTCCTCATCAGTAGCCTCGTCGGTGGTCTCCTCAGAGTCTCCTCTGTGCTGGCGTGATGGTCCTTCTGCCGATGGTGAGCTGGCTCGCACACTCCTCCTGCTCGAACAGCGACATCTCGATACTCTAGCCCAGATGGCGGTGAAAGCATCTACTACGACGCGATGGAAATCTCCCTCAGGGCGTGTAGACATGTCTCGCATAGGCGGGAATGGCGGAAATGCTGCCGCTGACTGCCCCTGCTGATGTCCTCCAGGTCGCTGCACGGTGTAGCGGCGCGGCATGGTCGATGGAGCACGGAGGAGGTTTGGGTTGGGGTGAAACTGGATGCTGGTGAGGCCTGCTGAGAAGTCCGTGAGTGCACGGTGGGGTAGCTGTACCAAGTGCGGGCCGTCCTCATCCCTGAAACACCAGTAGCGGTCGTCCTTGAGCTATTGTGCGCTCGTGAGGTGCGTTGCATCCATGTAGATGATCTGGTAGTTCATCGCAGCAGCATCTAGCGGTACTCTGCAGTGTCTAAAGATCGGTGTAAGTAGACTCCCGACTGTCTCCTTCTTTCCCCGTGACTGGAACGGCTTCATCTTGAGCTTGGCATGATGCTCAGCGAAAAGGGCTCCTAGGTTGGGCCATGTGTCGTGTGCGGGCTCCTCAATGTCCTCCATGTTAACCAAGCTCCTCACCGCGTAGTAGACTAATGTGAGCTCCTGCACCTGAACCTTACTAGGTTCCATCTTACACAACAGAGTGTTGGCAAGGACCTTCATGAAGTAGCGCAGATTCGGGTGATGATATCACTCAAATTATCCTAAGGAGTGAATTACTCTCTCAAATAAGAGGTTCAGTTGTAGTACTTAGGGATCGAATCCACAGGGAGCTAGGGAACCTAATAAATCTAATCAGATTTGTTAAGCTAGGTGGTTTAATGATTTAAATGTAAAGTTGCAGTTGTTGAGCAAATAATTGCTCGATTGATTTGTTGAGGTTTTGGTGCTTAAAAGGAAATAGCTAGACTTAGGGTTTTTATTCAGGAAATTTGGAATTATAATCCTATAGATGCCTAATAAGTTGCATGCATGATATTGTAGAGCTCAGCACTTATAAACGAACCACTAGGCTCTCGCTTTCTAGCTTCGTCTATTGACAAGTGTCGACCGATGATTCTATACGAATATCAATCGATGCACTATTCGAAACGTCGACCGATTATTCTCTTTGAATATCGATCGACGCTATTGGCCAAGCGTTAATGCGCGGGTAGAAAACGCTCACTAAGCTCACTAGATCAGATCTTGCCTTACTCTAGCAAGTCTTAGCTCAATTATAATGGTTTCAGGACGAGATGAAAGCTATCGCTTATATCTAACAATCCTAGGGAAAGTTCTAGGTAACTAATCTAGAATCAGTCATTAATGACAATCCTAAAGATTAATATCACAACTTTGCAATCTATAGTTGGGGCTAATCCCTCATAACATATTTAAACCCTAAAATCTAACAAGAGAACTACTCAGACATGTCCATGTAATTCATGACAACAATAAGGTGTGAAAACTGCATTAGAATAATAGATAGATTTTAATGGAGTTCCAATCACAAATAACTTTGGATCTTCTCTCCAATCTACTAAAAATCCTAGAAAACCTTTGCTGTAAAATCAGTAAAACAAGAAAGCACACGTTGCCTCTAACATGTTGGCAAAGCATATATAATTAGGTTAAAACTCGTCAGGGGTAATCTTGTAAATTGGTAAAGACTTGGGCTCTAAGTCGGCTGAGACCAAACGGGCTTTCTGTGCGCTTCGCTGTCGATCGATGTCAAGATGTGAACATCGATCGATTATTCTTCTTCAATGTATCTACTACGACGCGCTGGAAATCTCCCTCATGGCGTGTAGACATGTCTCGCATAGGCGGGAATGGCGGAAATGCTGCCGCTGACTGCCCCTGCTGAAGTCCTCCAGGTCGCTGCACAGTGTAGCGGCGCGGCATGGTCGATGGAGCATGGAAGAGGTTTAGGTTTGGGTGAAACTGGATGCTGGTGAGGCCTGCTGAAAAGTCCGTGAGTCCACGGTGGGGTAGCTGTACCAAGTGTGGGCCGTCCTCATCCCTGAAACACCAGTAGCGGTCGTCCTTGAGCTATTGTGCGCTCGTGAGGTGCGTTGCATCCATGTAGATGATCTGGTAGTTCATCGCAGCAGCATCTAGCGGTACTCCGCAGTGTCCAAAGATCGGTGTAAGTAGACTCCCGACTGTCTCCTTCTTCTTTCCCCGTGACTGGAACGGCTTCATCTTGAGCTTGGCATGATGCTCAGCGAAAAGGGCTCCTAGGATGGGCCATGTGTCGTCCGCGGGCTCCTCAATATCCTCCATGTCAACCAAGCTCCTCACCGCGCAGTAGACTAATGTGAGCTCCTGCACCTGAACCTTACTAGGTTCCATCTTGCACAACAGAGTGTTGGCAAGGACCTTCATGAAGTAGCGCGGATTCGGGTGATAATATCACTCAGATTACCCTAAGGAGTGAATTACTCTCTCAAATAAGAGGTTCAGTTGTAGTACTTAGGGATCGAATCCACAGGGAGCTAGGGAACCTAATAAATCTAATTAGATTTGTTAAGCTAGGTGGTTTAATGATTTAAATGTAAAGTTGCAGTTGTTGAGCAAATAATTGCTCGAATGATTTGTTGAGGTTTTGGTGCTTAAAAAGAAATAGCTAGACTTAGGGTTTTTATTCAGGAAAATTGGAATTATAATCCTATAGATGCCTAATAAGTTGCATGCATGATATTGTAGAGCTCAGCACTTATAAACGAACCACTAGGCTCTCGCTTTCTAGCTTCGTCTATTGATAAGTGTCGACCGATGATTCTATATGAATATCGATCGATTCACTATTCGAAACGTCGACCGATATTCTCTTTGAATATAGATCGACGCTATTGGCCAAGCGTTAATTTACGGGTAGAATACGCTCACTAAGCTCACTAGATCAGATCTTGCCTTACTCTAGCAAGTCTTAGCTCAATTATTATGGTTTCAGGATGAGATGAAAGCTATCGCTTATATCTAACAATCCTAGGGAAAGTTCTAGGTAGCTAATCTAGAATCAATTATTAATGAAAATCCTAAAGATTAATATCACAACTTTACAATCTATAGTTGGGGCTAATCCCTCATAACATATTTAAACCCTAAAATCTAACAAGAGAACTACTCAGACATGTCCATGTAATTCATGACAACAATAAGGTATGAAAACTGTATTAGAATAATAGATATATTTTAATGGAGTTCCAATCACAAATAACTTTGGATCTTCTCTCCAATCTACTAAAAGTCCTAGAAAACATTTGCTGTAAAATCAGTAAAACAAGAAAGCACACTTTGCCTCTAACATGTTGGCAAAACATATATATTTAGGTTAAAACTCGTCAGGGGTAATCTTGTAAATTGGTGAAGACTTGGGCTCTAAGTCGGTTGAGACCAAACGGGCTTTCTGTGTGCTTCGCTGTCGATCGATGTCAAGATGTGAACATCGATCGATTATTCTTCTTCAATGTCGACCGATGGTCGAGCTCGATGGTCATCTCGGGTGCTTACTCTAAAATCATCACTTTCCTCCAAATCACTCCTGATCCTATAAATATGCTAAATAGACTATAGAATATAATAAATAGTTACTAAAATACTTATAAACCATGGGTAAAAGTAGGTCAAATCCATGGTCTATCAACTCCTCCAGACTTACCCTTTTGCTTGTCCTCAAGCAAAACACATAGACAGTCTCTCTAAAAGAGGTTTCAAAACAGCAGGGACTCACATAATTTTAAACTTAGAATCAACACCTTAGACAGTCCTAGTCGCAGAAGCACACTATACCATATCCTAGTCTAGCAACCAAGTTCATGTAGTGAACAACTTAGCAAATCATGTCTGGCAATCCTCTCTACCAACCTCAATTGTTACATAAATAAAGTGTAGGCTTTACCTTGAGGATATCGATCAGAGGATGCAAGGATGCTCAAACAAGTATTTGTACCTGCAGGTAAACAATAGTTACTATCCTCTTTCTCTACTAATCCACTGTCTCAGTCAAAGTTTGCTTATATTGCAAGATCATTGACCAAGATTGGACAGACTTCCATGAATCAAGCTTTAATGGTTTTAACCACCAAATCCTGTTCACTTCTTTTTGACCTATATCCTAGGATTATTTGTGAAGCAAGCCTTAATGGTTGTAGCCACCAAGTCATGTTCTAATCCTTTACCTATAGAATTCTTATAAAGCAAGCCTTAATGGTTGTAGCCACCAAGTCTTGTTCGAATTCCTTCCTAATAAATCTATAATAATATATATAATTTTTTTTAACTGTATCTATAATTTCGAAAATAGGGAGAGAGAGGGTGATAAATCTACACAAGGCTTTACCTTTCAGACTTGTTTGAAGAATCCGATCCCATGTATACCAAGCACCAAGACAAGCAGAGTTGAGATCAATTAGGTTGGAGGTCAGCTTTGGTTCCTTCAAACACTCTTAGCAAGTGTAACATAGTTGACATGTTGATCCACTGGTATCTTTAGTACTATCTGCAACTAGTAAGTCTAGAATGGCGTGGTTAGATAACAAGTAAAATCAATAAGTTCATCATCTCCTTCTTGACTGAATAAAAAAATATTGAAAACATTTTAATAAGACTCATAAATAAACTACTATCACTAAACCCCCCCCCCCCCAGACTTACACTGTCTCCAGTGTAAATTTAGTCGGAGTTATGGTGATAAGTAAATCATAAGGACTCAATGTAACGAGTTAGAATAATATACTAGACCTAGATGGATGTCGATCGATGTCAAGGTGTTGATATCGGTCGTGGCTGGTGATGTTCTGTTGATCGATGTCAGCAGCATTTCGCTGGTCGATTTTATTTTTTTATTTTTTATGACCTGCAATAAAATAAAAACCAATTTAAACACTAGAATAATAAAAACCTATTAAATATTATCTAATAGTGGGTTGCCTCCCACTCAGCGTTTTGTTATAGTCATTTGCTTGACTTTTTGTGGGAACCGGAATTCACACCGTCGAGATTTGTTAATTGGAGGAAAGTCAAGCTAACCTAGCCTACCCTGAAGGTCTCGGTTATCTGCTGGGCCACACACAACACAATCAATATGAAAGAGTCGAAAGTAATAAATCGTAAAAGAGCGAAGAGAGAACAAAGAGGTCTTATTTCTGAATTCGCGTTTGAGCGTGAACAACAGGTAAGATCCTAGGCCACGAGAGCTGTCGGTACGTTCGCTAGTCTAGCCACCTAAGTTCTAACCTAGTCGAGGTCGCAGCTCGATAGTAAAAACGGAAAAATGCCTAAATTACTCTAAGTATTAAATTTGCTCTAAGAAAGCTCCTCCTTGCTCCTCGCCTTAATCCCTCCTTATATACTCTCTCTAGGTCGGTTTGCACCTTTTCCTGGGCCGGATTTGTCGCGAGATGGGCTTTTCCATTTTTCGTAACCCTTCATGATTATCTTCGGAAACTTGACATTTATCGTTTCCTACGAATAAAAAATAGACCGTCATATCAGCCTTAGGCGCAATCCTGTTCTAAAATCGTAAGTGGGCCGTTTAGCCGCGGTTCAGGCCCCCTTTGGGCCGTTTTGGGACTTAGACGTTTTTACGATTTTTCCTAAGAAACAACCGTTGGTTTTTCCGAAAGGATTCCAATTCCCCGTATAGTTAAGGCAACTGGTGTTCAAGCTAACCATAGCCGTTTTATACGGCAGACAGGAATCCGTTTCGACGACCATGTTTTTTATAACTTTTCCCGAAGTCTTTCTTAGATAATCCTAAGTGAGACGAGACATGGGTATTGCGTCCAAGGGCCCGAGGATTGTGTTACGGGAACTTAGACGAGGATGCACGGTTTCGGGACAGGAGGTCGGTCCTCGCCCATGGGCGAGGTGACCTTGGCGCGGGTCGTCCTCACCCATGGGGGAGGTGACCTTGGTTCGGGTCGTCCTCGCCCATGGGGGAGGTGACCTCGGTGCGGGTCGTCCTCGCCCATGGGCGAGGTGACCTCGGTGCGGGTCGTCCTCGCCCATGGGCGAGGTGACCTCGGCGAGGTGACCTCGGTGTGGGTCGTCCTCACCCATGGGCGAGGTGACCTCGGTGTGGGTCATCCTCGCCCATGGGAAAGGTGACCCGTGTTGAGACGGTCGTCGCCCTAGGGCGAGGTGGTCGGTCCTTGCTTACGATTGAGACCTCATCCAGACTGATCCTCTTCTCAACGTTCCTCGGTTCGCATCCGCGAAAAAATGTCTTTTACTTGATTTAACTGTTTTCCGGGAATGTCTAATTTTCAAGGATCGATCGAGAGTTGGTTTTCCTGGAACTTTTAGGCATTCATTCCGTCGTGACCGGTTTTGACCCCAACACTTTTAGAGGTGATTTGGCTAGTATTGTTGAAAGCTGGAACTTGCTGGAAAACAAGTGTCCATCTCTTCTTTGCGCTTGTTGAACCATGTACCAGTGAAGTCTCTTATTGCTTCATCTCCTCGGCGTCATTTTTCCTTCATTGTTGCAGTTGTGTTTTCTATCTTCTGCAATCTATCTCCAAGACTCTCAATGTTGAACTGATGTCTCATAAGTGTAGCGTAAGTATCAGCTGAGATCTCCTCTCCATGGTTGTGTTTATCAGACATGTCTGATGTCACCTTTGGTACTAGCCTGCCTCGGTTTGTAGCGTCGTCGACCGATTTCTGTCTCTGAATGTCGGTCGATTTGTTGTTGCCTCTGTCGATCGATGCAGATGCTTCTGGTCGACGGGCGATGTAACTCTGAATCTCCACTAATTCCATTTGTATTGCTTCTATCTTGGAAGTCAAAGAACTCATGCTAAGGTCCATTGGGAAATAGATGTCATCACATCTCCTATCAAGCCTCTCTTCTATAGTTTCCAGAGTTCTGTAGATCTCTTCTACCAACTGATCAATCTCTGCTCTGGTGTGAAAATCTGGTTGAGACTTCAACGGGTGTGAGTTATTTGGTTCGTCGGCGATCGATGTTGAGTAGTGTTTGTCGATCGATGATGGTCAATGTCTGTCGGCTGCATGCTGAATTTTAGCTATGTCTTGCCTCATCTCCTCCATGCATGTAGTCAACCAACTGATGCTATCATTCAGTGGATAGTAGATGTTAGGGGATTTTTGTGTACAAGCGATCCGTGCTTTGTTCTACGGAATGATAGGAGGGAAGAGACTGGTTGTCCTAGTGCTTTCTCCCGCTTAGGTGGTTGATGAACCCGTAGGTCTTGCTCTCAGGATACTGCCATACGGGTATGGGCCAGTATATGTCATCGGTGTCTTAGTAGCCGCGGGCGAGATTGACCGTTAGGCAGGGACTGCCTATCCATGGTGAAGGCCACAGGTTCTTCTAGATCTGCAGTTGATGGTCCCGCCTATCAGAGGACAGTCCTTGAGGAACCGTGGAAGGTGTTTGGGATTTATAGCTGCATCCTTCAGGGGGGATTGCCTACGTACCCTTCAGGGAGGGATCAAGTCGTTCGTAGTTCATGTATTGATGGAGGCGCGGAGCCTAAGTGGGCACATGGCCTAAGGAGCACGTAGCTCTGATGGAGACGTGGAGACTGGATGGGCACGTGGCCTTGTTGGGCACATGGCCTTATGAGCACGTGGCTCCGTAGGTGATAGGAACCATCTGTTCTAGGGGGCGTATGGCCAGAACAGATGGTGGAGTAGTCGATATACTGCAGGGAGCATGGAGCTTCGATATGCTTTGATGAGCATGGAGTGTCCCTGTCGGTGAGCTGGAGATCGTGGCCTGGGCCAGTATGTGGAGTTGTAGGCGTGCTGCAAAGAGCATAGGACGTCATCTTTATGGTAGTAATCGCCGGGATCAGCCTATCATAGACCTCTCGTAGGAGAAGGTCTTCTCGGGGTGAAATATAGCCTTGGCGGCTGTCGAATTCGTTAGCTCTGGAGCTGGATGTTTTCTCTCATAGATGGACGTGCTTTCATAGATGGACGTGTTTCCCTAGATGGACGTGTTCCCCTCTTCTTTAGGTTTAGAAACCTATCTTTATAGTGGGAGTCGTGCGTTTCTCTTAGGGTTTGAAAATATTTCATATATCCTTAGATAATAGAATATTTCCATTCTTCTCAACGGCGGCTTATCATATTGGAATACTTCCTCTTTCTCTTGGATTTAGGAAGATTCCTTCTTCTCTAAGCTGGTTACTTGGTAAATGGAAGATTTTCATTTATCTTAAGGCAGGAGAAATCACTTGGCCTGGAAGACGGAGAAAGGTCCCAGACTCGGGGACAAGGACCCGTGACCGGAGGAAGGAACCCAAATCTGGGGGCAGGGACCCGGGACCCAGAGGCAGGAACCCGGACCCTGGGGGCTGGGACCTGGAAGACGGAAGCTGGAGTTATCTCTTCATGGAATATTTTTCCCCAACAGTTTGTCCCTTATTTTATGGCTTCATGTTTGAAGGCAGGAAATAACATGACTTTCTTCATAGAACTTTATAAGTTGCACCGTAGTATCACGCTGCCTTGTCAGTCATTCTCAGATGCACTTGCGCTCGGTGTAAAAGGATTTGCAGCCTGGTTGGAGATGTATGACCTTTGATTCGGATGACTTGTAAGACTTTCTTCTTCTGCTTTATAAAGATGAGACGTTGCCCCCATGGTGGGGATAGGCCGGAGTTAGCCGAAAGTTTGATGGAGAAGCCGGGAACAACGGCATAAAGGGTGATGCTTCTGATCATACCCCATGTGCTTGTGCGTCTTCTGTAGCTATACTCGGCCTCAGCTCAGGCAGGACTCTCTGGTTCCACGAATCGTGTGGAGGAGTGTATGGGTCAGTACCCAGGAATTTTGAGAGGGAGAATCTTGGCGAGGCTAAGGATCAAGAGGACGAAGAGGTTGAATAAGACCCGGAGGCCAAAACTGAGGATCCTCATGCTTGATTCTACTGGCCTTGTTTGTGCCTCTCGAGCTTGTAAAGGCTGTAATGGACTTTCGGGAGGGTCTCCATGCCGGTCTCTTTGTTGAGTTTACCATAATTGATGCTCTTTGAGGTGTTGATGTTGTAGCTGTAACTTCTTGCCTCGTCTCAGGATTGTACCTTGACTTTTGGTAGGTGGGACGTTCAGCATGTTTTTCTTAGTGCCTGGAGATAACCTAGTTGATTCTTGGTAACGGAGTAGATCTCTTGGACTTGTTGTTTGCGGCGAGCAGTAATTTCCACGCCGACTAAGGAAGGTGGAGATACTAGTTGAACTCTGCCATCGATTCTTGGCCACTCTCGACTATGTAGTACTGCAATCTGCCCCCAGAGGTAAGCCACAATCAATGCTAGGATAACCTTGCGTTGTGCTCTCATGGAATCCGGAGGATCCTGGGCGTGCTCTCCCAAAATCTGAAGGTTGAGGGGTACATTCTTCTGAAACCCATAGGTTCGGGGACGTGATTCTTCTTAAACTGGCGGTTGTATAGATTTTCGTCCAGGAACCCGGAGGCTGGATGGACTGTCGTCAACGAATCTGTTGGTTGTGTGGACCTTTAAGGCGACCTTCTCGTATATCCTTTCGACTCGAAGTTTTCTTCGCCGGGTAGACTCCTGTTGATTCCTAGGTAGGCTTTTTGGAGCAGTGTCTTCCTTTGCGTCGTCCAGCTACCCTTTGGGAAGACTTAAAGACGGAACCATATGTGTTAGGCTCGTGAACCTGGAGTATAGGGATGCTTCACATTCCACCTTCCATAGATAGGTTACTCGTGAATTTTTCCCAAGAGATAGCAGGTCTCTCTTATGGACAGGGAATTCAATAGATGGATTGTGGGATCGAATGGAACCGTGATATTGCTTCATAATCCGAAGATGTTGTTCGGACCCGAAGGTCATTTCTGGAGTCCGAGGCTGCCCTAGACCCTGAGGTCGCATTTAGAACCCGGAGGTTGAGTAAGGACCCAGAGGTCGTTTGGGAACCCGAAGGTTCCTCTAGACCCTGAGGTCGTATTTACGACCCGGAGGTCGTTTAGGGACCCGGAGGTCGTTTAGGAACCCGGAGGTTCCTCTAGACCCTGAGGTCGTATTTAGGACCCGAAGGTTGTTTAGGGACCCGGAGGTCGTTTGGAAACCCGGAGGTTCTAAACCATGAGGTCGTATTTAGGATCCGGAGGTTGCTTTTGGACCCGGAGGTCGATTTTTGGCCCGGGGGTTATAAAGAGCCTGGAGGTTGACCTTTTCCAGGCCCTGAAGAGATTTGTTCAGGACCCGGAGACTGCTTGGGGACCCGAAGGTTCTTAATAACCCGGGGGCTTTGAGTTTTAGTATAAGGGACCGTATTCTGCCTTCCTAGGTGAGGTCACTACTGGTACCTGTTGGGATTTCGCATTTTGTCGCTCGGAAGCTGGCCACTATCAAGTTACCGTGCTGCATCCTGCTTCTGCAGGAAGCCACTGTCAGACTTAGAGGGTGCTGGTATGGGTGAAAACCCAAGTGCCAGGCTTACGCTGCTTTCCACGTCTGGAGAAGCAGGATTTAGTTTGCTCCCTGTATATAACAATACTTTTGCAATGGATATATACCATGTGTTCCCTGTATCGCGTAGCTCGTAGCATTTAAATACATGTACTTTTCACATTGGTACTCTGGGGACCCCGATGCGCCTTAGGCTGCACAGGGGTTTTAAATAGTTTTGACAGCATACTCAGGCTTACGCATACTCATTCCTGCTTTATGTCTCATACCCGTTGTTATTGTCGCTCCCTGTACAAACTCTGAGTTTGAATACAGTACATTGCGTTTGTACTTATGCCTTCTGCGTTATTGCAGGGATTGACATGTTTCGTACGATGCTCCATGTGTAAGAGTTTGAAGAGTTTTTTCATTTCTTTTTACCTGGTGTTAAGGATAGAAGTAGTGGTCGGAGCCGGAGCTTCGTAGTCGGAGCCGGAGTCGGAACTTCTTCATGCGGGTGTCCGAAGACCAGGGTCCTGCCCGGAAGCAGGAGTAGTATTTTCCAAAATTATTTACTCCCAATAGTTTGCCACTTATCTTTCGATTTCATGAGTGAAGTCGGGAGAAAACATGTGTACTTTGGCCAACCGGAGTCGTTCCATCTCTTCATGCTTATCGTGGACAGGACATTGCTTCCCTTTTTCCGAGTTCTTCTTTGGTCTGGCCCGTGTCTGAGCCTGGAGAAGGATCAGCTTTCCTGAGGTAGATATGGGTCTAGGGGAAGTTCCCAGGTTTTGGACTCGTCTGGAGATGATCTTTTGAAGGGCTTTATGTTCGGATCTTGTAGTGACAGCAGTTCACCATCCTTGGGCTTTCATCGCGAGGGTTGAATGATCTTCTAAGACCCCGAGCCCAAATTGACCCAGAGGTAGGAATTGATCCGGTTCTGAAGTCGGAATCCGTTGATGCGTGTTGATGGGATTTGTTGATGCGTGTTGCCCCTTGGGTTAACGCTTAGCTCATTTACCCTGGTTTCCCCGTGGTCGTGTCTTCCCTTGGAAATATGTAGAGTCCCGTAGCCTTGGAAATCTTGAGAAGCACGTCGCCTTAGCTTCCTTTAGAAGTATATCAGGGTACATTGCCAGGAAAGCGTAGTAAGGTGGTCGGTGCTTGCTATTTCGTGGGGTCATTGGGTTTGACCTCCTTATAAGGTGAACAGCCTAAGATCCGGAACCTGGAAGCTGGGATCTGGAACCTGGAAGCTGGGATCTGGAACCCAGAGGTTTGGCTTTTTTCTTTTGGATGAACAGTAGCGGGAACAAGTGTTCTCCGGCTCCTTTTACTCTCATTTGCTTCAAATGAGTTGAGGATATAAAGACCAGCATCCCTTGATGTAGAGTTTAGCATTTTCTAAGGCTTCTTTGCAGGAGGTGGAGCAGCAGTGTTCCCGGCGCTTGGGCAGGCTTCCTTTCGTGGAACAACTCCAACGGAACCTGACGAGTACACAAAGGCGTTCTATCAACCTAGCTATCAGGCTTATATAGGATTCCACTACCACTTAGATTCTAGAACCTGAAGAAAAAGATGGTTCTCTAGTTACCTCTTAGTGGTTGCCTGGTGTGCCTATGGTATTCCTAGGAACTCTTCTTTTTACTCCCCTGCTTATGTAACTTATCAAAGCTGTGAACCCAGCCAAAAGATGTTGTGTGCTGCTTTAGAGCCCTTCATCTTTCTCCTATGGGGCAGAGTTATGAGCCTGGACGCATTGATTGCATCTGGGGCTTGCTAGATTGATGCTAGTGGACTATCCCCTGATCTTGATGTTTGTGATGACTGCCCCTAGTTGGGAATATTGAGCCCGACTTTTGTAGAGGTGGACATATAGTTAAGACCCGGGACCAGCTGGATCCAAGGAATGTAGAGGCTGGCTCTGAGGTTGAGACCTGGAGCCGGGGGGGAACCAAATGTTATTGAAGGGCGATTCCAGGCTGGGACCGGGAGTAGGCAGGGACCAGAGACTGTAGAGGTCATACTAGTAGATTAGAGCTTGAGCCAGCAGGAACCAAAGACTGTAGAGGTCTGACTCGTGGTTGAGACCAGGAACCGGTGAAACCGAATGCGGTTGAGGAGGGATTCCAAGTTGGAACCTGGAACCTGGAACCTGCAGGGACCCAGTGCTAGTTCTTGCGTCGAATTATGCTACAACCGTTAGCATGGTGTTATACTCCCTTAGAGGAGTGTCCTGGGATCCCAGCTGTGTGAGCTTTAGATCTGATGAGAGTAAGTCGTTCCTTGCCCCCAGGTGGATGGGGTTAAGAGACTTTCGAGAGGATACACGTAATGTTCCTCCTACCTATCACATCGTCACGTAATATATGACTGCCCCTCCTTCTAGCCCCAAACTATTAGGGGATTTTTGTGTACAAGCGATCCATGCTCAGTTCTACGGAATGATAGGAGGGAAGAGACTGGTTGTCGTAGTGCTTTCTCCCGCTTAGGTGGTAGATGAACCCGGAGGTCTTGCTCTCAGGATACTGCCATACGGGTATGGGCCAGTATACGTCGTCGGTGTCTTAGTAGCCGCGAGGGAGATTGACCGTTAGGCAGGGACTGCCTATCCATGGTAAAGGCCACAGGGTCTTCTGGATCTGCAGTTAATGGTCCCGCCTATCAGAGGGTGGTCCTTGAGGAACCGTGGAAGGTGTTTGGGATTTATAGCGGCATCCTTCAGGGGGGATTGCCTACGTACCCTTCAGGGAGGGATCAAGCCGTTCGTAGTTCATGTATTGATGGAGGCGCAGAGCCTAAGTGGGCGCGTAGCCTAGTGGGAACATGGCCTAAGGAGCACATAGCTCTGATGGAGGCGTGGAGCCTGGATGGGCACATGGCCTTGTTGGGCACATGGCCTTATGAGCACGTGGCTCCGTAGGTGATAGGAACCATATGTTCTAGGGGGCGCATGGCCGAAACAGATGGTGGAGTAGTCGATATGCTGCAGGGAGCATGGAGCTTTGATATGCTTTGATGAGCATGGAGTGTCCCTGTCGGTGAGATGGAGATCGTTGCCCGGGACAGTATAATGGAGTTGTAGGCGTGCTACAAAGAGCATAGGACGTCATTTTCATGGTAGTAATCGCCGGGATCAGCCTGTCATAGACCTCTTGTAGGAGAAGGTCTTCTCTTTGTGAAATATAGCCTTGGCGGCTGTCGAATTCGTGAGCTCTGGAGCTGGATGTTTTCTCTCATAGATGGACGTGTTTTCCTAGATGGACGTGTTCCCCTCTTCTCTAGGTTTAGAAACCTATCTTTATAGTGGGAGTCGTGCCTTTCTCTTAGGGTTTGGAAATATTCCATATATCCTTAGATAATAGAATATTTCTATTCTTCTCAAGGGCGGCTTATCATATTTGAATACTTCCTCTTTCTCTTAGATTTAGGAAGATTCATTCTTCTCTAAGCTGGTTACCTGATAAATGGAAGATTTCCATTTATCTTAAGGTAGGAGAAATCACTTGGCCTGGAAGACGGAGAAAGGTCCCAGACTCGGGGACAGGGACCCGTGACCGGGGGCAGGAACCCGAACCTGGGGGCATGAACCCGAACCTGGGGGCAGGAACCTGAACCTGGGGGCAGGAACCCGAACCTGGGGGCAGGGACCCGGGACCCAGAGGCAGGAACCCGGAACCTGGGGGCAGGTACCTGGAAGACGGAAGCTGGAGTAATCTCTTCATGGAATATTTTTCCCCAGTAATCCAGTTGTGTCATAGAAATCTTTTGTAACCCTCTGTTGATGTGCTGGGACGGTGCGTTGTTGCATGAAGAGATTAGCTGCTCCATTAGCCATCAGAAGAGTGTCTGCAATGTCCTCTGTGGATACTTGTAGTGCATGGCCTTCTATTGCTCTTGCGTAGCCATCTGGATCCCTTAAAATACCAAATTGATCATGTGTTAGATACTGGTTATCATAATTAGGGTTTTTGCTTACAATGGATGATGGTTTCGGACGGATGTCAATCGATGATGGAGGGTTGTTGTCGATCGACGGGCGGTTGGCTCTGTCGATCGATTCTTGTATTTCCCTGGCGATCGCTGCACGTCACTCTGCTTCATCACGTCTTTGCATGTTAAGAAGTTCCTCATGTGTGAAAACCTCATGCATTTCATCTGTTGCTGGCTCATGAATTGCTGTTTCTACTGAATAGCTTTCGTGATGGTGATCATCTGCCCAACTGCCAAACGAGTAGTCTCCTTCTCGTATACGGTTGACTCCAGTGTCGATCGATGGAAAGTAGGCAATATCGGTCGATGCTCGTTTTCGGCTTGTTTGATGAGGATGAGTGTCGATCGATGTTGAGACTGTTCTGTCGATCGACGGCGCATTCCTTTTCCAAGAGGAATGGTGGAAAAGTATATCTTCCTCATCAAGAATGGCTTTGTACTCTATATCTTGTTCCTCCTCATAATCTTCATCATACTCCTCCGTATGCATGGTGTGTCTGGTGTGTGCTGCCATAGTGGGGTTGTAGCAGTCGTTCTCCCAATCGTTTAGACTACTGTCGACCGATTCTTCTTTGGGTGTGTCGGTCGATTTCTGATGGGCACTGTCGTTCGATGTTGCAGTGTGAGTTTCGATCGACGCGGAATATTCTGTCTTGTACTCAGCTCTACAGTGGTATGCTGCGATGAGTCATGGATCATTAATTCTTCTGGAGGACGTATGTGGCTTCTTGACTGGGATAGGGTTGTAGTGTACATGAGGATTTATGAGTATTAGGCACAACTGGTTGGTTTGCAAGTTGCACACTGCTCCTACCATCGACAAGAAAGCTCTCCCAAGTAGTAGAGAAGAGTTCCAGTTTAGCTTGATATCCAAGACATGGAAATCAACCGAAACTAGGGCACTACCAATCTGCACCTCTAGGTCTCTCACAACTCCTCCTGAGCTCCTCTGAGAATAGTCCACAAAAGTGAATGATTCCTTGGAAGGCTCCACCTGCAGACCCAGATGGTCTGCCATAACCCTAGGTAGGATGCTGACTGATGCTCTTGTGTCGCACAGAGCATGTGGGAACTCAATACCCTTCACCGTACATGGTATTGCAAATTGCCCAGGAGCACTCTTCTTCTTCAGTGTAATCCTCTTCTTCATCTTTTCTCTAGCTTCACAGAACATTTTTCTAATGTCCTCTTCGGTCTCTCTGGTTTCTCTGAAGAACATCCACAATCTGTTGGTAAAATAAGCCTCCTCGAATGGCTTTTCTAGAGGAATCCTGAAGACTTTCTTTTGGAAACTTTCCCTTTCCTTTTCATTAGCCCCCCTCTTTAGATGTTTTGCCACTTTTTCCTTTATTTCCTCAGGGTTCTTCCCATAGGAACCCTATCAATTTCCATCGGATCTGCTGCATCATCTTAAGGTGTCCTGATGGCCTCTGGTGGGTTATCTGAAGGTTTGGGTTGTGGCCTGAGTGCATTGAGACGTGCAACGTCTATCTTTGGCATCTGCACTCGGTATGTAAGAGGTGCTCGTCAATCGATGTGTGCAGGAGGTTGTCGATCGATGGCGGCCTCTTTATGTCGATCGATGACGGGGTCAGAATGTCGATCGATCTTGACGTAAACAGGGATGGGCGGATGTGGGTGTTTTGCTGTGAACTCCTCGTTAGTCATAATTCTCACAGCATTGCAAGATGCGGTTGACTCCGTAGGTGTTGTTGATCGATGCTCTGGAGAGCCTGTCGATCGATTTTGATTGAAGTCCGTTGTTCGATGTTCGATGTTCGGCGTCGATTGACACCAATGCGATCTGCCAAAACTCATCAAGCTTTCTACTTCAAAATCTCCTTCTTGCAGCTTCTCCTGCTTCACCACTTGCCAGAAATCATCATCTATGATGGCATTCACGTGGTGCTTCTTCACATCATCCCCTACCCCTCTTGTTAAGGCTTATTGCCTCTGAACAGCTTCTCCTATCTGGACAACCTGCATCTCCAGCTTCTTCACATGGGTGCTCAAAGTCTCAAACTTTGTGTTCAGGTTGGTGTAGACAGAGTCAATCTTCCCATTAAAGTCAACCGTCATGCGGTGCTGTCCCTCAAGAACGCTATCAAGCATCTCTTCAATCTTGCTCTCTTGAATAGGTGGTGGTGGCTTATGGTAGTAAGAGTTTCCATAACCCTTGTTGCTGCTGCTCTAGTTGTTGATGTAGGGTTTCTGGTGCTGTGAACTTTGGTTGAAATTACCCCTATTTCCATAGGAATTTCTGTTTCCACCCTTGTTTCCAGATCCTTGGAATCTAGTTCCACCAATGAAGTTCACATCTTCTTCTCTACTCTCTGTGTCTACAGCCTCTGCATCCTCAACCAAGCAAACCTGCTTCCTGAGAAGCTTGTGAACACTGTCTAGTTTTGCCTTCACTTCATTCATCTGATCATTCCCAAGAATGGCTGCAGATCTCTTCCTCTCAAACTCAGTGTTCTTGGTGCTGCTGCTGGATGCTAAGTTCTCAATAACTTTCACTGCCTCCTCTGGATTTCTGGTGTTGAAGTTCCCATTGCTGGAAGGATCAAGAGCCATATGATACTGCACCGCGATGCCTCTGTAGAAAGTACTGAGCAGTTGTACTTCATTGAATCCATGGTGTGGACAGTCTCTCTAACAAGACTTGAATCTGATCCAGGAGCTTTTGAATGATTCTGCAGGCCCCTGAGTGAATGTAGCAATCTTGCTCCTTAATTCTTCAGCACGCGCCTCATCAAAGAAGTTGCATAAGAATGCATTCTTAATGTCGCTCCAGGATGAGAGAGATCCTGATGGTAACTGCTGTTAGGGGATTTTTGTGTAGGATCTTTGTGAGTACCACGGAACGATGGACAAGGCTGGTTATTGTACAGATTTCGTATAGAGTATTTGAGAGAAATAAACTTGAAGAGATGTTTTATTAGATAGAACAAGCCGGAACTACAATAGTTTTGAGTAAGAACCCTAGTTCTAGCCGCATGGCTCTAATCTCTAAGTCTCGAAGTGTCAATCCCTTGTTTTAGGGTTTAGGTTCCCTTTATATAGTCTTCTCAAGGCGGGCCTTAGTCGGTTGGAGTAGGTTAAACTCTTCCATATTCGGAAATATGGAAGGTTCTCCTTATCGGAAGTTTTCCTTTTCCTGGGGGAAGGGGGGCGGTCCCAGGGACTGGACCCGTAGAACTCCGTAGCGGGGACATGGGGTTCCTCTTAGCGGGGACCTAGAGGTCGGTGTCCTGCCTGGGGCCTGGAGGAATTCAATACCTGAGTATTTTTCCCCAACAGTTTTCCCCTTATTGCTCGATTTCGTCATCGAACTCGGAGAATAACCTGTGCACTCAAGCCAACCAGAGTTGCTCATTCTCAGCAGCTTCCCTTAGGGAGGACATCGCTCCAGTAATCCTGCGATCCCAGGTTCCACTCAGGCCGGAGCCAAACTCTGAACCCGAGGGAGGACCAGTTCCCTTATTCCAGACCGGGGTATGGCGCTATAGAACCGCTAACTTCTTACCGAAGATGCAGAAGCGCTGGGTTTTTTATGGCGCTTAGGAGATGGTGGAGCCTGAAGCTCTGATGTTTCCAAGCTCTGATGTTTCCAAGCTCTGATGTTTCCTGAGGAGGAGCTTGTGCATTGATGTGAGGGGATAGACCAGGAGGCACGTGCCCGTTCGGTTGATGATACTCGATGCTCTTCTTACTCTTCAAGAGTGTGCATTTTCGAAATTTTCCTTTTTATAGGAGGGATTTCACTTTTTTCTGCGAGGATCAGATTTCCTTTTCGCCGTTTATCCTTTATGTCAGAGATTCTTCAGGAAATTTCCAAATATCCTTACTTCCTTTTCTAATCCCGCAAAAATGGAATGATCCGGATGTATATAAGGACTCGCGATATCTTCTAGCTGGCCTCAATCCAACTCTAGCGCTGATTCCTAGTTGAGAAAGATGAATCCCGAGCTACTCTCGTTTCCGTCCTCACTTGTGGGTGGTCGTCCTAGGCCGCGTCATCTTTTTACCGATCCTTTCTCATCCCCTGTTCCCTCTTGGGGAGACGTTCCAGAGGCTGATAGTGAAGCGGTTCCGATGGCGCCCCTGAGAAGGCTCCGTTCTTGTTTCTTCGACGACGGTCCCCATTCTGGGATCCGAGAGGGGGACCTGGCTAACATGAGGAGGAAGTACGCGATTCATCCTTCAGTGGGGATGAGGAGTCCGACTAAGTTCGAACGCGCTCCGGATGGGGGAGCGGGTGAGGTGGCTGTCTATGAGGCATATCTAGAGGCAGGCTTCCGGGGCGTTATCCCTTCTCTCATAGGCGAAGTGTCATCTTTCTTCGGTTTCTGTCCTTCAAAACTTACTCCTTTGACCTAGAGGACTTTAATGGCCATCCAAGTACTTGGAGAACTCCATGGACTTTCTGTCGGGGTGCATGAGATTTTATACTCTTATTACTTTTTGCTCCTTTGGCGAGCAAAGAGGGGTTCTATCACCTTCGATCCCGTGATGGCGCCCCTCTGGTCGAGGAACCTTCGAGGGGTGTCAGGGGTAATCACCCCTTCGGGGATGGTTGGAACAGCCGGTACGTGTTCGTGAAGATCTAGGAACTGGTGGGTTATCATACGTCTTGGCGTACCGTTGGTAAGTTTTCCTTATGAGTTTTGAATTTTGCCATCCCTTTGGGAGCCCGATTTTGATGTTTTAATTCTTGCTTTGTCTGTGTTCCAGCCGGTTTCCTTTGCTGGGGAAGCAGTAGTGAAGCTTATAATGGGAATTCCTCGATGATTCTGCTAGGTGACCTTTCTGGTGAGCAGGGAATCCTTGCGTCATAGTCGTGTTTAGGGTAAGCCTTCCCTTTCTATCCGGTAAGACTTTGTCTTGTTCATTTTTCACCATACTTTTTCCAGGGAACGTGGCGAGGCTCCCGGTATCGGTTTTCTATGACAAGTATCCGAAGGCTAAAGCGCGGAAGGGGCGTCTTTCTTATACTCCTCCGCCAAGACTAGCGAGGGCTGCTTTATCGGCTAATGGTATGTCTTCCATCTCATCAACAAGTACCGAGGGGCCTTCTTTCTGAATGATTCTTTTCTTTATCTTTTGAGTCTCAAGTTTTTGTTGCTTTCTTTTGAATAAAGGCTCTTTATAGCCCCCCTTGATTTTATGAATAATGATGCTTCATGGTTTTTCCCCTTTATTTACTCCTTGCTATTGCTTCGCATGCTCCTGATTGTAGTGTTTTGCAGGTTTCTTTTTTAAGAGGGTATTCTTCCGCCTGTTTGTCGATCGAAGTGGGATTTTGTAGTCTATGGTCCCTCTCTTTTCGTAGATTGAACAATAGGATCCGGGGAGATGAACCGTTAACCCGGAGGTTTCGAGCTACAATGTGAATTCTTTGGAGTCTGGAGATTGATCTTGTAACCCGGAGGTTTCGTGAGGACCCGGGGGCCATTTGGAGACCCGAAGGTCGCAGAGGAGCCCGGAGGTTCTCCTTGGATCCTGAGATCGTTATTGGAGACCCGGAGGTTGCAGAGGAGCTCGGAGGTTCTCCTTGGATCCTGAGATCGTTATTGGAGACCCGAAGGTTCCCCTAGACCATGAGGTCTTATTCGGGACCAAAAGGTCCTTTCTCTAGATCCTGGGACCGAGACTGGAGCCCAAAGGCAGTGTAGGAATCCGGAGATTCTATGATAGATCCGGGGATCTGGTCGGAACCCGGAGGTTTTCGAGATTGGACCCTGAGGTCGTGTAAGAGCACGTGGTGTTCCTTTAGATTCGGAGATCATATCAGGACCATGGCGTATTTGGACCATGAGGTCGTATGGGAACCCTGAGGTTCTTTAGGGATGTAATGACCCCAATGCGCCCTAGGCTGCACAGGGGTTCTATCCTTCTTCATGAATTAAGCCTTTGAGGCTGTATAGGAACCCGAAGGTTTCTTCCTTAGACCCGGAGATCTGGAACCCGGAGGTTCTTTGAAGTTGTAATGACCCTGATGCGCCTTAGACCGCACATGGGTTCTAGCTTCTTTTTTATCTTTGGAACCCTGAGGCCACATAGGAACCCGGAGGTTCTTCCTTAGACCCTGAGATCCTTGATTGGAACCCGGAGGCTATAGGGGAACCCTAAAGTTGTTCCTTAGATTTTATACATAGGACCTGAAATCATGTGGGGAACCTTCGGTTTCCTCTTGCAAAAGGGCCCGGGGTTCCTTGGGAACCCGGAATATTTTGTTTTTCGCAGGGACCGTACTCTGCCTCTCTAGGCAAGGCTACTACCGGTACCTGTTTGGATTTCACATTCTGCCGCTCAGAAGCTGGCCACTATCGAGTTCCTATGTTGTATTCTACTTCTGCAGGAAGTCACTAACAGGCTTAGAGGGTGCTGGTGTGGGTGTTATGACCTAAGTGCCAGACTTCGCTGCTTTCCACGTCTGGAGAAGCAGGGTTTAGATTGCTCCATGTATTTCACAGTACTTTTGCAATGAATATATACCATGTGTTCCATGTATTGTGTAGCTCGTAGCGTTTTAATACATGTATTCTTCACATTGGTACTCTAGGGAACCCGATGCGCCTTAGGCTGCACAGGTAGGTAGTTTTGACAGCATACTCAGGCTTGCGCATACCCATTCTTGCTTTATGTCTCATACCCGTTTTGATTTTTTTTTGTGGGCGTGCCCGGAGGTCGTGCCACTTTTGCAAGGGTTGGCCCGGATCGGAGGTGTCTGGAGACCTGATCCAGCTCGTATGCCCCTTTAAGTATAATGATTTCCCTTCTTCCTTTATAGTCGGAACTATTTTTTAATAAGCTTTGTCCAGAGACGTTTAGCATACATAGAGGTATGAGATCATAATGATTAAATAGTATATAGTAGTACAGAAATCATGGTCCGGGGACCGTATTAAAAATGATAGGCTTTGAGGTGCAGGCCGTTCCAACTGTTGGGTTGTATTTAAACTTTGCTACATTGCAGCCTGTAGGCGCATGCTCTCCGCACCCCGATGCCCTTATAGGGTCCTTCCCACCCGGGGTGAGTTTCCCCGTTGTTTTTTCAGCTCGTCGAAGAACCCAATCCACTTGCTGGAAGGTCCTGGTTCTGACTTTCTTGTTGTACGTCCTGGCGACGTCTTGCCGGTAGGACCAGTTTCTTAGCCCAGCGGCCTCTCTTTTTTCGTCGAGTAGGTTAAGGCTTAGCGCCATCAGCTCATTGTTCTCCTCCTGGGAGGTGGATCCGGAGACCGTTGTTCTTACGTGCATCTCTGTAGGTACAATGGCCTCAGAGTCGTAGAGCAGCGAGAAGGGAGTTTCCCTTGTTGCTGTTTTGGGAGTGGTCCGGTAGGCCCAGAGAACTCCGTGTAGTTCTTCCGCCCATTTCCCGTGAGAGCCCTCCAGTCGCTTTTTAAGCATGTTGACCACCTGTTTTGTTCGTGGACTCAGCTTGTCCGTTAGACTGGGGGTGTCGGGGTGTGGTGAAAGTTAGTTTTATGCCCCTGTCCTTGCAGAACTCCTTGAAGTTGTGGCTCGTGAACTGGGGTCCATTGTCGGTGACGATTTCGTGGGAGACCCCGAAGCGAGCTATCACGTTGGTCCATAGGAATTTGCGGATCTGGAGATCTGTTATGCGACTGAGCACTTATGCTTCGACCCACTTGGAGAAGTAGTCAGTGACTATTAGAAGGAAGACCTTCTGCCCCGGCGCTATAGGGAATTTCCCTACTATGTCCATGCCCCACTTCCTGAAGGGCCACAATGAGCTTATGGACTTGAGATTCTCCGAGGGAAGCTTGGATACTGGAGTGTGCCTCTGGCACTGGTCGCAGTGCTTTGCTTGTCTGTTGGCGTCGGCGGCCATCGTGGGCCAGTAGTAACTCGCCCTTCTGGCTCTGAGCACCAGGCTTCTCCCGCTAGAGTGGGATCCACCATCTCCTTCATGTAGTTCTACAAGGATTCTAGCGGCTTCTCGGGATGTGACACACCTCAGATACGGGCCAGAGAAAGATCTTCAGTACAACTTCTCCTGGGAGATATAATACCTTGCGGCTTGCTTCTTGATTTTCCTGGCCTCGTTGCGATCTTCCGGGAGGATGTCGGCTTCCAGGTACTGGACAAGGGGGGTCATCCATGTTTCGCCTTCTTCGACGGCGGAGACCTCCTCTGACGGATGTTCCTCGAGGGTGGCTGGCCATTGAAGCACAAGCAGGGGTATACTCATCTGGCTATTCATTTCTAGGGCGGACCCAAATTAGCCAACGCATCGGCCTGCGAGTTTTGTTCCCGGGGGATTTGAGTGAGCTTGCAGCTCTTGAACTTCTTGATTAGTTTTTGGGCGACCGCCAGATACTGGATCATGTTGTCATCTTTTGCTTGGTACTCTCACTGTACCTGGTTGATTATCAGCTGGGAGTCGCCGAAGACCTGGATCTTCTCTGCCCTCATTTGGTGGGCGAGGGTTAGACCTGCTATTAGAGCCTCATACTCGCTTTCTTTGTTGGTTGCTTTGAAGTTGCATCTTACGGCCCTTGAGGCCATTGTTGGGGTCAAAAACGGTTACGACGAAGTTAACATTCAAAACGTCCGAAGAAGAAAACGAAAAACCTTCTTCGAAAAATACTTTTTCAAAATAGATTCTTCCTTCCGAAAATCTTTGCGGAGGAAACACGAGACATCGGACAAGAGCTCGAAAAGGGTCGCTACGCAGCGACCTAATGCGTGTTCCGCTCGGTCGCTACGTAGCGACCGAGTCCAAGCCGAAGCTCGGTCACTACGTAGGGACCGAGCGTCCGTTCCGCTCGATCGCTACGCAGCGACCGAGCTCTTCCGAAACGTCGATACGACATTAGTCCATGCATTCTCGTCTACCTTTTGATGCTATCTCCCGAAGACCGAAGCGAACCCATTTCACGTTCCCCGCCATTCTAAGTTATCGATCAAACTTTACCGTACAAACCGCGGAAAGTTCGTTCTTTATCGAAAGAAGTTGTAATAAACGCTTCGAGTCAGAAGATGGCCCAAAGGGACCTAAGACATGACTCGAGGCCCAACTTATGATTTCTTAACCAACAGCCCGTAAGCCGCATGACGGTTTACGCTTGGTTCGCAAGGAAAGATAAATGTCAAGTTTCCGCGGATAAATACGAAATTTTGAAGATAATTACGAAGATCGGAAAAAATGGAATATCTCCATTTTTATGCTATGGCGGCTTTAGGGCAGAAGAGGAAAAGCGTAAACCGACCTAGGAGCCAGTATATAAGGAATCCTAGGCGAGAGGCGTGAGGAGGACTTTTTCAGAGAAAACTTAGCACTTAGAGCGATTTAGGCATATTTCCGTTTTTATTATTTGAGCTGCGACTCAACTAGGTTATTGCCGTCTTAGGGTTTAGAACTAGGAATCTCGCCGACAGCTCTCGTAGCCCAAGCTCTTACCTTGTTGTAACGCCCAAACGCGAATTCGGAATAAGATCTACTTTGCTCTCTTTTCGATTTCTTATACTTTATCGTTGTCATTATTGTGTTCTGCTTGCTTGGCGTGAGGTATTAGCAGATATCCGGGACCTCTGGGAAATTAAGGTTTTCCTAGTTTCCTTATTTAAACGGAAATCGACAGTGCGAATTTTGGTTCCCACTGTGTGGCGCTAGAAGGAGGGGAGGTACGGATCAATCTAACCCGCAAAAGCCACTCAACGATAAGGAACGATATGCAAGACTCAACGTGCGCGAACGTCATCTCGTTCAAGGGAGGAGCAACGGTCGATCGAGCCAAACCTCGAAACGATCTCCTTGTTATCGAACTGACGATCCGAGATATCGACGTCGCTAGGGTGCTAATCGACACCGGATGTTCGGCCGATATCATCTTCAAAGATACTCTCGAGAAAATGGGGATCGATCCATCCGAAATCGTGAAATACCCTAGCCAACTACTGGGACTTTCGGGAGAAACGACCATGGCCTACGGGTCGATTAATCTCGCAGTCAAAGCCGGAAACGTGACAAGAGTCACAGATTTTCTAGTCGTTGCCGTCCCGCATCTTACAACGTTATCATGGGAACGCCATGGTTGAACACCATGCATGCCATCCCATCAACGTACCATCTTTGGCTCAAGTTTACAACCCCTAACGGAGTCGAGGTAATATGGGGAAACCGAAGAGTATCACAGGTGTGTTACGCCGCAGAACAAAAACGAAAAAGACCAGACCTCGAGACCACTCCTAGAAAAACGGAGAAAAAGGTCTCCAACCAGGATTCGCGAAGTCAAGATTCGGCTGAACTCTTCTGGCAGTCTCGTAACATCACGGCCCTAGAGGAAAAACGCGAACCAACTTGCGAACCTGTGGTCACAGTCTGTCTCGACGAAGAATCTCCAACGATGCGTCGAGATCAGAGCCAATCTCCGCGAGCCTTTGAGGACAAAGCTCATAACTTGTCTAAAAAAGAACCTCAATACTTTTGCATGGGCCGCGGAAGATATGCCAGGGATCGAAATTAACATAACGTGTCACGAATTAAATATTGATCCGACCTTCAAACCCGTCAAACAAAAAAGGCAGAAGCTAGGACTTGAACGTGCTTCCGCGGTCAACGACGAGGTCGAAAAATTGCTTAAAGTCGGGTCAATAACGGAAGTGAGGTATCCAGACTGGCTCGCTAACCCTGTAGTAGTTAAAAAGATAAACGGAAAATGGCGAGTTTGCGTGGATTTTACCGACCTAAACAAGGCCTGTCCAAAAAATAGTTTCCCTCTGCCACATATCGATCGATTAGTAGAAGCAACGGAGGGAAACGAACTTCTGTCTTTCATGGACGCCTTCTCAGGTTACAACCAAATTATGATGAACCCTGACGAGCGCGAGAAGAGTGCGTTCATTACCGATCGCGGAACCTATTGCTACAGGGTAATGCCCTTCGGCCTCAAAAACGCTGGCGCAACTTACCAACGACTCGTGAACCGTATGTTCTCTAAACAACTCGGTAAAATGATGGAGGTTTATATCGACGACATGCTCATCAAATCCCTCTAAGCAAAGGATCACATATCACTTCTCGAGGAATGTTTCGCGCAGTTAAATTCCCATAACATGAAGCTCAACCCGACAAAATACAGGTTTGCCGTGGCATCAGGGGAATTCCTCGGCTACCTAGTCACATTCCGCGGCATCGAAGCTAATCCAAAACAGATCAACGCACTGATCGAGATGGCTTCACCGAAGAATAAGCGGGAAGTCCAAAGGCTGACCGGTGGAGTCGCGGCACTTAACCGGTTTATTTCACGTTCAACCGACAAGTGTCTGCCCTTCTACGATGTCTTACGGGGAAATAAAAAATTCGAATGGTCGGAAGAATGCGAAAACGCTTTCCAACAGCTGAAGCAGTATTTAGTTTCCCCTCCAGTCCTCGCAAAACCCGTGGAGGGGGAACCTTTGTTCTTGTACATCGCTGTATCGGCAACAGCTGTGAGCGGCGTGCTGATCAGGGAAGAACGCGGCAAACAGAAACCTATTTTCTATATAAAAAAAACCTTCCTGGATGCCGAATCTAGATACCCGCTAATGGAAAAATTAGCATGCGTGGCGTAACATCGGCCCGAAAACTAAGACCATATTTCGAATCCCACACGATCGTCGTCCTCACGACTTTTCCCCTACGAACGATTCTGCATAGCCCGAGTCAATCGGTCCAGTTGGCCAAATGGGCGGTCGAATTGAGCGAGTACGATATCGAGTACCGACCGAGAACAAGCGCAAAGTCACAAGTGCTTGCGGACTTCTTCGTCGAACTACCGACAGAGACCATAACCAATGAGGAACCAAATTTCACTTGGCTCCTTCACGTCGACGGATCCTCGTCCAAGCAGGGATCAGGCATCGGAATTCGCCTCACATCTCCGACGAGCGAGATCTTAGAGCAATCATTCAGGCTGGAATTCCACGCCTCAAACAACGAAGCCGAATACGAAGCACTCGTCGCAGGGCTGCGTTTGGCTCACGGCTTGAAGATACGAAACATCCACGCTTACTGTGACTCCCAGTTAGTGGCAAGTCAGTTCAGCGGAGAGTATGAAGCCAGAGACGAACGGATGGACGCATACCTCGAACTGGTCCAAAAACTAGCTCAAAAGTTTGACTGTTTTGCCCTTACGCGAATTCCCTGTCCGAAAACGTCCAGGCAGATGCTCTCGCGGCCTTAGCATCAAGTTCTGACCCAGGACATAAAAGGGTAATTCCGGTCGAGTTCATCGAACATCCGAGCATCGGACCACCAATCGTCGTCAACCTCATAGAAGGTCAAGATGACGAAGAAGAAGAAGTTACGATACGACCGCAATCAGAGCAATCTGATTACTGCTGCGATACCCCATGGCTGCAGAGAATTCGAGACTACATTATCAACGGACACCTGCCCACCGAGAAATGGGCAGCCCGCAAAGTCCGAACACAGGCCGCGCGCTACGTAACAGTGGACGGCGAAATTTACAAATGGAGATTCTCCGGACCACTCATGACGTGCTTGGAAGGGGAAAAAGCAAGAAAATTGATGGAAGAAGTACATTCTGGGTCCTGCGGCAATCATTCCGGCGGAAGATCACTGGCAGTGAAAATCAAGCGCCATGGATACTACTGGCCAACGATGATCGGAGATTGCGAGAAATTCGCACGAAAATGCGAAAAATACCAGAGGCATGCTCCAACCATCCGACAACCACCCGAAGTTCTCTCCTCCATCACATCGCCCTATCCTTTTATGCGCTGGGCCATGGACATCGTCAGTGCGCTTCATAATTCAAAGCAAAAGCGTTTCCTTTTAGTCCTCACCGATTTTTTTTCAAAATGGGTAGATGCAGATTCGTACGCAAGTATAAAAGATGTCCAAGTCGAAAGTTTCGTACGGAGAAACATCATCTGTAGGCATGGAGTTCCTTACGAAATCGTAACCGATAATGGATCTCAGTTTATCTCCACCCGGTTCGAGGCGTTCTGCGAAAAATGGAAGATACGACTTAACAAATCAACGCCCAGGTATCCGCAGTGTAACGGACAAGCTGAAACAATTAATAAAATCATTCTCGACGGACTGAAGAAACGCGTAGAGGCCAAAAAAGGCAGGTGGGCCGACGAACTCGAGGGAGTCCTCTGGTCCCACCGTACCACCCCGAGGCGAGCAACAGGAGAAACCCCTTTCACTCTGGTGTACGGAACGGAATGCATGATTCCCGCAGAAGTAGAGTTCCCCGGTGTTCGAAGAAGATTACTTCCCAAACGAGAGGAGCTCAACAACGCAATGCTCCTCGACGATCTCGATCTCATTAACAAGCGCCGAGATCGAGCGGTCATCCGAATCCAAAATTACCAACACGCAGCCGCAAAGTACTACAATTCCAACGTACTGAATCGCATATTTAATCAGAGAGATCTGATCCTTCGCAAAGTCTTCCAAAACACCGCTGAACGAAACGCAGGAAAACTCGGAGCAAACTGGGAAGGACCCTATAAAATCGAAAAAGTCGTCCGACCGGGCTCCTACGAAATAGCCAACATGCAAGGTATATAAATTTCAAGGACCTGGAATGCGATGCATCTCAAAAAATAGTATCACTAAACAAACCAACTCACAATGACCGAACTACGAGACGGCTTGATCTCCATAAGGAGTACGTAGGCAGTTTGTCGAAAGGCAAATTCAGCTGTCCCCCCTCATTAAAATGGGGGAGAGTGGATACATATACTCGTATACTCTCAAACTCGGAAACATCCGACCACGTCTTCGATGTTCCCGACATATCTTAACCAAGCAAATTATCTTTCATCCGCAAAACATTTTCGATATTCGAAAATAAATCAGCCGTTAGGAGAAGCAGCCTTTGGCATCGCGAGACGTCGCGATAGATGCCTCGAGGGTTACTTCTTCCTAACGAGGAAAATGGACACTCCGTAAAAAAATGACGAACATTTTAACACATCTTGCGCAAAAAACTCTAAACGACGGCATCTGCCGCCAAGTTCGGTGCTGATCACATCGAACTCTTGAACGTCCTAAACAGACATAGCCATCTCACGAAGATGACTCTCGTACATCCGACACAAGGATAATAGCGCTATAAAAGAAACCAAAAATTTTGGTCCAGCACTTCCGGTTGGCTTAAAAATTGTCTCCAGAGAGATGCTCGATTCATATCTAACAAGTCATATAAGCCGAGAACCTATCGCAGACTTTAAATCGGTACGAATCAGGTTAAAATTGCGACAGATAAATCGATAGCCGGCTAGTCACCGCATAAAATCTTAAAACCGAAAGTAAACCTAGGTCTTGCCCTAAACCCAGCGCACTGGTCTCTAACATCTCAAGGCATGATATCCAAAAGATACGAGATCCCAAAACCATGCCTCTATGTTTATATTCGACATCTTCAGATATCCCGCGAAGTCGATATCTCGCAGAAAAACTCTCGAAACAGATCTCGAACGAAACATTTCACATCGAAGAAGGATATGAGACGACAACTCATCACCCTTCTTCCACGCCATACGTAAACTTATGAAAAATGCAACTCGATCATCTTGTCATAAAAAGAAAGCCGCAGAGCAGCAGGGATTCAAAGCCACATACGGCCAGTCCCGAAGCACGAAATGAGGCCATTTAAGGCCGAAACATCAAATATAAAAAAAATCTCCCGCAAGAGATCTAACCAAAGTCATCCTCATAACTCACGCTACCTCTTCACCCATCGCTTCGTCCAAGCCTGGAGCCGCATCACCTCCGCCTTCTCCGAGCACCGGATCTTTCCCCTCTGGGCCTTCTGAACACGTCGGAAGAAAGCACGCGGATTTCAGGTCAGCTAGGATGAGATCAAAATCTCCATCCACGACTGCCAAATCTCCCTTGCAGCCAGACAGTCGGGCCTCTTCGGCTTCTAAGGTCGGAGGAGTCTCACCCTCGAACGACTGAACCACGGCCATCCCACCCTCAATCGTCGCCAAGGCTAAATCCCTATTCCGGATGCACTCGAGGGAACCCAGAAAGGCGGAGATCTTCGCCAAGCGAGCCTGAAACTCAGAACGAAGAGCGTCCTTGGCCTCTCGAATCCCGCGGCTCGCTAACCCTGCATCGCCCTCGATCTGACGCTGAAGACGATGCACCTCCGAAGATTTGGCCTTCCTGGCTTTCTTTTCCTTAAGCAATGAACTCGCCGTCTTCCGAGGTCCCTCTCGAGCTCCCCTATCGCGACCTCGAGATTTGACACTTTCACGGAGTGAGAATCCTTGACAGCCGTCAGCATGACCTCAGTTTTAGACCATCTACCCTGCAGCTCCAGCAACTCCCCGGCGAGACGACTAGTCTCAGAACCGCACTCCCTGATCATCCCGTCGATCAACGACATGAACTGCGAAACGAGAAGAAAGTTAGGGATCCGTTGTCTTTCAGAGAAATATGTAAAAATCAAGAGAGTAAGCGCGTGACAAACCTTTCCGCGAAGCCCCGACGCTATGCTCGAGTCTCCTTGCTGCGAAGATTTCCCGTCACCGACCTTGGTAAACTTCCTCTTCCGGCCCTTAGGCTGAGCAACCGGAACAACACTAGGAGCATTCAGCGCTAGAACGATCTCTTTCCTGGCCGGAGGAGGAGGCATAGAGTCAGCAGCCCTCTCCTTATCTTCGACGAGAATCAGAGTCGTGGACGCTCCAGCAGGTAAAGCCGAAGCATCCAGAACGACCGAGCCTGCGAGATTTCCCGTATCTCGCGGAGTTACGCCCTCGGTCCCATGACCTGGAGCAACGGCCAGTGCAGAAGAGGACGGGAACTCGGCGCCGGCTCAAACCTGTTCTTTCTCGGCTTGGCGACGAACTAGTCTCTCTCAAAAGGAGAGATGGTCGGCATCGCAAGCCAGCGCTTCGACCGGAGAAGTCGGAATCGGCGCCAGAGAGGTGGCCTCGCCCATCTCCACATCGGAACTTCTCTTGTCACCATGGGAAGAAGACATGTTAAAGGCAAAATATTTGGAGCTAGAGAGGTTTTGAACGTTTGAAGAAGGAAAGATGTGAAGCAAATGAATGACAAGAGCTCACTACTTATAGAAGTATGGGCTCGGAATTTTATATTTTTTAATAAACACTTTCTCGAGAATTCTCTTCCGCGGAGTTTGAAGTAAACTTCGTTCAATACGCCTAACTTTGCCAAAATCGTCAAACCGCGAGCTAGAGTCTCGACTCTAACGAGCTGGGGGGCTAACTGTTGGGGTCAAAAACGGTTACGGCGAAATTAACATTCAAAACGTCCGAAGAAGAAAACGAAAAACCTTCTTCGACAAATACTTTTTCGAAATAGATTCTTCCTTACGAAAAGCTTTGCGGAGGAAACACGAGACATCAGACAAGAGCTACGTAGCGACCGAGCTCTTCCGAAACGTCGATACGACATTAGTCCATGCATTCTCGTCTACCATTCGATGCTATCTCCCGAAGACCGTAGCGAACCCATTTCACGTTCCCCGCCATTCTAAGTTATCGATCAAACTTTACCGTACAAACCGCAAAAATTTCGATCTTTATCGAAAGAAGCCGTAATAAATGCTTCGAGTCAGAAGACGGCCCAAAGGGACCTAAGACATGACTCGAGGCCCAACTTACGATTTCTTAACCAACAGCCCGTAAGCCGCATGACGGTTTACGCTTGGTTCGCAAGGAAAGATAAATGTCAAGTTTCCGCGGATAAATACGAAATTTTGAAGATAATTACGAAGATCGGAAAAAATGGAATATCTCCATTTTTATGCTATGGCGGCTTAAGGGCAGAAGAGGAAAAGCGTAAACCGACCTAGGAGCCAGTATATAAGGAGTCCTAGGCGAGAGGCATGAGGAGGACTTTTTTAGAGAAAACTTAGCACTTAGAGCGATTTAGGCATATTTCCGTTTTTGTTATTTGAGCTGCGACTCAACTAGGTTATTGCCGTCTTAGAGTTTAGAACTAGGAATCTCGCCGACAGCTCTCGTAGCCCAAGCTCTTACCTTGTTGTAACTCCCAAACGTGAATTCGAAATAAGATCTACTTTGCTCTCTTTTCGATTTTTTATACTTTATCGTTGTCATTATTGTGTTCTGATTGCTTGGCGTGTGGTATTAGCAGATATCCGGGACCTCTAGGAAATTAGGGTTTTCCTAGTTTCCTTATTTAAACGGAAATCGACAGTGCGAATTTCGGTTCCCACAGCCGTGTTCCCCGTTGGCAAAGTAAGCACTATCCCCATTCCAGCTCCTCTGATGTTACTGGATCCATCAACGTGCAGGATCCATTCACCCTCTTCCTTAGTTTCGCCTCGGAGGCGTACGTCCTGCTCCAAAGCTGGGAGCAAGGCAGGGGAGAATTCAGCCACGAAGTCCGCTAGGACCTGTGACTTTATAGCCGTGGCAGGTCGAAATTATACGTCGTACTCCCCTAGTTCCACATCCCATTTGGCTAAGCGTCCGGAGACTTCTGGTTTGTGGAGGACCAACTTTACAGGAAAGGAGGTAACAACCACGATCAGATGAGCCTGGAAGTAGGGTCGGAGCTTGCGAGCGGCGACTATCAGGGCTAAGGCCAGCTTCTCAAGATGGCTATAGCGGGTTTCCTCATCCAGGAGAGCCTTACTTACGTAATAGATTGGTAGCTGCTTGTTTCCCTCCTCGCGGACTAGGACGGCGCTCACGGCGTGTTCGGAGACTGGTAGATATAGCAGCAGGACTTCACCGAGTAGTGGCTTGGATAGGAGAAGAGGAGTGGTGAGATACGACTTTAGCTCTTGGAGAGCGGATTCGCACTCTTCCGTCCATTGGAAGTCTCTTGGATTCTTGAGGGTTCCGAAGAAGGCCTGAGATTTGTCGGAGAGTCTGGAGATGAGCCTGCTCAAGGTCGCCATCCTTCCCGTTAGCTTTTGAACCTACTTGACGTTCTTTGGGGAAGGTATTGAGTGAATGGCCCTGATTTGCTCCGGGCTGGCCTCGATGCCCCGGTGGGTTACAATGTACCCCATGAACTTGCCAGAGCTGACCCCGAATGAGCATTTGGCTGGGTTGAGCTTCATAATGTACTTCCGGAGGGTGGAGAAGGCCTGCTGTAGGTGAGATATGTGGTCCTCCCCCTCTAGGGACTTGACCAGCATGTCGCCGATGTAGACCTCCATGGTTCGCCCGATCTGGTCCGCAAACATCATGTTTACCAGCCGTTGGTAAGTTGATCACGCGTTCTTTAGGCTGAAGGGCATAACCTTGTAGCAGTAGATCCCTCTGGACGTCATGAAGGATTATTTCTCCTGGTCTTCCGGATGTATAAGTATTTGATAATACCCTGAGAACGCGTCCATGAAGCTCATCAGCTGATGCCCCACGGTGGCGTCCACCAGTTTGTCGATATGAGGCAGCGGGAAGGTGTCCTTTGGACAGGACTTGTTGAGGTCCGTGAAGTCGATACAGACTCTCCACTTCCCGTTCTTTTTCTTAACCACGATGACGTTGTCTAGCCATTCCGGATATTACACCTCACGAATGAACACTGCGCCGAGTAGACTCTTGGCTTCATCGTTGATGATTGCGTCTCTTTCGGGAGCGAACTTCCTTCTCTTTTGTTCGACGGGTTGATGTATGATAGACCATGGATTTGACCCACTTTTATCCATGTTTTATAAGTGTTTTTAACTACTAATTATTATATTATAGAGTGTATTTAGAATATTTATAGGATCAGGAGTGATTTGGAGATAAGTTATGATTTTGGAGCATTTTGGAGATATTTGGAGCAAGCACCCGAGATGACCATCGAGCTCGACCATCGGTCGGTATTGAAGAGGAATAATCGATCGATGTTCATGTCTTGACATCAATCGACAGCGAAGCACACAGAAAGCCCGTTTGGTCACAGCCGACTTGAAGCCCAAGTCTTCAACAATTTACAAGTTTACCCCTGACGAGTTTTAACCTAATTATATAAGTTTTGCCACCATGTTAGAGGTAAAGTGTGCTTTTCTGTGCTTTCTTGTTTTATTATTTTCACAGCAAGGTTTTCTTGGATTTTGATAGATTGGAGAGAAGATCCAAAGTTATAATTTGTGATTGGAACTCCATTGATATCTATTTACTATTCTAATGAAGTTTTCTTACCTAATTGCTGTTATGAATTGCTTAGCCATGTCTGAGTAGTTCTATTGTTAGATTTTAGGGTTTAAATAGGTTAGGAGGGATTAGCCCCAACAATAGATTGCTGAGTTATGGTAATTGTCATTAGGATTGTTCATTAATGCATGTTTCTTGATTAGCTACCTAGAACTTGCCCTAGGATTGATAGATAAAAGCGAGAGCTTCATTCTCATCCTGAAAACATTCTAACTGAGCTAAGTTTCTTGCTATGAGTAAGGCGAGAGCTGATCTAGTGAGCTTAGTAAGCTACCATTCAACCCGCGCATAAAGCTTAACTAGAAGCGCGTCGATCGATATCATTATTGAATAATCGATCGACGGAGCGAAAGGTGAATCGATCGATATCCCTATAGGATCATCGATAGATATCCATATAGGATCATCGTTCGACACTTTCTAATTGATCGACAAACGATAGTTGAGATCATTAGATCTAGTTAATAGACAAGTCCAAACATACGAAAGTTGATAGATTTATTGACTAAGTAGTTGAGCTTTACATTATCATACATGCAACTCATTAGGCATCTGTAGGATTATAATCCCAAGTTTCCTGAATAAAAACTCTAAGTCTAGCTATTTCCTTTTAATCACCAAAACCTCAACCAATCAATTGAGCAAACACTTGCTTGATAAAAACTGCAATTTACATTTAAATCATTCAAACATCCTGCTTAGCAAATCATATTAGATTTCTTAGGTTCTCTAGCTCCCTATGAATTCGATCCCTAAGTACTAAAACTCGACCTCTTATTTGAGAGAGTATAAATCACTCCTTAGGGTAATTTGAGTGGTATCAAATTTGGCACCGTTGCCGGGGAGCTTTGATCGCTTATTCAATCTAATTTTTGTTAAGTTTCTGACACAAATTTTTTTCTTGGATTTCAGGTACATGCCCAGCAGTACTAGAAGTAACAAGGAAACTCAACTGCTATTCTCACCAGATCCTGCAAGTTTGGAGCGTTCAATCCGTAAAGAAGCGCGCTCCTCATCGATCGACAACATCACATGTTCGCCGCTCGATTTCGTTCAACCACCGTCGACCAAGACACTAGTCCCGTCGACCGATACTCGCTCACCACCATCGACCGAAGACACTCATCTTCCATCGACCGACATCGTCCATCCGACATCGATCGATACTCCAGCCCGGACATCGACCGATACTGAGCCGCGAGACATGGTTGCGACTTTGATACTTGTACGAGATGAGAGAGGAGACCTTCATGACCAGGACGGTCATCTGCGTAATGCAACAGGTCAGAGGATAGATGCTCAGGGGGCTGCAATCCCTGAGTCTGATGCTAATGCTACAGGAACTACTCTACCTGTAGATGAGGCTGCGCGACCCAAAACATTGGCTGACTACAACCGTCCAGATCAGTTCTACACCAACAGATCAGCCATTCGTCCTCCACTATTCAGAGGGATTTCGAGTTGAAGGCACAATACTACACACTCGTGGGACAGATACCCTACCGTGGATTATCTCACGAGCATCCTATGGACCATTTGGAGAGGTTCGAGGATCTGATATCTGCTATTAATGTCAAGGGAGTCTCTGAGGATTATCTCCTATGCAAGCTCTTCAAGTTCTCACTTGCTGGAGAAGCTTCGCATTGGCTTAAGCAGTTACCACCAGGATCTGATATCTATTTACTATTCTAATGAAGTTTTCTTTGATGAAGCACATGCTGAAGACTTGAGGAGCAAGATTGCTACATTCACTCAGAAGCCTGCAAAATCATTCAGAGGCTCTTGGATCAGATTCAAGTCTTAGCAGAGAGACTGTCCACACCATGGATTCAATGAAGTACAACTGCTCAGTACTTTTTACAGAGGCATCGCAGTGCAGTACCAGATGGCTCTTGATGCTTCCAGCAATGGGAACTTCAACACCAGAAATCCAGAGGAGGCAGTGAAGGTCATTGAAAACCTAGCATCTAGCAACAACACCAAGAACACTGATTTTGAAAGGGAAAAGTCTGCCACCATCCTTTGGAATGATCAGATAGATGAGGTGAAGGCAAAGCTGGACAGTGTTCACAAGCTTCTTAGTAAGCAGGTCTGCTTGGTTGAAGATGCAGAAGCTGTAGACACAGAGGGTAGAGCAGAGGAAGAAGAAGAGGTGAACTTCATTGGTGGAACTGGATTCCAAGAATCTGGAAACCAGAGTGGAAACAGAAATTCCTATGGAAATTGGGGTAATTTCAAACAGAGTTCGCAGTACCAGAAACCCTACAGTAACAACTACAGCAACAACATGAGTTATGGAAATTCCTACTACCAGAAGCCATCGCCGCCTACTCAAGAGAGCAAGATTGAAGAGATGCTTGATAGGGTTCTTGAGGCACAGCAGCGCATGACAGTGGACTTCAATGGGAAAATTGATTCTATCTACACCAACCTGAACATAAAGTTTGAAACTTTGAGCACCCATGTGAAGAAGCTGGAGATGCAGGTTGTTCAGACAGGAGAAATTGTTAAGAGGCAGGAAGCCTTGACAAGAGGGGTAGGAGATGATGTGATGAAACACCACGTGAATGCCATCATTGGGGATAATTTCTGGCAAGTGGTGAAGGAAGAGAAGCTGCAAGAAAGAGATTTCGAAGTAGAAAGTCTGATGAGCTTTGGCGGATCGCACTGGTATCGATCGACGCCAGACCATGAACATCGATCGACGGTCCCCAGTCCAAATCGATCGATAGGATCTCCAGAGCATCGATCGATGACACCTATGGAGTCAACCGCATCTTGCAATGTCGTGAGGATTCTGACTCACGAGGAGTTCGCAGCAAAACACCCACATCCGCCCAACCCTGATAACGTAAGAATCGCTCGACATGCTGCCACCACCATCGATCGACAAACCAATGTCGACATCGATCGACAGCCGACATCGTCCATCGATCGATGAGCACCTATTACATACCGAGTGCAGATGCCACAGATAGATGTTGCACGTCTTAATGCATTCAGGCCCAAACCGAAACCTTCAGACAACCCACCAGAGACCGTCAGGATACCTTCAGATGATGGAGAAGATTCAATGGAAGTCGATAGGGTTCCTATGGGAAGAACCCTAAGGAAAAGAAAGGAAAAAGTGGAGAAGCATCTGAAGAGGGGGCCAACGATAAGGAAAAGGAAAGTTTCCGAAAAAGAGTCTTCGGATTCCTATAGATAAGCCGTTCGAGGAGGCTTATTATACTCACAGATTGTGGATGTTCTTCAGATAGACAAGGGAGAAAGAAGAAGACATCAAGAGAATGTTATGTGAAGCTAGAGAAAAGATGAGGAAGATGGTTACATTGAAGAAGAAGAGTGATCCTGGGCAATTCACAAATACCATGCACGGTGAAGGGTATTGAGTTCCCACATGCCTTGTGCGACACAGGAGCATCAGTCAGCATCCTACCTAGGGTTATGGTAGACCATCTGGGTCTGCAGGTGGAGCCTTCCAACGAATTATTCACTTTTGTGGACTGTTCTCAGAGGAATTCAAGAGGAATTGTGAGAGACCTAGAGGTGCAGATTGGTAATGCCCTAGTTCCGGTTGATTTCCATGTCCTGGACATCAAGCTAAACTGGAACTCTTCTCTATTGCTTGGGAGAGCCTTCTTGTCAACAGTAGCAGCAGTATGCAACCTGCAATCCAATCAGTTGTGCTTGACGCTCATAGATCCTCATACCCACTACGACCCCATTTCAGTCAAGAAGCCAAAAACGTCCTCCAGGAGAATCAATGATCCAGGAATCATTGCAGCTTGCCACTGTGGAGTGGAATACGAGACAGAATATTCGGCGTCGATCGAAACTCACACTGCAACATCGATCGACAGTGGCCATCAGAAATCGACCGACACACTACATAAAGAATCGGTCGATAGTATTCCAGACGATTGGGAAAACGACTACTACAACCCCACTATTACCGCGTACACCAGACAAAACATGCATACAGAAGAGTATGATGAGGACTATGAGGAGGAATGAGCTACTGAGTACAAAGCCATCCTGGATGAGGAAGATACACTTCTACATCATTCCTCTTGGAAAAGGAATGCACCATCGATCGACATGACATGCTCACCATCGATCGATACTCAACCTCATCAAAGAAACCGGAAACGAGCATCGACCGACACAGCAACTACTCATCGATCGACGCATAAGTCGACTGTGTGCAAGAAGGAGACTACTCGATTGGCAGTTGGGCAGATGATCACCATCATGAAAGCTATGCTGTAGAAACAGCTATGTATGAGCCAGGAGAAGACGAACTTCATGAAGGTTTCACATATGAGGAACTTCTCAACATGCAAAGATGCGATGAAACAGATCAACATCGATCAGAAGCTGCTTGGGGAAGAACACAATCCAGCCATCCGATCGACAGAGCAAACCGCCCATCGATCAACATCAATCCTCCAACATTGATCGACGTTTCTCATACAACATCGATCGACATCCGCTCTAAACCAAACACCACTGTAAGCGAAGAAGATAAATTTAATAACGAGTATCTAACTCCAGACGAATTTGGTGTTTTCAGGGACCCAGATGGCTACGCAAGAGCAATAGACGGACGTATACTAAACGTATCTCGGAAAGATATTGCAGACACCCTTCAGACAGCCAATGGAGCAGAGAATTTGTTCGTCCATCAACGCAACATTCCAGAATACCAACAGAAGGATACAAAAGAGTTCTATGACACAGCTGGTAGCATAGCAAAAGCTTCACACAAAGGTCTCGCCATCCCACTCGACCATCGATCGACGTTGACGTCCCAACATCGGTCGACAGACGTCCAAAATTCGGCAGAAGGGTCTTTGATTTCTACGGTACGAGGTACTTCTACTGGGAAGAGAAAAATGAGTATGGAGTCTACAGAGATGATCAGGGATACGCAAGAGATCTAGAGGGACGCACCATTCGTGTTCACAACAGAGATATAAGAAGACTTCTGGAAACAGCTTCGAGAGATGAGCCAAGCTACATATGTCTTCCTGAACATGCTAGCTTATTCACACAGACAAGGCTGGTACCAGAGATCTACACCAAGAACGAGATCAATGAGATGTTTTATGGAGTCTGTGGAGCCCAAGAGAAGTATGAGGGTGATTTCCAGATGAAGCTTGATGGTGTGTACCATCCACTGAATGATAGCATCGGGTGGTTAACTACATGCATGGAAGAGATGAGGCAAGACATAGCCAAAATTCAACAAGCGACCGACGCTTCTTGATATATTGTGTTTTTGGCACATTATATGTATGTCTTACTAATAGTTTTCAAGGATTTATCGAGTCTTTTCAGTCCCTTTGAGTCATTACAGGTCTGGAGTTGCATTGGAATTGAGATGGACCAGCTGGAGGAAAATAGGAGAAAAAGAGTGTGATTTGGAGTCTTTCACGCAGAACAGTTGAGCGGAGCAGCCTGAGTGTGATATGTATGTCTTACTAATAGTTTTCCTATTTTTCTCTCTAGCCGCCTGTGGCTCCTATATATATTCTTCTTTTAATGGCTTTATGACCTACCTTAGTTTTTACGCAAGAAAGACCTAAGAGAGCTTTGCGATTTTAGCGATTGCTACTTGTAAGGGAGAAGGCCTCATCTATCTCCTAGAGAAGATTATCCTGAACCCTCTGATTTCTATTATCTATTATATGCAGTATTATTCAGAAATCATGCTTCTCTGTTCTTGTGTTATGTCTGAGTAGTCACCGAGTTAGTTTAGGGTTCTAGGGTTTTGTATTCGTGAGCTGAAGGATAAATAAGTCATCTTAAGATCGTCACATTCATATCTGTTCTTAATGCTTGCATTGAACTGATCACTTAGTGCATGAATTAGGGTTAATCAATTTAGCTAACCGTTGGTTGATAACTTGATGTGATTTGAATGAGCTTTGCATCCCTAGTCAGCGAGAGTAGATATTAGGGTATATTGTGAACATATCGGACTTGATCTCTAAAGCTTGCTATCGCGTTTTAATCCAAACGAGAGTTTAGGTATCAAGACCGATCTACAAAGGAATCAACACCACGACAGTGGGTTGTTTCAACATGAGTGATCCGAGTTTAGACTTGTGTAAACTGGACTTTAATAATTGTTTGGCTTACGATTTCCTTAACTAAGAAAGAAACCCTAGACTAGCGCTTTTAATCAATTCGAAAACAACCTCACCTTGTTACTTGTTCTTTACGTTACCTTACTATTTTAAAAACCCCACTTTGTTTTAGCTTATTTCTAATCCCATAAAGATAAAGTGTAAACTGGTCCTCTGGAATTGAATCTAAAGATATTACAATTACATTGTTAATTTGACAGTAGACAAAGATCCAATTTTAGTGTATCAGGTTTTGGCGCCGTTGCCGGGGACCAGCTTTTTGCTTTTATTTTTTGGTTATTTATTTAGTCTAAGACCTCTAACTTGTTTAATCCTTTTTGCAGCTAATAACCCAGGTGCATGACCAGTTGACATACTCGGGGCAATACACAAGGGGAATTACTTTCGCTTACAAATCAGGAACTTGCAAGTTTAGAACGAACAAACCGTCAACAAAGGCCGAATACCACCACAATGGACAACTTCGGCACTCCATAACAAATCGCTGCTTCTATGCAACAGATGCAGCAACAGATGCAACAGATGCAGCAAACGATTGCAGCACCACAGCTGGCTTGCTCAACAAGCTGCACAACATGAACCACTTGCTCCAATCGGTAAGAGGAATTTACCGCGTAACATCCCTGCTACGCGCTCTGCTATTGCTCCACCGCCATGTCAAAGGGCGGATCTTGAGATCAAACCCGGCATGATCAATCTAGTGCAGAGAAAGATGTTCCATGGACTGTCAGCTGAGATACCAATGGAACACATCGAAGCTTTCGAAGAGAATTGCAGTTTCACTCGTGCAAACGGCGTCCCACCCGACTTCATCAAATGCATGTTGTTTCCATTCTCTCTAGCGGACAAGGCTTCACGATGGCTTAAGTCATTACCTACAGGTTCCCTAACTACTTGGGAACAGGTTAGAGCAGCTTTCTTGGGTCACTTCCACACGAAAGCAAAAACGGCTGCCCTAAGGAACAAGATCTCTTCTTTCAAGCAGCTCGCTAACGAACCGTTTAATGAAGCGTGGGAGCGGTTCAATTATACCCTCAGAGAGTGTCCTCATCACGGATTTGACGATGACCATGTCCTAGGAATCTTCTACGATGGTGTGGATTGGGAGTTCCGCAATGCTCTGAATGCAGCGAGCAATGGAGACTTCATGACCCAAACCACTGAAGGAGCTCACGCGCTAATAGAGAACATGGCAGCTAGTTCATCCAAAAAAAACGAGGAGACTGGCCGTTCTAAGAAGGTGCACAACATGGACACTAAAAAGATTGATGACCTCGCCGCCAAGGTTGATCAGCTACTCAAGAACAATCAGAGCCAGATCTATGTAATGGAAGAAGCCACCATGGAACCAGGTGCTACTGATGCTACAGCAGAGACCAAGACATTAGAAGAAAACCAGCAAGAGGTCAGTTACGTCAAAAATCAGGGTTTGCAGTTCAAGAACTACCATCCAAACCCTAATGTGAGGAACAACCAGCATCTGTTCTCATACAAGACCAATCTAAACAACCCCAACGACAGGTCTCAGGGAAATCAGTTCCAAAACCCTGGATATCAGAAGCCATACCCTCAGAATCAGAATCAGAATGGAAAGATGTTCATCTTCAGCCAAGCTCAGAACCAGTTTCGGAACAAGCAGAACAATCCGCAAGCTGCTCCAGCAACCGCGAGCGGTCCGCCAGATGAACTGAAGGGAATGATGCAACAACTTTTGCAGGGTCAGCAGATTCAAGGAAAAGCACTGAACCAGGTTACCAACGAGATCAACACTCGAATGAATAACAAATATGATGCTGTAGCAAGCCACATAAGGAAGATGGATGTTCAGATTGCTCAAACTGCTGAAACAATCAAAAGGCAACATGGAACACTCCCTGGGAAAACATACAAGAATCCCAAGAACTGTAACGCAGTCAAATTGAGAAGTGGAAGACATCTCCCAGATCCTGTCTCCAAAAAGCTCACTGCTCAAGAGAAGGGAAAACATAAAGAGGGAGAACAACCTCCACTTGAGGATGTCCTCGACGACGAACAAGACGCAGAACAGCCAACTGTCATAGAACCCGTAGCTCTTATGACGCAAGAGCAGCCTGTTCCTACTCGCGTCTACAATCCAAAAGTTCCCTACCCAGTCCCATCTAAGAAGTCACACAAGGATTGCGAAGAGATGAAGTGCAAGAAGATGCTAGAGGAGTTGAATGTCAAGCTATCTCTCATGGACGCAATCCAGATGATTCCTTCAATGCGCAGTCTTGTGAAGGGAATGATCTCTGGGAAGACCTCTGCAGACAGCGATATCATGATGGTCTCAAAAGAATGCAGTGCAGTCCTTCAAAACAGAACAGTCAGGAAATTGGAAGATCCTGGAAAATTTGTGCTCTCGGTTCAGATTGGAAAAACAGTGTTGCCTATTCTTTATGTGATTTAGGTTCCAGTGTGAATCTCATGCCCTACTCAGTTGCAAAACGTATGAGACTAACCAACTTCAAGCCAACCAGGATTTCGTTGGTGTTCTCAGACAGATCAGTCAAGTTGCCAGTAGGTGTTCTCGAAGACCTACAAGTTCAAATTGGCAACACCACTGTTCTGGCGGATTTCGTAGTTCTGGAGCTCGAAGATGAACCGAAAGACCCTCTCATTCTAGGCCGACCTTTCCTATGCACAGCTGGTGCAATCATTGATGTGCGCAATGGGAGAATCGATCTCCAGCTAGGAGATATTGTGATGAAGTTTGAGATGGACGAGTTGCTCAAACGACCTATGCTAGATTGTCAGAACTTCACGATTGACGACGAGAACTCCGCCTTGACCCCTTAACAAGGGATGATTGAAGAAATCCTAGCGGATGATCCTTTGGAAGTGGTCCTAATACGAGCCGAGTCTGAGCAGAACACATGCAACGTTGATGCTGATGGGTACGAAAAGATGCTAGATTCGTGTACAAGCATTGAGAAGATGGTCGCTTTCCTAAGTCTGGGGGAGACGAGCAATCAGATTCCACCAGAAGGAGCGACTGCTCCTAAACAAGGGAACAAAATGGCCAGCCTGCTAGATGATTCCTGGAGCGAACTCAAGGCTCCAAAGATCGAATTAAAGTCCCTTCCTGCGGGACTTAGGTATGCGTTTCTTGGACCTAATTCCACATATCCTGTCATTGTGAACTATGAGCTCAACAATGTGAAAACTGCAAAACTCTTGTGTGAATTGAGAAAATACCGTAAGCAATAGGGTATTCATTAGAAGATATTCCTGGTATTTCACCTGATTTGTGCATGCATAGAATACATCTAGAAGATGAATCGATGACTTCTTTAGAACATCAGAGGCGGTTAAATCCAAATCTAAAAGATGTTGTTAAGAAAGAGATAATGAAACTTCTAGAAGCTGGTGTAATGTATGCAATTTCTGATAGCAAGTGGGTTAGTCTTGTTCATGTAGTTCCTAAGAAAGGGAGGATCACTGTGGTTGCTAATGAAAAGAATGAATTGATACCTACCAGGATAGTAACCGGTCACCGTATGTGCATTGATTTTCGAAAATTAAATACGGCTACACAAAAGGATCACTTCCCGCTTCCATTCATTGATCAAATGCTTGAGAAGTTGGCTGATCAAATGCTTGAGAAGTTGGCTAACCACCCATATTACTGCTTTTTAGATGGAGAAGACGACTTTCACGTGTCCCTATGGAACTTTTGCCTACAGGAGAATGCCGTTTGGGCTGTGCAACGCTCCTGCGACATTCCAGCGTTGCATGATGTCTATTTTCAGTGACCTAATTGAGGACATAATGGAAGTTTTCATGGATGACTTTAGCGTCTATGCGAACTCCTTTTCTGTCGGCTTGTCAAACTTGTGCAGGGTACTTCACCGGTGTGAAGAAAAGCATCTCGTGCTGAATTGGGAGAAGTGTCAGTTCATGGTGCGTGATGAAATTGTTCTTGGTCACAAAATATCAGAAAAGGGGATCGAAGTGGACAAAGCAAAGATAGATGTGATGATGAGTTTACAGCCTCCAAACTCTGTCAAAGGAATCAGGAGTTTCCTCGGACATGCTGGTTTCTACAGAAGGTTCATCCATGACTTCTCCAAAATTGCAAGACCACTCACTCGACTGCTCTAGAAGGAGACAAAATTTGAGTTCAATGGCGATTGTTTGGCCACTTTCCACACGATCAAAGGAGCTCTAGTCAGCGTACCTGTTGGGGAAAAATATTCCATGAAGAGATTACTCCAGCTTCCGGGTTCCTGCCTCCAGGTTCCGGGTTCCTGCCCCCAGGTTCCGGGTTCCTACCCCCGGGCCTGGGTCCCTGCCTCCGGGTATGGGTCCTACCTCTGGCTTCCAGGCAGAGTGATTTTTATCCTACCTTAGGATAAATGGAAATCTTCCTTTAATAAGGTACCAGCTTGGACAAGAAGGAGTCTCCCTAGATCAGACAAAAAGAGGAAGTATTCCGATACATATGACCTCCCTTAAGAAAAAGGGAAATATTCTATTATCTAAGGATATAATGAATATTTCCAAATCCTAAGAGGGAGGCACGACCTCCACCATAAATATAGGTTTCTAAACCTAAAGAAGGAGGTCAGAGACGTCCTTGATCAGAGTTCACAATTCCACAGCCGCCAAGGCAAGGTTCCATACCTAGAAGACCTTCTTCTTCGACACGGCTATGATAGGCTGAATCCCTGCGATTACTGTCAACTAGATGAAGAGATATGCTCACTGCAGCACGTCTACAACTCTACTTACTGGCTCAGGCCACGATCTCCAGCTCATCAGCAGGGTCCCTCCATGCTCACAGAAAGCACCTCGACACATTATGCTCACTGCAGCATATCGACAGGTCTACCATCTGTTCCGGCCATGTCTCCCCTAGAACAGATGACTCCTACCAACTACAGAGCCCATTAGGCCATGTGCCCACTAGAGCCCCGTGCTCCCTAGGCTACGTGCCCATTAGGCCATGTGCCCCATGTGCCCACTAGAGCCCCGTGCTCCCAAGGCTACGTGCCCATTAGGCCATGTGCCCACTAGAGCCCCGTGCTCCCTAGGCTACGTGCCTCCATTCGGCTACGCGCCTCCATCAGGCTACGTGCCTCCATCAGGCTCTGCGCCCATCTAGGCTCTGTGCCTCCATATACATGAACTACAAATGGCTTGATCCCCCCCTGAAGGGTATGTAGGCAATCCCCACTGAAGGATGCAGCTATAAATCCAAACACCTTCCATGGTCCCGTGCATAGATACCCAAGGACCGACCTTGGTAGCCGGAGCCATCAAGTACAGATCATGAGGCCCCCAAGGACCGACCTTGGTAGCCGGAACCATCGATCATTGATCATGAAGACCCCACGATCTTCACTATCGACAGGCGGCCCCCGCCTAACGACCAATCTTCCCTGCTGCTACTAAGACACTGACGACATATACTGCCCATACCCATATGGCAGTATCCTAAGAGTAGGATCTCCTGGTTTATCAACTATCAAAGCAGGAGAATACACTCAACGACGCGTCTCCTTCCTCCTATCATTCCGTAGAGCTGAGCACGGATCACTTGTACACAAAAATACCCTAACAGCACCCATTGTGCAACCACCAGACTGGGAGCTTCCTTTCGAGATCATGACTGACGCAAGCGACTTTGCGGTTGGAGCAGTGCTCGGCCAATGAAAAGATAAGAAGCTTTACGTGATCTATTATGCGAGCAGAACACTAGACGAATCTCAATATTGCTACGCAGTTTCAGAAGCATCACAGAACAACCGCTCCGTCCAGATTGCTCGATCGTACTGGAACACCTTGTGTGTGCGATCAAAAAGCAATACCCCAATCTTCCATGGTTTGCTGAAATTGCCAACTATTTGGCCGCTAAGAAAGAACCAATCAAATTCACAGGCAATGATAAACGAAAATTCCTAAGAGGCGCCAGACATTACTATTGGGATGAGCCATACTTGTACCAAAACTGCAAGGATGGAGTATTCCGATGGTGTGTATCAGAGTCTGAGATTCCAGGAATCCTCTTTCACTGTCATGGCTCCTCTTATGCAGGGCATTTCACAACATTTAAAACCGTGTCCAAGATCCTTCAAGCCTGTTTTTGGTGGCCAAAAATGTTCCAAGATGCCCACTCCTACATCTCTAGGTGCGACTCATGCCAGCGCCAAGGGAACATCAGTAAATGGAATGAGATGCCTCAGAACTTCATCTTGGAAATAGAAGTATTCGATTGTTGGGGGATTGATTTCATGGGACCATTCCCACCATCCTTCAAGAACGAGTACATATTGGTAGCAGTTGACTACGTTTCTAAGTGGGTGGAAGCAATAGCCAGTCCCACAAACGACGCAAAGGTGGTGACTAAGATGTTCAAAACCATAATATTTCCAAGATTTGGGGTACCACGAGTGGTCATCCGTGATGGGGGTAGTCACTTAATCAACAAGATCTTTGCAGGTCTATTGAAGAAGAATGAAGTGAAACACAAGGTAGCCACGCCATATCACCCTCAAACAAATGGTCAAGTGGAAGTTTCAAACAGAGAGATCAATAGCATCCTGCAGAAAACAGTTAACACCAGTCGCAAGGATTGGTCACTCAAGCTAGACAACGCTCTCTGGGCCTACAGAACAGCCTACAAAACACCAATCGGGACCACTCCCTACAACCTGGTGTACGGTAAAGCTTGTCACCTGCCGGTTGAGTTGGAGTACCAGGCAGCATGGGTTGTGAAGCTACTCAACTTCGACATCAAACCAGCAGCAGAAAGACGATCCATGCAAATCCACGAGCTGGAGGAAATTAGGCATCTCGCCTATGAAAGCTCAAAAATCTACAAGAAGCGAACTAAAGCCTATCATGACAAGAGAATCATCAGCCGAAACTTTCAGCCTAAGGATCAGGTGCTCCTTTTTAACTCCAGGCTACGACTGTTCCCTGGAAAGCTGGGATCAAGATGGTCCGGACCATTCACCATCAAAGAGGTCCGCCCCTACGGTGCTGTTGTGTTGCTGGATACAAAAGGTGAGAAATTTGTTGTCAATGGTCAACGACTAAAGCCATATCTAGCTGAGACAACAATCGCAGAGGGTGAAGAAATTCCCGTAAGCGATCCTTCTTTAGCCTAACAAGCTAACCAAGTCAAGCTAGTGACTTAAACCAAGAGCTTGGTGGGAGGCAACCCACTGGTGAGTGTAAATATTTCTTTTAGATTTTTGTTTTGTGTTTCTATTAATTTATTTTCAGGATAAAAATCAGAAAAACCCTGAGTTACTCAACCAGAACAGCCTCCAGCTGTTCATGATTCGGAGCAGCTGTTCCTGATTCGGAGCAGCTGCTCCGCTAAGGTAAATTAATTAGATTTGAATTAATTTTTTAAAATTGAGGAAAACCCTAGCAAGTGGGAAGTGAGGCACAAAGTGGGAGCCTATAAAAAAGGAACTTTATCCATCTCTCTCCCACTTCCACCAAAACTGCGTCCTCCATCGCATCTCTCCATTCTCCTTTAAAAACCTAAAACTCTTTAAACTTCTTCAACTTATTTTGAGTTGTTTGGTTAAATTACAGAACTCTTCCATCTCCAATCGAACGGTAAGAGGCGAAATCACAATGTGATTCTCGGCCAAAAATCTTCTTCTCTTCTTTTTTTTTGCGCTTGAATAGATCGATTTTTAGAGTTTTTCTAAATCAAAATTGACCTCTCCTTTTGCTGCTAGGACTGTTATTAGAAGTTGAGTTGAGAATGGTTGAATCTATTGGGATAGATGGAAAGTTATAACCTTTGCACCAATGTTCTTAATTGCACATGCATCGTTTGTTTAGATATGGATTTTGGGATCTATTGAATCGATATCTGTTGATTGGCGAGATGATTTAAGTACCTAGTCTTCTAAGTGATTGTATCTGGTTTACCATTATCGATCGCTTGTTCTCTCTACATTGGGTTATGGAAAAGTTTGAAAAGAACACCTACAATCGTAAAAGCTTCCAACTTTTTCTACTAAACCCAATCGAATGGTACTAAGAACTTCCCTTTGGTTTTGTTTTGCAGATGGCTCCCAGACGAACCAAGATGGCTTCTAGGATCAAACCACCACACGCTCAAGGAGAACCGGAGGATGACACCATCTCCCCAACTTACCCGTGGCCACGAGAGGAGGGGACCGAGATCTCCCTCAAAGACCCATACATCCCTGCCTCTTCGGAGGAATGATGGGATAAGGAAGCCTCACGTCGCTACAACTCCTTTCTCAAGATCAACATCCTCCCAACACGATTCGTTGACGCCGGGGCTTTGAACGACTTGGGCCTCCATGAGGATTTGCATGCTGTTCTCCAGGTGCTGGGAATAGCTGATCTTTGCCACATCACTCACCCGCTGTACCCAGATTTGGTGAGGCATGTCCTAGCCACCGTGGAGCTCACCTTCAAGAGGCCCGGCTTCCCAATCTTCGAGGAAGCCTCCTTCACCTTCTACGCGAGCGGCGTCAAGCATTCCATAAGTTTGGAGAAGCTGACCGAGATCTATGAGATATCTGAGGAGTACACTAAGACCTCCTTTCCAAGGAAGTTCCCCCCGGAGCAAGCATTCTGGAAGTTCATCGCTTCAGGGGACTTTAAATCCCGATCAGCCAGACAGTCTCTCATTCGCAACCCTGTTCTGCGGATTACTGTGAAGGTCCTGAGCAACCTGCTCTTCTCAAAGGACCAGACGCCAAAGATGACACGAGGGGAACTGCAGATGTTATTTGCAGGAGTTGAGGACGAGATCAAATCCGCAGACATTGGGATTCCGACCTCGGAGATGAAGACCAGTCCAGGTTGTGTGCTTGTTCAGATGTTTGTGGACAAGAAGGCAAGTGTGATTAAGGGTTCTCTAAAGAAGGACCGTTCTGGGAGTTTGCTCACTCCTCTATTCCGCCACTTGGAGCTTGATCTCAGCCCCTACCAGTGTAACAAAACCATGCAGTTCATTAATGTTCCATACCTGATCAACTGCCAGATTCTCCGCGACGAGACGACCTACAGCTTCATTGGTAAGGACGGGAACTACCTCTACTGCAAGCTGCCTCAACCGGACATCACCTCGCTTGGAGATGTGGTCAACATTTTTTTCGTCCCCGAGCCTTAGTATCTCTGCGCCGACCCAAAATCATCTTACCAGGATGATTCTATGGATGAGCCAGAGTTTTTAGGTACTGTTGGAGGCGACATTGCGTATGACCTAGGCCCCCTTGATGACGACTCTGATGATGCCATTTACCGTCTTTGGATGGTGGATTCTCAGTGCAAGAATAACGGTCTCATGAAGAGGATCCTGAAGGCGATCACTTGAGGATGCTTGGGAACTCCGAGCACAGCTGAACCTCATCAAGCACAACCTACACCGAGCAGTCATCGACCAGGGAAGGAGCCGGTAGGAACTGCAGGGGTGGAGGAAGAGACTCCATGGGCCACTCCGCGCAGAAGGAACAAGCGTTCCGCTGGCCAGTCCGAGAGCGATGATACTGACTAGGCAGTGTCCTAGTTCTATCTCCATTGTTATATCCGTTTGAACTATTTTTGTTTCCTGCACTTGTTTATTATTTTGGCCTTTCCTTGAATTATTTTCTCACCAGGGATGGTGAGAAGTAAGTCTGGGGGAGGCGCTTATCTGCTTATCTGCTGCTAATCGTTTACCTTTGGTTTTATGTTTAGAGTCAGTCCGCTTGGAGTCGTTTTGATGTCTTTATTGAGTCACTTTGTTAAGATCGAGTCAGTCCAAACTTTGTGGGAATCAGGACCTAATTCTATGATGTGTATTAACCACCCTCGTGCTTTAATTCATCTTATTCAGTGACCTTAGTAGAAGCGACAGATGCAAATGTGGACCCAGAACACCCTGACATTACATCATCTTGTTCTCCAAAAGCTCTCAGCTTGTCGAGGTTACTCTGGAAAGACTTAACTCCATCTACCTTGAACTTAATCTTGACTGCAATTCTTCTTGTTATGGGCGTTAGATTAAGGTTTAACGTGATTAACACTCAGGACTTCTTATTCTTTCTATCCATCTTCCTGATCCTGAGAGGCTAACTCATCTTTAGTTAGTACCCACCTTGAAACCCTCAAGCCTTTGTTCCACCCTCATGCATTTGTTATTCAGTATCTTATGTGAAGATATGTGCAAAAGGGCCGGAGTGGAAATGATCGACAGAGCCTCCTACTCGTTAATACAACAGAATTTTCGGCTGAAGAATAGGCGGAAGTACACGGAGCAACCGCTCTGCCGCCATTGATCTAACAAAAGAGAATAGAAAAAGAGAAACAAGAATGAATGTGAAGTCAAGAACTCTAGTGGCATGTCGAAAGTACAAATGTTACCTCCTCCTTCGTCACCATCACCTAAGAAAAAAAATAATAATAATTTTAGCTTTATGTACTTCAGAATAAGGTGATGAAGGAGGAGAAGATTCCTAAGAGAGACGGACGCCACTGGTAAAATAGAAGGGAGTATAAAGTGAAGAGATGGGAACCATGCAGATCAGAGCCACTGTTCCTAAGAAGAACATGCAAAAACGAGTAGAGGATGTGGACATCAATGGATCTATCCTATCTTGCAATTTTGCGCGATATCCTGCATCCTCTACGAAATTTGGTAACCCCTAAACACTGATTAGCTCCACTTAAACACAAAAAGGCATGTTTCATACCTAGACCGTTACCCTATCTAATGCCTGTGATAAGAAGGTCACGCCACTCTTAATTGAATGTAAGGAGTTTTGTCTGGAAAGTTTAACTTTTACAGGTCTGAGATACAGAGTATGGAGCCGTTTTGAACAGCAGTCAGTGGGGTTCTTGGTAAGGATGTGTTGTTTTAGCTAAACTGCTTGTATGATTCAGAGATTCGTGGTTATTGTATGGTTGCTGAGAATAGGCGAGTTCCCACTCTTTCAAACCTTTCTCTCGGTTCTTGGTACTTGATTTTGTTTGAGGACAAACAAGGATCTAAGTCTGGGGGAGTTGATATATTGTGTTTTTGGCACATTATATGTATGTCTTACTAATAGTTTTCAAAGTTTTATCGAGTCTTTTCAGTCCCTTTGACTCATTACAGGTCCGGAGTTGTATTGGAATTGAGATGGACCAGCTGGAGGAAAATATGAGAAAAAGAGTGTGATTCGGAGTCTTTCGCACAGAACAGTCGAGTGGAGCAGCCTGAGTGCCTGCTCCAGTGGCAGAGATTTAAAAGGAAGTTTCCAAATATTTCGGGATTTGCCCTAGTTTTCCTATTTTTCCCTCTAGCCGCCTGTGGCTCCTATATATATTCTTCTTTTAATGGCTTTATGATCTACCTTAGTTTTTACGCAAGAAAGACCTAAGAGAGCTTTGCGATTTTAGCGATTGCTACTTGTAAGGGAGAATGCCTCATCTATCTCCTAGAGAAGATTATCCTGAACCCTATGATTTCTATTATCTATTATATGCAGTATTATTCAGAAATCATGCTTCTCTGTTCTTGTGTTATGTCTGAGTAGTCACCGAGTTAGTTTAGGGTTCTAGGGTTTTGGATTCGTGAGCTGAAGCATAAATAAGTCATCTTAAGATTGTCTACATTCATATATGTTCTTATTGCTTGCATTGACCTGATCACCTAGTGCATGAATTAGGGTTAATCAATTTAGCTAACCGTTGGTTGATAACTTGATATGATTTGAATGAGCTTTGCATCCCTAGTCAGCGAGAGTAGATATTAGGGTGTATTATGAACATATCGGACTTGATCTCTAAAGATTGCTATCGCGTCTTGATCCAAACGAGAGTTTAGGTATCAAGACCGATCTGCAAAGGAATCAACACCACGACAGTGGGTTGTTTCAACCTGAGTGATCCGAGTTTAGACTTGTGTAAACTGGACTTGAATAATTGCTTGGCTTACGATTTCCTTACCTAAGAAAGAAACCCTATACTAGCGCTTTTAATCAATTCGAAAACAACCTCACCTTGTAACTTGTTCTTTACGTTACCTTACTATTTTAAAAACTTCACTTTGTTTTAGCTTAATTCTGATCCCATAAAGATAAAGTGTGAACTGGTCTTCTAGAATTGAATCTAAAGATATTACAATTACACTGTTAACTTGACAGTAGAGAAAAATCCAATTTTAGTGAATCACTTCTCGCCATACATCGATCGACCAACACTCACTAGCATCGATCGACAACAGTCCACCACACTCACCTCCGATGAAGTCTCAACAAGATTTTCACACCAGAGAAGAGATAGATCAGTTGGTAGCAGAGATCTATAAAGCTCTGGACACTACATAAGAGAGGTTAGATGGGAGATGTGATGACATCTATTTCCAAATGGATCTTAGCATTAGTGCTTTGACTTCCAAGATTGAAGCTATACAAGGGGAATTGGTGGAGATTTAGAGTTACATTACCCGTCGACCAGAACTATCCGCATCGATCGACAGACGCAACAACATATCGACCGACATTCGTAGACAGACATTGGTCGACGAAGCTACAAACCGAGGCCGATTAGTACCAAAGGTGAAATCAGACATGTCTGACACACAGTACCATGGACAGGAGATCTCAGCTGACACTTAAGCCACACTTAGAAGACATCAGTTCAACCTTGAGAGTCTTGGAGATAGGTTGCAAAGAATGGAAAACACAACTGCAACAATGAAGGAAAAATGGCGCAGAGGGGATGAAGCAATGAGAGACTTCACTGGTACATGGTTCAACAAGCGCAGAGAAGAGATGGATACTTGTTTTCCAACAAGTTCCAGTTTTCAACACTACTAGCCCAATCACCTCCAAAAGTCAAGCTAAATGACTATAACAAAGCACTGAGTGGGATGCAACCCACTATTAGTTAATATTTATTTAGCTTTTATTAATATACTATTTATGTTGGTTTTTAATTATTAGAGGTCATTAAAAAAAAATATCCGAGTAGACGATTGCCGTGAGTATCGACCAACGAGAAGCTGTCGACATCGATCGACATTGCCTTACCTGCCACGACCGATATCAACATTCTTACATCGGTCGACATCCATTCCGGTCTGGTATATCGTTCTAACATGTTACATTGAGTCCTTATGATTTAGTTATCACCATAACTCCGACTGAATTTACACTAGGGCAGTGTAGTTTAAGTCTGGGGGGAGGTTTACTGATAGTAAGTTATATACGAGTCTTATTAAAACATTTTATTTTATTTATGAGTCTTATTAAAACATTTTTCAAAAATTTTTTATTGAGTCAAGAATGGGATAATGAACTTTTAGATTTTTTCTTGTTATCTAACCACTCTTTAGCACCATTCTAGACTTACTTATTGCAGATAGTACTAAAGATACTAAAGTGGATCAACCTGTCAACTATTAACACTTGCTGAGATTGTTTGAAGGAACCAAAGCTGACCTCCAACACTAAACTTGACATAACTGCTTGTCTTGGGGCTTGGTATACATGGGATCGGATTCTTCAAAAAGTCTAGAAGGTAAAGCCTTGTGCAGATAGATTTATCACCCTTTCTCTCTCTATTTTCGAATTATAGATAGAGATGGCAATCATGGATCTGGACCGCGGGCCTGGCCCGTAAAGGACTATCGCGGTACAGTATTGGGACGAGGTTTTCTAGGCCCGGAAATTTGTGGATCTCGCGGGACGGGTCTTTGCGGGACTGGGTCTTTTGTGGAATGGGCCGAAACAGGTCATGCGGGAATACATGGACCCGCATTTTTTTCTTCATTTCTTATTTTACCTGAAAAAAACGAGAAAAAGAGTGAGAAGAAAGCGATTCTTGTGATTTTTCCCCTAGAAAACATGATTCGAGCTCCGGTGATGATGATTCGAGCTCCGGTGATGATGATTCGAGCTCCGGCGATGACGACTCTAGCTCCGGCGATGACGATTCAAGCTCTGGTGGTGTTTTGATATGGTTTTCTCTTTTTTATTACACAAAACTATGAATTGCTTTATTACAATGTGATATTTCTTGTTTAAGTTGATTGGTTTTGTTTTCAGTACTGTGAAGTGGTGTTTTTCTTAAATTAAATTCGGTTACAATGGTGTTGTTTAGGAGAAAAGTTAGTTGTATATCACGTCACTTGTATAATTTAGAAAAGTGATTCACGATTTTTCTTGCAATCCAAATAATTAAAAAGAGAGATGGTTTGATGAACACATACAACACTTAAGCCAAATTATTACAAAGACAACAACTCAATCAGATTCAAACTCAATAAAAGCTTATGCTGATAACAAAAGAAGGCTTTTAACTCAAGAACGCAAGCACAAACGGAGCTTTGTGGCATTGATTTTGATAATGCTTTAGTGAAGCTTAATGAGCTCTCTTCAACTCTCTTACACAACTCTTCTACTTGAACATTCTTGAAAGAAACTGTAGTAGGCGGTTTGTTAAGGAGGCGTCCCGCGGGACGGCCCGCGAAGGCTTATATATTATGTGGTACGGGTTTGGACCGGCATTTTGAAGACTGCAGCCCGCGCAGGACAGGCCCGCTGTAACCCGCTCGACGACTAACCCGCCGCGGTATTGGACGGAACGGGATGGGTAAACCTGTTTGACATCTCTAATTATAGATAGATAGGTAGATAGATAAAAAAATGAAAAAAAATAATAATAATAAAAATTATAATATATATCTATTAGAGATTTATTAGGAAGGGATTCGAACATGACTTGGTGGCTACAACCATTAAGGCTTGATTCATAAGAATTCTATAGGTAAAGGATTAGAACAGGACTTGGTGGCTACAACCCTTAAGGCTTGCTTCACAAATAATCCTAGGATATAGGTCAAAAAGAAGTGAACATGACTTGGTGGCAACCACCATTAAGGCTTGATTCATGGAAGCCTGTCCAATCTTGGTCAATGATTTGGCAAATATAAGCAGATTTTGACTAAGAGATAAAATTAGTAGAGAGAGAGGATAGAAACGAATGTTTACCTGCAGGTCTAAATACTTGTTTGAAAGTCCTTGCATCTTGTGATCGATACCCCCAAGGTAAAGCCTACACTTTTATTTATGCTAAGAAATGAGGTTGGTAGAGGGGAATGTCAGACAAGATTTGCTAAGTTGTTTGCTAGATGAATTTGGTTGCTAAGCTAGGATATGGTATATTGTGCTTTTGTGATTAGGACTTTTTAGATGTGGATTGCAATATTGTAGAGGTGAAGATTCTAAGTTTTAAATCATGTGAGTCCCTGCTGTTTTCAAACCTCGTTCAGAAAGACTGCCTGTTTGTTTTGCTTAAGGACAAGCAAAAGGGTAAGTCTGGGGGAGTTGATAGACCATGGATTTGACCCACTTTTATCCTTGGTTTATTAGTGTTTTTAACTACTAATTATTATATTATAGAGTCTATTTAGAATATATATAGGATCATGAGTGATTTGGAGATGAGTGATGATTTTGGAGCATTTTAGAGATATTTGGAGCAAGCAGCCAAGATGACCATCGAGCTCGACCATCGGTCGATATTGTAGAGGAATAATCGATCGATGTTCATGTCTTGACATCGATCGACAGCGAAGCGCGCAGAAAGCCCATTTGGTCACAGCCGACTTGAAGCCCAAGTCTTTACCAATTTACAAGATTACCCCTGACGAGTTTTAACCTAATTATATAAGCTTTGCCACCATGTTAGAGGCAAAGTGTGCTTTTCTGTGCTTTCTTGTATTATTATTTTCACAACAAGGTTTTGTAGGATTTTGATAGATTGGAGAGAAGATCCAATGTTATAATTTGTGATTAGAACTCCATTGATATCTATTTACTATTCTAATAAAGTTTTCTTACCTAATTGTTGTTATGAATTACTTAGCCATGTTTGAGTAGTTTTATTGTTAGATTTTAGGGTTTAAATAGGTTAGGAGGGATTAGCCCCAACTATAGATTGCTGAGTTATTGTAATTGTCATTAGGATTGTTCATTAATGCATGTTTCTAGATTAGCTACCTAGAACTTGCCCTAGGATTGATAGATAAAAGCGAGAGCTTCATTCTCATCTAGAAAACATTCTAACTAAGCTAAGTTTCTTGCTATGAGTTAGGCGAGAGCTGATCTAGTGAGCTTAGTAAGCTACCATTCAACCCGCGCATAAAGCTTAACTAGAAGCGCGTCGATCGATATCATTATTGAATAATCGGTCGACGGAGCGAAAGGTGAATCGATCGATATCCCTATAGGATCATCGATCGACACTTTCTAATTGATCGACAGACGATAGTTGAGATCATTAGATCTAGTTAATAGACGAGTCCAAACATGCGAAAGCTGATAGACTTGTTGACTAAGTAGTTGAGTTTCATATTATCATGCATGCAACTCATTAGGCATCTGTAGGATTATAATCCCAAGTTTTCTGAATAAAAACCCTAAGTCTAGCTATTTCCTTTTAAGCACCAAATCCTCAACCAATCAATTGAGCAAACACTTGATTGATAAAAACTGCAATTTACATTTAAATCATTAAAACATCCTGCTTAACAAATCATATTAGATTTCTTAGGTTCCCTAACTCCCTGTGAATTCGATCCTTAAGTACTACAACTCGACCTCTTATTTGAGAGAGTATAAATCACTCCTTATGGTAATTTGAGTGGTATCAATGTAGGGGATCCACCTGCAGCTTATACATGATCATCTACGGGTCGATCCCAGGCATATATGTGTGGGACCAAGCAAAGCAATCGGAGTTATACCTGAGGAAGTCTACTAGTCTTCTTCTCAATCCTTCGGTCAGCTTGGAGCCGATCTTGAGATGTCGGGCCTGGTCTCCTTCGGTTATTGGCACGTCGTCCATTTCCTCTGCCTCCGGTTCTTAGGTGTGATGGGCTGTGGGAACCGAAATTCACACCGTCGATTTCCGTTAAATTAGGAAAGTTAGGAAAACCCTAATTTCCCAGAGGTTTCGGATATCTGCTAAACAGCACGCCAAGCAATCAGAATACGAGAATGAAAACGATGAAAATATAAGAAATCGTAAAAAGAGAGCAAAAAGAAGTCTTATTCTGAATTTGCGTATGAGCGTTTACAAAAAGGTAGGAGCCTCGATTACAAGAGCTGTCGGCGAGTTCCCTAGTTCTAATAACCTAAGACTGCAGAACCTAGTTGAGTCGCATCTCGAAATAACAAAAACGGAAAGTTGTCTAATTGCTCTAAGTGCTAAGTTTGCTCTGGAAAAGTCCCTCTTCGTGCCTCTAGCCTAGGACTCCTTATATACTCCCTACAAGGTCGGTTTGAGCTTTCCTCATCTACCCTTAAGCCGTCATAACTTGAAAATGGAGATATTCCATTTTTCTCGATCTTCATGATTATCTGCGAAAGCTTAACATTTATCTGCGAAAATTTGAGATTTATCTTTTCTTGCGGACTAAGTATAAACTGCCAAAGTATCTATGGGCTTTTCCTTAAAATATCGTAAGTGGGTTTCTAATCACGATTTAGACCTATTTGGGCCGTCTTTCGACTCGAAACGTTTATTACGGTTTTTATCGATAAAAATAATCTTTCCGCAATTATTAACGTAAAGTTTAAGTGATAACTCCAGTCGACGGGACTGAGAGATGGCATTGTCGTGGCCTGTAGAAGATAGTATTAAGGAATTTAGATGAGAATGCATGGATTCATGTCGTGGTGATTTTACTCGTTGATTGATGTTCGGGACAGTCCAGTCATTGAATCGTGACCTGGTCCGTGTGTGGACCGGTCGCAACATTGCGAGCTAATCCGTGTGGACTGGTCGCAACGTTGCGACCTGGTACGTGCGTGGACCGGTCGCAATGTTGCGGCCTAATCCGTGCGGACCGGTCGCAACGTTGCGACCTGGTCCGTGCGTGGACCGGTCGCAATGTTCCGACCTGATCCGTATGAACCGGTCGCAACGTTGCGACCTGGTCCGTGTTTGGACCGGTCGTAACGTTGCGACCTGGTCTGTGCTCGGTTCGGTCGCTATGCGTTGATCGGTTTGTCCGATGTTCTCGGACAATTGGTGTTTGGTGGCTGGATTGAAGCTTTTTAAGAACATCATCGTGAAAATATTTCCGCAAGGGTTTCTTTACGAAAATTACTTTTACGAGAAGTGTTTTTACCCGTTTTTAAGGATATTTGGATGTTAACTTTGTGGTGACCATTCTTGACCCCAACAGTTAGCCCCCCAGCCCGCTCGAATCGTGGATTGTCGCTGAGATTCTAGCGTGCGTTTAGGCAAGTTAGGCAAGATAGGTGAGTTGGACAGAGTTTACATTCAAATTCCGCGGAAGAATATCGACAAAGAAATATATATATATAATAAATCGAAATCCTAAGCTCACATTTCTATACGTAGTGAGCTCTCATCTTTCATTCCCTTCACACATTTCTCTCTTTCCAAATTCTCTCTAGGTTCTCTCCTCAATATAGCTTTCAAGATGTCTTCCTCCCAAAGTGACAAGACAGGTTCCGATGCCGAGATGGGTGAGGCCACCTCCCAAGTTCCAGGACTGGTTCCCTCTGACAGTGCGCCAGCTTGTGTCGCCGACTTCCTCTCTTTCCGAGAGAACCTAGCTCGCCGTAAAGCTAAGAAGGAACCGATCCATGATGACACTGAGCTTCCGTCCTCTTCCGTTCTGGTCGTCACTCCGACTCATGAACCCGAGGTTCAGGTTCCGCAAGACGCAGGAGCGCAAGTCAAAACGGGCGTTTCGTGCGTGCCAGATGCTTTGGCTCAGCCTTCTGGATCGTCTACGACTCCGATTCTCGTTGATGGCAAAGAAACGGCCACTGAGTTGATGCCTCCTCTTCCAGCTAGAAAGGAGATTGTCGATGGTGGGATGGCTGTTGTTCAGGCACTCCAGGGTGAAACCCCTTCGTCCTTACAGGTCAAGGAAGCCAGGTTGTCCGCTTGCAAGGGAGATCTGGCGGCCGTGGACGGGAGTTTCGACCTTATCATGGCTGACCTGAAGTCCGAGTGTTTCCTTCCGACGTGTTCAGAAGACCCAGAGGGGAAAGATCATGCGGTCGGGGAAAACGGAGGCTCTGCGGCCCCGAGCTTGGACGAAGCGATGGGTAAAGGGGAGGTTTAGATTCCAGATGACGATCAAGGTTACGATCTCCCTTGAGAGATATTTTTTTGTGTTATGAATTAGTATTTTGCTCTGGCCAAGTATGGCCATGTTTATGTTTTGGGACTGGCCACTTGTGGCTTTGAATCCCCGCCGCATTGCGGCTTTTTATGAATGGATATTCAGTTTGCGTTTTTATGTGAGTAATTTGGATGGTGTAGAAGGAAGATTATGAGTTGTCATCTCATACCTTTCTCCGAGGTGAGATGCTATATTCATGATCCGTTTCGAAAGTTTTCCGCAAAATCCTAATTTTGCAGGATATCTGAGGACGTTGAATGTAAGCATAGAGGCATGTTTTAGGATCTCGTATCTTTGATATCATACCTTGAGATGTTAAAGACCAGTGTGCTGGGTTTAGGGAAAGACCTAGGTTTACTTCTGGTTTTAGGGGGTGCGATGACTAATTCGACTTACGTATCCCGTTACAGTTTCGACCTGATTCCATACCGATTTAAAGTCCGGGATAGGTTCTCGGCTTATATGACTTGTCTGGTTGGAATCGAGCAACTCTCCAAAGACAATTTTTAAGTCTCCTGGAAATGCTGACCAAAATTTTGGATTTCTTTTATAGCGCTATTACCCTTGTGTCGGATGTATGAGAGTCAACTTTGTGAGATGGCTTAGTCTGTTTAGGACGTTGGGAGTTCGATGTGATCAGCAACGAACATGGTGGTAGACACTACTGTTTGGATCTTCGCGAAGAGTACGTGTTTGAGAAGATGTTAATGCGTATGATAGTTCCTTTTTTTTTTATACCAGGATTTTGTCTATGTGATGTCTAGCGGGAAATGGTTTCTTAGGCATTTTTGCGACGTCTCGCAATGCCGAAGGTTGTTTTTTCCCTAGTGACTGATAAGTTCGTGAGTTTTATGACTCATATAATTTGTGGACCAAAAATGGTTGTGCAGTTTTGTGGTATTATTGTGTTGGAAAAGTTTCGAAAATATCGAGTGCTACGTCATATATTTTGAACTTGGGAGTATACGAGTATCCGTATACGTACCCGCTCCCCCCCCCCCCCTTCTTTTTTAGAGAGGGGGACAGCTGAATTTGTCTTTCGACAAACTGCCTACGTACCCCTTTCGGAGATCAAGCCGTCTCGTAGTTCAGTAGTTGCATGACTTTTATGATCTTGTAGGGTCCTTGCATGTTGGATATCTCGTAGGAACCCGGTCGAACGACTTTTATGATCTTGTAGGGTCCTTCCCAGTTTGCTCCAAGTTTTCCCGCGTTTTGCCCAGCGGTGTTTTCGAAGACTTTGCGCAGAAATAAATCTCCTTCGTTGAATCTAGGATTCTGCACGTTGGAATTATAGTATTTTGCTGGCGCGTGTTGGTAGTTTTGGATTCTGATAAGCGCTCGATCTCGGCGTTCGTTGATTAAGTCGAGATTGTTCAGCAGCATCGCGTTGTTGAGTTCTTCCCATTCGGGTAGTAGTGTTCTTCTTACGCCCGGAAACTCAACTTCTGCGGGGATCATGCACTATGTCCCGTATACTAGGGCGAAGGGTGTTTCCCCCGTTGCCCGTCTTAATGTCGTGAGGTGCGACCAGAGTACTCCTTCGAGTTCCTCTGCCCACCTGCCTTTTTTGGCATCTAGACGTTTCTTGAGCCCGTCAAGGACGGTCTTATTGATTGTCTCGGCTTGGCCGTTACATTGCGGATATCTGGGGGTCGATTTATTCTATCGTATCTTCCATTTCTCATAGAATGCTTCGAACCGAGTAGATATGAATTGAGATCCGTTATCCGTTACGATCTCGTAGGGAACCCCGTGTCTGCAAATGATGTTTTTCCATACAAAGTTTTCGACTTGGACGTCTTTTATACTTGCGTACGATTCTGGCTCTACCCATTTTGAGAATAAGTCGGTGAGGACTAAAAGGAAATGCTTCTGTTTCGAGTTATGGAGGGGACCAACGATATCCATGGCCCACCGCATAAAAGGGTATGGGGATGTGATGGAAGAAAGGACCTCCGCGGGTTGACGGATGGTGGGGGTGTGCCTTTGGCATTTTTCACATTTTCGTGCAAATTTCTCGCAATCTCCAATCATTGTTGGCCAGTAGTATCCGTGGCGTTTAATTTTGACTGCGAGCAACCTTCCACCGGAGTGGTTTCTGCAGGATCCAGAGTGGACTTCTTCCTTGACCTTCCTCGCCTTTTCTCTTTCCAAGCATGTCATTAGTGGCCCGGACAATCTCCATTTGTAGATTTCTCCGTCGACCATTACATATCGCACAGCCTGGGTTCGGATTTTACACGCCGCCCACTTTTCGGAAAGTAGCTCTCCATCGATGATGTAAGCTCGAATCGTCTCCAGCCATGGCGTGTCGCAGCCGTAGTCGGACTGTTCTGATTTTTCCTCTGGCTGTACGATGATTTCATCTGCGTCATCGTCTTGGTCCCTGATGAGGTTAGCAATGATTGGTGGTCTGATACTGGGATGCTCGATGAACTCGACCGGAATTAATCTTTTGAGACCTGGGTCCGAGCTCGATGCCAGAGCAGCGAGAGCATCTGCTTGGATATTTTTGGAGCGGGGAATTCGTGTAAGGGCGAAGCAATTGAAGCTCTGAGGTAGATTGTGGACCAATTTGAGATATGCATCCATCCTTTCGTCCCTTGCTTCGTATTCTCCGCTATATTGACTTGTGACTAATTGAAAATCCCAATAGGTGTGTAAGTTGCGTATTTTCAATCCGTGAGCTAATCGCAATCCTGCAATGAGCGCTTCATATTCGGCCTCGTTGTTGGATGCGTGAAACTCCAGTCTAAAAGACTGTTCCAGGATTTCTCCGGTCGGTGATGTGAGGCGAATCCCGATGCCCGACCCTTGTTTCGATGAAGATCCGTCCACGTGAAGGAGCCAAGTTGAATTTGGCTCTTTGTTAGTTACAGTTCCCGTTGGAAGTTCTACCAGGAAATCCGCAAGTACTTGGGATTTTGCGCTGGTCTTTGGTCGGTATTCGATATCATACTCACTTCGCTCGACTGCCCATTTGGCTGGCCGGCCAGACTAACTTGAGCTGTGCAAAATCGTCCGCAGAGGGAAGGTCGTGACGATGATGATCGTGTGGGATTGGAAATACGGTCTAAGATTCCATTAGCGGATACCGTGACTCAGCATCTAGCAAAGTTTTGCTTATGGAAAAAATGGGTTTCTGTTCACCGCGCTCTTCCCTGATCAGGACGCCGCTTACAGCATGTTGCTGATACTGCGATATATAAGAACAAAGGTTCTCCTTCGACAGGTTTTACGAGAACCGGAGGAGTGGCCAAGTAGCGTTTCATCTGTTGAAAAGCGTTTTCGCACTCTTCTGACCACTCGAATTTTTTGTTCCCCCGTAGGATATTGTAGAAAGGTAAGCATTTGTCTGTTGATCGCGAGATGAATCGGTTAAGTGCTGCGACTCTCCCAGTTAATCTCTGTACTTCCCGCTTGTTCTTGGGCGAAGCCATCTCGATAAGTGCATCGATCTGTTTTGGATTAGCTTCGATACGGCGGTACGTCACTAGGTAACCGAGGAATTCCCCCGACGCTACGGCGAATCTGCATTTTGCCGGGTTAAGCTTCATGTTTTGCAAGTTTAGCCGCGCGAAACATTCCTCAAGATGAGATATGTGATCTTCCGCATGGAGGGATTTGACGAGCATGTCATCGATATAGACCTCCATAGTTTTACCGAGTTGTTCGGAGAACATCTGGTTCACGAGTCGTTGATAAGTTGTGCCGGCGTTTTTGAGGCCGAAGGGCATCACCTTGTAGCAATAAGTTCTGCGGCCTGTAATAAATGCAGTTTTTTCGCGATCGTCAGGGTTCATCATAATTTGATTGTAACCCGAGAAGGCATCCATGAAGGATAAGAGTTCGTTTCCCGCAGTTGCTTCGACCGATCGATTGATGTGCGGTAAGGGGAAGCTATCCTTTGGACAGGCTTTGTTAAGGTCAGTAAAGTCAACACATACTCGCCACTTCCCGTTTTTCTTCTTGACCACTACAGGGTTGGCGAGCCAGTCCGGGTACCTTACTTCTGTTATCGATCCGACTTTAAGCAGTTTTTTTTACTTCGTCGTTGACCGCAGTAGTGCGTTCGGGTCCCAACTTTCGTCTTTTCTATTTGACTGGTTTGAAGGTTGGATCGATATTCAGCTCGTGGTTGGTTATGTTGATGTCAATCCCTGGCTTGTCTTCCGCACCCCAGGCGAACGTGTGGAGATTCTTTTTTAGACAAGTTATGAGCTTAGTCCTTAAAGGTTCATGGAGGTTGGCTCCAATCTCGATGCATCGTTCGGGGAATGCTTCGTCAAGACATACTGATACCACGGGTTCGCAGGTCGGCTCGCGCTTTTCTTCTAGGATCTCAGCTATCCGCAATTTCCAGAAGAGTTATGTCGAATCTTGTTCTTGGGCTTTTTTGTTGGAGGCCAACTATTTCCTAGGAGTGGTCTCAGAATCTGATTTTTTCGTTTTAGTTATGCGGCGAAGCAGACTTGTGATACCCTCGGGTTTTCCCAGATTGTTTCGATTCCGCGAGGGGTTGAGAATTTGAGGCAAAGATGGTACGTTGATGGAATTGCCTGCATAAAATTCAACCATGGTGTGCCCATGATTACGTTGTATGACGCAGGTCGGTCGACAACTAGGAACTCTGCGATTTTGGCATGGTTCCAGCTTTGACTGTGAGGTTAATTGTCCCGAGAGCCATAGTGGTCTCCCTTGAGAGTCCTACTAGTGGGCTAGGGTTTTCCGCGATTTCAGACGGGTCAATCTTCATTCTTTCGAGGGTGTTTTTGAAAATAATATTAGCCGAGCTTCCAGTATCAATTAATACTCTTGCGACGTCGATGTTCTGAATCGTCAACTCGATGACAAGGAGATCATTGCGAGGTTTGGTCTGGTTGACCATTGCTCTCCCCTTAAAAGAGATGACGTCTGTACTGGTCGAATCCCGTATGTTCCTTCTGTTGGGGAAAAATATTCCATGAAGAGATTACACCAGCTTCCGTCTTCCAGGTCCCTGCTCCCAGGGTCTGGGTTCCGGCCTCTGGGTCTCGGGTCCCTGCCCCCAGGTTCGGGTTCCTGCCTCCGGTCATAGGTCCCTGTCCCCGAGTCTGGGACCTTTCTCTGTCTTCCAGGCCAAGTGATTTCTCCTGCCTTAAGATAAATGGAAATCTTCCATTTATCAGGTAACCAGCGTAGAGAAGAAGTAATCTTCCTAAATCCAAGAGAAAGAGGAAGTATTACAATATGATAAGCCGTCCTTGAGAAGAGTGGAAATATTCTATTATCTAAGGATATATGGAATATTTCCAAACCCTAAGAGAAAGGCACGACTGCCACTATAAAGATAGGTTTCTAAACCTAAAGAAGAGGGAAACACGTCCATCTAGGGAAACACATCCATCTATAAAAACACGTCCATCTATGAGAGAAAACATCCAGCTCCAGAGCTCACAAATTCGACAGCCGCCAAGGCTATATTTCACCCCGAGAAGACCTTCTCCTACGAGAGATCTATGACAGGCTGATCCCGACGATTACTACCATGAAGATGACGTCCTATGCTCTCTGCAGCACGCCTAGAACTCCACATACTGGCCCAGGCCACGATCTTCAGCTCACCGACAGGGACACTCCATGCTCATCAAAGCATATCGAAGCTCCATGCTCCCTGCAGCATATCGACTACTCCACCATCTGTTCCGGCCATGCGCCCCCAAAAACAGATGGTTCCTATCACCTATGGTGCCACGTGCTCATAAGGCCATGTGCCCAACAAGGCCACGTTCCCATCCAGGCTCCACGCCTCCATCAGAGCTATGTGCTCCTTAAGCCATGTGCCCCCTAGGCTACGCGCCCACTTAGGCTCCGCGCCTCCATCAATACATGAACTACGAACGGCTTGATCCCTCCCTTAAGGGTACGTAGGCAATCCCCCCTGAAGGATGCAGCTATAAATCCCAAACACCTTCCACGGTTCCTGAAGGACCGCCCTCTGATAGGCGGGACCAACAACTGCTGATCCAGAAGACCTTGTGGCCTTCACCATGGCTAGGCAGTCCCTGCCTAACGGTCAATCTCTCCCGCGGCTACTAAGACACCGACGACATATACTGGCCCATACCCGTATGGCAGTATTCTGAGAGCAAGACCTCCGGGTTCATCAACCACCTAAGCGGGAGAAAGCACTACGACAACCAGTCTCTTCCCTCCTATCATTCTGTAGAACTGAGCACGGATCGCTTGTACACAAAAATCCCCCAACACTTTCCATCGTCAATCGTCATATCTGATTGAGCGTTTTGCGGCTGAGAGTTAGATTGATCCGTACCCCCCCCCCCCACCTTCTAGCGCCAAACTGTCGATTTCCGTTAAATTAGGAAAGTTAGGAAAACCCTAATTTCCCAGAGGTCCCGGATATCTGCTAAAACACATGCCAAACAATCAAAATACGAGAATGAAAACGATGAAAATACAAGAAATCGTAAAAAGAGAGCAAAAAGAAGTCGTATTCCGAATTTGCGTATGATCGTTTACAACAAGGTAGGAGCCTCGACTACAAGAGCTGTCGGCGAGTTCCCTTGTTCTAATAACGTAAGACTGTATAACCTAGTTGAGTCGCAGCTCGAAATAACAAAAACGAAAAGTTGCCTAATTGCTTAAGTGCTGAGTTTTCTCTGGAAAAGTCCCTCTTCGTGTCTCTCGTCTAGAACTCCTTATATACTCCCTCCAAGGTCGGTTTGAGCTTTCCTCATCTACCCTTAAGCCGTCATAACTTGAAAATTGAGATATTCCATTTTTCTCGATCTTCATGATTATCTGCGGAAGCTTAACATTTATCTGCAGAAATTTGAGATTTATCATTTCTTGCGGACTAAGTATAAACCGCCATAGTATCTATGGGCTTTTCCTTAAAAAATCGTAAGTGGATTTCTAATCACGATTTAGACCTATTTGGGCCGTCTTACGACTCGAAACGTTTATTACGATTTTTATCGATAAAAATAATCTTTCCGCAATTATTAACGTAAAGTTTAAGTGATAACTCCAATCGACGGGAGTGAGAGATGGTATTGTCGTGGCCTGTAGAAGATAGTATTAAGGAATTTAGACGAGAATGCACGGATTCATGTCGTGGTGAATTTACTCGTTGATTGATGTTCGGGACAGTCCAGTCATTGAATCGTGACCTGGTCCGTGCGTGTACCGGTCGCAACGTTGCGATCTGATCCATGTGGACCGGTCGCAAACGTTGCGACCTGGTCCGTGTGTGGACCTGTCTCAACGTTGCGACCTGGTCCGTGTGTGGACTGGTCTCAACGTTGCGACCTTGTCTGTGCTCGGTTCGGTCGCTATGCATTGATCGGTTTGTCCGATGTTCTTGGACAATTGGTGTTTGGTGGCTCGATTGAAGCTTTTTAAGAACTTCATCGTAAAAATATTTCCGCAAGGGTTTCTTTACAAAAATTACTTTTTCGAGAAGTGTTTTTACCCATTTTTAAGGATACTTGGATGTTAACTTCGTGGTGACCGTTTTTGACCCCAACAGTTAGCCCCCCTGCCCGCTAGAATCGTGGATTGTCGCTGAGATTCTAGTGTGCGTTTAGGCAAGTTCTGCGGAAGAATATCGACGAAGAAAAATATATATATATATAATAAATCGAAATCCTAAGCTCACATTTCTATAAGTAGGGAGCTCCCATCTTGGCTGCCTCTAGGCCGTGCTTAGCGTTCCAGGTGCTTTTCTTCGCGGCTGCATGGCTTATGCCGCTGATCTCCGAACCGCCCGATATGACATGAATCACTCGGTCTTGACGAGGTGGCAAGACGGGAGCAGCTACAATGGGCTTCCCCGTTGTCTTCTTGCTTATATGGCTCTTGGCCTTCTCGGAAAGGAACTCCCTGAGGTGTCCTTTCTTAAGCAGCTCGTTGACCTCGATATTTAGTGCGATGCAGTCCTCCGCTTTGTAACCGTGGTCTCGCTGGAAGTCGCACCAGAAACCAGGGTTCCGGAAAAAGTCGAGCCACTTGACCTGTTGGCCCATCTGCCTCAGAACATTGATCAGCTCCGGCCTTGAGACGGAGAGGTCAGAGATTTCTGGCCACGTGGACACTGCCATCCCTTCTGCCTTCTCGATCGGCCGATTTTGGTATCTGCCCCGGTTTTGATTTCTGGAGTCTCTGGCTGGTCTTTGAGAGGGTTTCTCGTCTCACTCGGTTCGGTCTGGTCTGATCGTCTTGGAATCTGGCTTTTGTTACGCCTTAGCGCGGCTGGCGACGCCTTCCTCCCATTTTACCTGCGCCCAGGCTCGAGATAGGACGTCTTCCATGGTTTTGCACTGGTATTTGGTTAGCTCCTTATCGAGGTCCCCATCGGGGAGCAGGCCTCTCTTGAAGGCAGAGATAGCAGTGGGGATGCTGCATTCGGGGATAGCCACCTTCTCTTGATTGAAGCGGGCTATGTAGCCTCGTAAGGGTTCTGCTCGGTACTGGAGGATTTCATAGAGGTTGTCAGAGGTTTTCTCCAAGTCACTGCTGCTTGCGAATTGTTCCACAAATTTATCGCTGAGAACCGCGAAGAAGGCTATGGACCTGGAGAGTAGGTTGATATACCATTGCAGAGCGGGTCCGGTCAGGGTGGAGCTGAACCCTTTGCAAATGGTAGCTTCGCGCGACCCCTTTGGGAGTGCTACGGCGAGCATCCTTTATCTGTATTGGGCGACGTGGTCGTCCGGATCAGTGGTGCCGTCATACGCCTTTATGTTTGGGAAGGAGAACTTCCTGGGCATCTCGATCAAGGTAATCTCATCCGTGAAAGGAGTATCGGCATAAGAGTCAGGGTTGCTCTTCCGGATAGGGGGAGCTACCCCTGGGAGCCTCTTTACCATGGACTGCATGGCATCGAGCCTCTTGGTGAACAACTGTTCCTGGTAAGCGACCATGGGAGACTCCGCCTTCCTTGCTCCATCAGGTGCTTCCTTATCGGATTTCAGCTTAGGTTTACTATCTTCCACGTCGTAGGTCTGGGCGTCCTTAGCCATCTCACGTGTTGACGCATATCCTCCCAACGCCGTAGGTTGGAGATTCGCATCCGTTCCAGAGTTGGGTGTCTCCAGAGTCGGCGTAGGGCTGACCTGAGCCCGGAATCAATGTTTCATATTACTTGCCGTGTTGAGGGCTTGGTTCTCGTCACAGAGGTTGAGATTCTCCGATTCGAGCTGGCTGAGCTTCTCGACGCTCTGCTCCAGTTTCTAGGAGTGTTCGTTGACCTTCTCCTTCAGGCTCTGGAACTCCGAGGAGAGCTCGGGATTGGTCTCCTCCCCAGTTTTATACAACTCGGTTACTTGATTCTGCAGACCATCGATTTGCCTTTCGAGTTCGGCCTCTCTTTGGGTAGCTTCGGGTAGCTCATCATGCTTGTCCACCGCCATTATCACGTAGTTTAGATTACTTCCCTCATTCTAGCACCAAACTGTTAGGGGATTTTTGTGTAGGATCTTTGTGAGTACCACGGAACAATGGACAAAGCTGGTTATTGTACAGATTTCGTATTGAGTATTTGAGAGAAATAGACTTGAAGAGATGTTTTATTAGATAGAACAAGCTGGAACTACAATAGTTTTGAGTAAGAACCCTAGTTCTAGGCGCCTAGCTCTAATCTCTATGTCTCGAAGTGTCGATCCCTTGCTTTAGGGTTTAGGTTCCCTTTATATAGTCTTCTCAAGGCGGGCCTTAGTCGGTTGGAGTAGGTTAAACTCTTCCATATTCGGAAATATGGAAGGTTCTCCTTATCGGAAGTTTTCCTTTTCCCGGGGGAAGGGGGGCTGTCCCAGGGACCGGACCCATAGAACTCTATAGCGGGGAACTGGGGTTCCTCTTAGCGGGGACCCAGAGGACGGTGTCCTGCCTGGGGCCTGGAGGAATTCAATACCTGAGTATTTTTCCCCAACAGCTGCTTAAGCCAGTGCGAAGCATCTCCAGCAAGTGAGTACTTGAAGACCTTGCATAGGAGGTAGTCTTCAGAGACTCCTCGACATTAATAGCAGATATAAGATCGTCGAACCTCTCCAGATGGTCCATAGGATGCTCGTGAGATAACCCATAGTAGGGTGTCTGTCCCACGAGTGTGTAGTATTGCCGCTTCAACTCGAAATTCCCCCTCTGAATAGTTGGAGGACGAATGGCTGATCTGTTGGTGTCGAACTGATCTGGACGGTTGTAATCAGCCAACGTTCTGGGTCGAATAGCCTCATCTACAGGTAGAGTAGTGCCTATAGCATAAGTATCAGGCTCAGGGATTGCAGCCCCATGAGCGTCTATCCTCTGACCTGCTTCAATATGCAGATGACCTTCCTGGTCATGCAGGTCTCCTCTCTCATCACGTACAAGAATCAATATCGCAACCATGTCTCACGGCTCAGTATCGATCGATGTTCGGACTGAAGTATCAATCGATGTCGGATGGAAGATATCGGGGGACGGAATGTGAGTGTCTTCGGTTGACGGTGGTGAGCGAGTGTCGGTCAACGAGGCTAGTGCCTGGGTCAACGGTGGTTGAAGAAAATTGAGCGACGAACAAGTGTTGTTGTCGATCGATGAAGAACGCGCTTCTTTTCGGATTGAACGCTCCAAGCTTGCAGGATCTGGTAAGAATAGCAGTTGAGTTTCCTTGTTGCTTCTTGTATTGCTGGGCATGTACCTGGAAATCCAAGAAAATAAAAATTTGTGTCAGAAATTAAACTTAACAAGAACCAAATCTAATAGGGGATCAAAGCTCCCCGGCAACGGCTCCAAATTTGATATCACTCAAATTACCCTAAGGAGTGATTTTATTCTCTCAAATAAGAGGTTCAATTGTAGTACTTAGGGATCGAATCCACAAGGAGCTAGGGAACCTAATAAATCTAATTGGATTTGTTATGTACGGTGGTTTAATGATTTAAATGTAAAGTTGCAGTTGTTTGAGCTAGTAATTACTCGATTGATTGGTTGAGGTTTTGGTGCTTAAAAGGAAATAGCTAAACTTAGGGTTTTTATTCAGAAAAATTGGAATTATAATCCTATAGATGCCTAACAAGTTGCATGCATGATATTGTAGGGCTCAACACTTATAAATGAACCACTAGGCTCTCGCTTTCTAGGTTCGTCTATTGACCAGTGTCGATCGATGATTCTATATGAATATCGATCGATGCACTCTTCGAAACGTCGACCGATTATTCTATTTGAATATCGATCGATGCTACTGGTCAAGCGTTAATGTGCGGGTTGAATGTGCTCACTTATCTCACTAGATCAGCTCTCGCCTTACTCTAGCAAGAATCTTAGCTCAATTAGAATGGTTTCAGGATGAGATTAAAGCTATCGCTTATATCTAACAATCCTAGGTAAGTTCTAGGTAGCTAATCTAGAATCAGACATTAATGACAATCCTAATGATTAATACCACAACTTGACAATCTATAGTTGGGGCTAATCCCTCATAACCTATATAAACCCTAAAATCTAACAAGTGAACTACTCAGACATGGCCAAGTAATTCATAACAGCAATAGGGTATGAAAACTACATTAGAATAGTAAATAGATATCAATGGAGTTCCAATCACAAATATAACTTTGGATCTTCTCTCCAATCTATCAAAATCCTAGAAAACCTTTTCTGCGAAAATAGTAAAACAAGAAAGCACACTTTGCCTCTAACATTTTGGCAAAGCTTATAAAATTAGGTTAAAACTCGTCAGGGGTAATCTTGTAAATTGGTGAAGACTTGGGCTTCAAGTCGGTTGTGACCAAACGGGCTTTCTGCGCGCTTCGCTGTCGATCGATGTCAAGATGTGAACATCGATCGATTATTCCTCTTCAATATAGACCGATGGTCGAGCTCGATGGTCATCTCGGGTGCTTGCTCCAAATATCTCCAAAATGCTCCAAAATCATCACTTATCTCCAAATCACTCCTGATCCTATAAATACTCTAAATAGACTCTATAATATAATAATTAGTAATTAAAATACTTATAAACCATGGATAAAAGTGGGTCAAATCCATGGTCTATCAAGTGGTTTCGTCGGGATTTTGCCCTGACTCTTTCCCATGCGCGTTGCCGAACCGTCCAAAGGAGTCGCAAAATCGAGTCTCCTTCCGCGGATTCGGGTTGTCCCACGCGGAAGGACAGCCCTGGTTCTTGTCGTTAGGTTTTCGACCTGTTTAGCGAGAGAACTCCTGACCTTGTCTCGTTCTTCCGACTTTTTTTCGAAAGTCAAAACAATTTCTGAACCTCCTCGAACGCTGCGGTGTTGAGGTTAACCGCGGTAACGTTCGCTGCTGGAGTGCTTCCAATGTTGTCGTCGACGGCGTTGTCGCTGACATGTCTGATCGAGCGTTGGTGGCTGAGAGTTAGATTGATTTGTACCCCCCCCCCTCCTTCTAGCGCCAAACTGTGGGAACCGAAATTCGCACCGTCGATTTCTGTTGAATTAGGAAAGTTAGGAAACTCTAATTTCCCAGAGGTCTCGGATATCTGTTAAACCACACGTCAAGCAATCAAGAACTCGAAAAGACAGACGAGAAAAATATGAGAATCAAAAAGAGAACGAAATTGGTCTTATTCCGAATCTGCGTATGAGCGTTACAACAAGGTAAAGGCCTCGGCTGCTAGAGCTGTCGGCGAAATCCCCTAGTTATGGCACCTAAGATTGCAGAAAACCTAATTGAGTCGCAGCTCGAATAACAAAAACGGAAAGTTTCCTAAATCGCTCTAAGTATTGCCCTGAGTAAAAATTCGTGTGTCCCTTGTCCCTTCAGCTTCTATCCCGTTATATACTCCCTCTAAGGTGGTTTACCTTTTCCCTTTCTTCCCTCGGTCGAGTTTATCGCTTCGCGGAAATATTCCATTTTTCTTCGATCTCTGTATTTATCTTCGGAAACTTGACATTTATCTTCTTTTGGGCGAGAAGTGATAAATCGTCGTAACGACTGGGCTTGGTTCCATAAAATCGTAAGTGGGCTCTTTGATGCGTTCTGGTCCTTTCGGGGCCGTTTTCCGACTTTGGCGTTTTTATGATTTTATAATTAGAATGCTTCCGAAACAACGTCAATTCCGAAGAACATTCAAATTCCTCATATAGCGTAGGCAACCTTGGGTGTTCAGTTAACCGTTGTCGTTTTATAAGACTAATCCGAATGTTCTTCGAGAAAAAACGAGTTCTTGCAGTTTTTAAATCGTAAAGTTCCAATGATACCTCCGATTGAGATGAAACAAGAATGAGTTCGATGCAATCTCGGGAGTGGAGTTACGAGGACAAGGTGAAGACGGACTCTGGTCGATCCAACTCGGCCGTTCGCCGAATTGGACTGGTCAAACTCGGTGAACAGCCGAGCTGAATCCGCGTTCGATCCAGCTTGGCTGTTTGCCAAACTGGACTGGTCCAGCTCGGCGAATGGCCGAGCTGAATCCGTGTTCGATCGAGCTCGGCCGGGTTAGCCAACCACTCCGGGTATCGACCTCTGCTATTGAACCGGCTGCGAGCAGTCGTTCGACTTCTTCGTTGACCGCTTTGCTTCGCTCAGGACCAAGTTTACGTCTTTTTTGGCGGATAGGCATGATAGTTGGATCTACGTTCCACTCGTGGGACGTGATGGCGGGGTTGATGCCTTTCATATCAGAGGTTGTCCATGCGAAAGTAGACATGTTTTGCTTCAGGAAGTCGACGATTGCGCGTTGCATTTCGTCGGAGAGGAACGCGCCGACTCGGACTATTTTGCTTTGGTCGGCCTCGTCAATTGAGAACTCCATGATCTCATCCTTCTGAGGTTGGATTTGCTTTGATATTGCATTGATGCGAGGAGTCGACTGTTGCATCTTTACAGTAGAAATCAATAGGTCGTGTGCGGCCTGCTGGTCTACTCGAAGGGTTTGTATTTGGCTGCCAGGTCCCGGGAACTTGACCCACTGATAGTACGTAGATGATATCGCTTTCATCGAGTGTAGCCAGGGAGTTCCGAAGATCGCATTGTATGGTGCCGTTGTGCGAATTACGGAGAATTTGACAGTGTGCGTTACTCCGCATGCGTAGACTAGGAGTTTTATCGTGCCAATCATCGTCTCGGATGCTCCATTGAATCATGAGAGGGATCAGGACGATGGTTTCATGTCGTGCAGGTCGACTCCCATCTTGTCGAGTGTATCACGGATGATCAGATCGACTGGGCTGCATGTGTCGATTAATACTTTGGCGACATCACACTTTGCGATACCCAATTCAACGAGTAAAGGGTCATTATGAGGTAGGTGGACGCCGGCGGCGTCATCAGGTGAGAAAGTGATCTGGTGATCATTCTCGGGCTTCAATGGCCATTTCTTTGAAGTTACGGCTTGTCACCGATAATCTTTGACTGATCGAACCGAGTCACCGCAAGGGGGTGAGCCTCCCATGATTACATTTAGGAACGGAGCGCATTTGCGCGTTTGTTCCGCAGCTGGGTCCTCAGGTCGTCGGACACGTCTTCGATGATAAGCTCGGGTTTGTCGCCAGCTTTGGCCTTCATTTCTTCCAACTTTCGCCTTCAATCGAAACGCTTCGATCGATTGAGCTCTATCCTGAGGTCTTCTGATCTCGAGTTGAACTGATCGCGAAGGTCGAGGACCCGAGGCTTTAGGTGGGGTAGAATGCAGGTGCTCTCGACTTGTTTAGCCCTAGATTCGTTGATGACTGCGCGAAGGTCGCTGTCGGACCCATGCATGCTTTCGGCTGCTTGCGATTTTCTCATAAGTTTACTCCTTAAGTCGCATGCTCCATTTGGGCAACTGCTTTCAATCGAACGCCCGGTGGAATGCTCGTGTGAGTCACAGATTTTGGTATCTTCTTTTTCTTCATCTGACGAGGAACTTGGTCGTGCGAGGATAACCTGGACGCGTCGCCGATTGCGAGGCTGCTCTGCGTCGGCACATGCCTCGTCCTCCTCCCTCTAGCGCCGACTGCTTAAGCTCGGCGAGCTCCTGGATAGTTGTGAGACCTGGACCGCCGGGAGTTTGGATATGGACCGCGTTTGTATCTGTCGTGTTCCCGACGCCGGATTTTTGATAGGTGTCGAACAGCTGCTTGCGAACTGTCGTGGCTGGATCTTCCGAGTTTCAAGCTAAGGGAGCTAAGATGGTGGCGATGGCGATGATAGCGGCGAGTTGCTCGTTCGTGCCTTCTGAACGGCGTCTTGCTGAGCCATTCTTTCCAGTATGGTATCTACGAAAGCTGCTGCTGTTGGAGCGGCTTCAGTCGGAGGTGACTCATCGCCGAACGGCGAGTCTTAGTGAGCCATGATCTTGCTGACGCTACTTTTTCTGCCCCACGGTGGGCACCAACTGTTTGAACCGAGAACTGTCGATAAACTAGTAAAGAGAAGAGACGAGAACTCGTCGGTGGGTCGAGACAAAAGCGTTTATTAGATCAGAGAGTCGTTTAATTATGTTACAAAAGGGGAAAGAAGCGGTAGAAAGTAAGCCGGTGAAAGCTAGTTCGCCGGAAGGTACAAGTCGGCGAGAGTAAGATATAAAACCCTAATTTCTAGCTGAAAGTAAGTGTGTGGTTCTTTGCGGATCCTTTCCTCGCTGCCTCTCTCTTCCCATTTATAGGCGGTCGCTTGTTAACTTAACTCGTCTTGACCTAATGGGTCTTTCGTTGATTGGGCCGAGCTGTCGGGCCGCTGTTTCGAGTCATCGAGTCGACTGCTTTCAGTCGCTCGTCTGATAGACTAAAAGCAGTCTCAAGTCGAGCCGATCGGCCGCTTGATAGACTATGGATTTGACCCATTTTCATTCATAGTTTATAGGTGCTTTTACTAATAATTATTATATTATAGAGTCTATTTATTATATTTATAAGATCAGAAGTGTTTTGGAGATAAGTGATGATTTTGGAGCATTTTAGAGATATTTGGAGCAAGCACCCGAGATGACCATCGAGCTCGACAATCGGTCAATATTGGAGAGCTAGAATCGATCGATACGCATGACATGGTATCGATCGACAGCGAAGCGCGCAGAAAGCCCGTTTGGTCACAGCCGACTTGAAGCCCAAGATTTCACCATTTTACAAGATTACCCCTAACGAGTTTTTACCCTAATTATATAAGCTTTGCCGCCATGTTAGAGGCAAAGTGTGCGTTTCTTGTGTTTCATTTTTTTATTATTTTCGGCAAAAGGTTTTTAGGATTTTGATAGATAGGAGAGAAGATCCAAAGTTATAATTTGTGATTATAACTCTATTGATATCTATTCACTATTCTAATGAAGTTTTTATACTTAACTGCTGTTATGAATTGCATAGCCATGTCTGAGTAGTTTCATTGTTAGATTTTAGGGTTTAAATGGGTTATGAGGGATTAGCCCCAACTATAGATTTCTGAGTTGTGATAATTAGGATTGTTCATTAATGTATGTGTCTAGATTAGCTACCTAGAACCTTCCCTTGGATTGATTGATAAAAGTGAGAGCTTTATTCTCATCCTGAAAACATTATAATAGAACTATGTTTCTTGCTATGAGCAAGGCGAGAGCTGATCTAGTGAGCTTAGTAAGCCTTCATTCAACCTGCGCATAAAGCTTGACAAGAGCGCGTCGATCGATATCACACTTGAATAATCGATCGACGGTGCAAAAGGTGTATCGATCGATACGCCCATTGGAATATCGATCGACACTTTCTGTTGATCAATATAACGAGAGTTGAGATCATAGATCAAGTTAATAGACAAGTCAATACACGCGAGAGCTGATTGACTTGTTGATCAAGTAGTTGAGCTTTACATTATCATGCATGCAAGTCATTAGGCATCTGTATGATTATAATTCCAACTTTCCTGAATAAAAATCCTAAGTCTAGCTATTTCCTTTTTAAGCACCAAAACCCCAAACCTGCTATTGAACAAACACTTGTTCAATAAAAACTGCAATTTACATTTAAAACTCTAAAAAACATCTTTTCTTAACAAATCATATTAGAATCCTTAGGTTCCCTAGCTCCCTGTGAACTCGATCCCTAAGTACTACAACTCAACCTCTTATTTGAGAGAGTATAAATCACTCCTTAGGGTAATTTGAGTGGTATCAAATTTGGCGCCGTTGCCGGGGAGCTTTGATCGCCTATTTTTCTAATTTTTGTTAAGTTTTCTGACATAAATTTTTTCTTGGATTTTCAGGTACATGCCCAGCAGTACCAGAAGCAACAAGGAAACTCAACTAATATTCTCACCAGATCCTGCAAGTTTAGAACGCACGATCCGCAAGGAGGCGCGCTCCCTATCGACCGACAACAACACTTTCGTGTCGCTCGATTCTGCTCAACCACCGTCGACCCAGACACCAGTCCCGTCGACAAATTCTTGCTCACCCCTGTCGACCGACAACACAAACCTTCTGTCGACCGACATCCTTCATCCGACATCGATCGACATTCCATCTCGGACATCGATCGATATTGAGCCGCGAGACATGGTTGCACCTTTGATACTTGTTCGGGACAACAATGGAGACCTGCATGACCAGGAGGGTCACCTGCGTAATGCAGCAGGTCAGAGAATAGATGCTCAGGGGGCTGCAATCCCTGAACCTGATGCTACTACTACAGGTACTACCTTACCTGTAGATGAGGCTGCGCAACCCAAGCCGTTGGCTGACTACAACCGTCCAGATCGCTACTACACCAACAGATCAGCCATCCTTCCTCCCACCATTGAGAGAGATTTTGAGTTGAAAGCGCAGTACTACACACTTGTGGGACAGCTACCCTACCATGGACTATCCTACGAGCATCATATGGACCATCTGGAGAGGTTCGAGGATCTGATATCTGCTATCAGAGTCGAGGGAGCTCTGAGGACTACCTATTATGCAAGCTTTTCAGATATTCACTTGCTGGAGAAGCTCTGCATTGGCTCGACCAGTTACAACTAGGATCTCTTAAATCCTGGAGTGACATCAAGAATGCATTCTTATGCAATTTCTTTGATGAGGCGCGCGCTGAAGACTTGAGGAGCAAGATTGCTACATTCACTCAAGAGCCTGCAGAATCATTCAGAGGCTCTTTGATCAGATTCAAGTTTTACCAGAGAGACTGTCCACACCACGGATTCAATGAAGTACAACTGCTCAGTACTTTCTTCAGAGGCATCGCGGTGCAGTACCAGATGGCTCTTGATGCTTCCAACAATGGGAACTTCAACACCAAGAATCCAGAGGAGGCAGTCAAGGTTATTGAAAACCTAGCATCCAGCAACAACACCAAGAACATTGATTTTGAGAGGAAAAGATATGCCACCATCCTTGGGAATGATCAGATGGATGAGGTGAAGGCAAAACTGGACAGTGTTCACAAGCTTCTCAGGAAGCAGGTTAGCTTTGTTGAAGATGCAGAAGCTGTAGAGGGTAGAGCAGAGAAAGAAGGTGGTGCAGCCTGGGTATGGCTTAAACTCTGGATCACTTGAAGGTGGATGGATAGGGGGTGTTCTAAGAGGCTACTAGCTCTCCTTTGAACTATGGACGTCTCCCTGAGCCTGTGGGTTGGCGCCAAGGATGGTTTGCTACTCAAAGACACAAGATCACCTTGTATTGTCTAAGATGGGTTCACCAGGAATTCCTTCCTTTAAGTGAGATCAATGTTCTTGAGCTGAACGGAGAAAGCTAGAGACAAGACAACAAAGTTGACTGAATAATTCTTAGATTGAAAGTTGAGAAAACAAAGTTGCGTCCCCCATATTCTTAAAAGAAATCGAAAACCCTAGAAGTAAACCAAGATGGTTTAATTCTAATTGTAATCCTAATCCAGTTGAAATTGGTTTATTTTAAAATCCTAATTGTCTTTGGTTTAAATTAAATGAAAGCCTAATAACCAGAGCCCTTACAAAGTAATTAAATTAAACCAACAGGCTGGTTTATCTTGATCTCCTTGTCTTGATCCAAGGCCCACGATTTTGGCTATCTCCTGGAGCCTCTCCTCTTGTGCTCTCAGTCTTGATCTAGTAACTGGTCCACTCCACACACTGGCTGGCTCACATGGTATCTCACTCTGGTTCTGGTTCTCTTCAGTATCCTCAGCTTCACACCTCTCGTCTACGGCAGTCTCATCACTTGGCTCATCCTCATCAGTCTCACTCAGCTCCTCTTCTATGTCTCTGGTCATGGCTACACCATCCCCTCCTCCTTTAAAGGGATTTGACCTCAAATCCAAATCATCTGCAATAAAAGGATCCAAGTCAGAAACATTGAAAGTAGAACTGATTGTGTATTTCCATTCAAGATCAATCTGGTAGGCATTGTTGTTGATTCTCTTCAGCACTTTGAAAGGTCCATCTTTCCTTGGTAGCAACTTTGATTTCCTCTCAACAGGAAACCTCTCTTTTCTCATGTGAATCCACACAAGATCACCCGGTTCAAGTACTAGCTCCTTGCGCCCCTTGTTCTTCTGTCTCTCATACATCTTGGTCCTCTCCTCAATGTTCTTCCTGACCTGTTCATGCAAAGACAAAACAAACTCGGCCTTTTGCTTGCCATCAAGGTTAGTTTGTTCTTTTAAAGGTAAAGCAAATAAATCAAGAGGAGACAATGGGTTAAAACCATAAACAACTTGAAAAGGTGAAAGTTTAGTACCTGAATGCACTGCTCTGTTATAGGCAAACTCTACATGTGGTAAACAATCCTCCCATGTCCTAATGTTACTCTTAATGATGGCACGCAAAAGAGTAGACAATGTCCTATTGACTGATTCAGTTTGACCATCAGTTTGGGGATGACAAGTAGTTGAAAACAATAGCTTAGTTCCCAACTTTCCCCACAGAGTTTTCCAGAAATAGCTAAGGAACTTAGTATCTCTATCAGAAACTATAGTCCTAGGCATACCATGCAATCTAACAACTTCTCTAAAGAATAGATCAGCTACCAAAGATGCATCATCAGTTTTATGACAAGGTATGAAGTGAGCCATCTTAGAAAATCTATCAACAACCACAAAGATACTATCTCTTCCTTTCCTAGTTCTAGGCAATCCTAAGACAAAGTCCATAGAGATATCAATCCATGGTGCAGCAGGAATAGGGAGAGGTGTATACAAACATGTTGGTTGGACCTTAGACTTGGCTTGCTTGGACACGACACACCTTGAGCACACACGCTCCACTTCTTTCTTCATACTCGGCCAGTAGAAGTGCTCCCGCAAGGTGGAGAGTGTTTTGGCGACTCCAAAGTGTCCCATCAGCCTTCCTGCGTGAGCTTCCCTAACATACAATTCTCTCAAAGAACCACTAGGAACACACAGGCGGTTATCATAGAAAAGAAATCATTTTACTTAGTAGAATTTTCCACTAGCATGTTTCTCAGATTCTCTAAACATATCTTTAAACTCAGGATCATTAGCATAGCAAGATTTGATATGTTCAAATCCTAAGAGTTTAGTTTCCATTGAAGATAAAAGAGTATACCTTCTGGAGAGTGCATCAGCCACTACATTCTCCTTACCTTTCTTGTAGTGGATGACATAAGGAAAGGTCTCAATGAACTCCACCCACCTGGCATGTCTCTTGTTCAGCTTCTGTTGCCCTTTGAGATGTTTAAGGGATTCATGATCTGTATGGATCACAAACTCCTTAGGCCACAAGTAATGTTGCCACACTTGTAAAGCTCTCACCAAGGCATCCAGCTCCTTGTCATAGGTAGGATAGTTCAACGTGGCGCCTCGTAGTTTCTCACTGAAGTAAGCTATGGGTTTCTTATCCTGCATCAACACAGCTCCAATTCCAATACCAGATACATCACATTCAATTTCAAAAGTTTTAGAAAAGTCAGGAAGTGCAAGTAAGGGAGCACTTGTTAACTTCTCTTTTATCATTTGAAATGCCTTTTCTTGGGTTGGTCCCCAAGTGAAACCTACACTCTTTTTGATTACTTCAGTCAGTGGTGCTGCAACTGTACTGAAATCTCTCACAAACCTCCTGTAGAAGCCAGCGAGTCCATGAAAACTCCTGACCTCTCCAATAGATTTAGGAATCGGCCACTCCCTGATAGCTTTCACCTTTTCCTCATCAACCTGTATGCCCTGTGAAGTCACAACGAAACCTAAAAAGACAAGGTTATATGTGCCAAAAGAACACTTCTTATAGTTAGCATACAGATTTTCTTTTCTGAGCACATCTAGAACTTGTCTCAAGTGGTTAACATGTTCTTTCATAGTCTTGCTGTAAATCAGGATATCATCAAAGTAAACAACTACAAATCGTCCTATCAAATCTCTCAAGACATGATTCATTAATCTCATGAAAGTACTAGCTGCATTAATAAGCCCAAAAAGTATCACAAGCCATTCATACAATCCTAGCTTAGTTTTAAAAGCAGTTTTCCACTCATCTCCTTCTTTCATTCCAATCTGGTGGTAACCACTCTTTAAATCAATTTTAGAAAAGACACATGAACCATGTAACTCATCTAGCATATCATCTAAGCGAGGAATAGGATGCATGTACTTAACTGTTATGTTGTTGATGGCTCTGCAGGCCACACACATCCTCCAACTTCCATCTTTTTTTGGCACCAAGAGGACATGTACAGCACAAGGACTCATACTCTCCCTGATATGTCCCTTCTCCATTAGCTCATTGACTTGTTTCTGAAGCTCCTTGGTCTCCACAGGGTTGGTCCTGTATGCTGGACGGTTTGGTAAAGTAGCTCCTGGTACAAAATCAATCTGGTGCTCTATTCCCCTAATAGGTGGCAGACCTATTGGATTGTCCTCTGGGAACACATCTCTATACTCCTGCAAAAGACACTCAATCTCCTCTGGAATCTCAGGAGCAGGGTTAGTAGCAGAGCTCAACAATTCTTTATAAACTACTAGTATCAAATTTGATTGTTCAATCACAGCAGTTTTATATCTTTAGCAGTAGCAAAGAGGTTGAGTTTACTTACCTGGCTGGTCTCTTCAAGAAGCAAGGACTTGCTGGCGGCCTTGGACTCTCCTCTCTTCATTTTGAGATGCATCTGATCCTGGTGTACCTCCTGAGGGGTCATTGGCGCCAGGGTAACTTGTTTCTCCTTATGGATAAAAGTGTATTTGTTGGGAAAGCCATCATGTACTGATCTCTTATCATACTGCCATGGACGTCCAAGAAGGATGTGGCTAGCTTCAAGGGGTGCTACGTCACAAGTGATCTCATCCTGGTACTTTCCCACCGATAGCAAGACCTTCACTTGCTTGGTGATCTTTAATCCACCCTCATCATTGATCCATTGCAAGAGATATGGTTTAGGATGCTTGAACACTTGAAGACCCAACTTCTCCACCAACTCAGCACTTGCTACATTAGTACAGCTTCCTCCATCAATGATCAAGCTACAAACCTTTTCTTGAACCAAGCATCTGGTGTGGAACAAGTTTTCCCTTTGGTCATCTTCTTTGGCTTTAGGTTGAGCATTGAGAAGTCTTCTGGTGACTAGTAGCTCTCCACGGATAGGGTACTCCACACCTTCCTCATCAGACTCTTGGCCGGCGTCCTCCTCTTCAGATATCACCTTCCTGTTGGCTAAGATAGTCATCACCTTCTTGTTGGTGCACTCATTAGCGTAGTGACCAAAGCCATGACACTTGAAACACTTAATGTTCCTGGTCTTAGTAGATGTGGCTACTCCTTTACCCTTGTCATCTCTCTTGGTCTCTACTGAAGAAGCACCTTCTTTGGACTTATCCCCTGGCTTATCTTCCTTGGAGTAGGCCGGTTTTGAAGTAGGAGTGTATGAAGACCGGGTCGAGCTCTTCCTCTTGTTCTGCTGCTCAATCAAAATAGCCTTATGTAGCAGTTCATCCATGTCCTCATACTCTTGTAGCTCAAACCTATCTTGTATATCTCTGTTAAGACCTCCTTGGAATCTAGCCATAGTAGCTTCTACATCTTCTTCTAGGTCAGCTTTCAACATGAGTGTCTCCATCTCCTGGTGATAGTCCTCTACACTCTTAGATCCTTGAGAAAGCCTTCTCAACTTTTGGTGTAGATCTCTTCCATAGTGATTAGGAACAAATCTCTTCTTCATCACAGTTTTCATCTCAAACCAGGAAGCTACTTGAGGCTCTCCATTGCGTCTCCTGGTAGTAGCAATCTGATCCCACCAGCTAATAGCATATCCACAGAATTCAGTAGCTGCTAGTCTCACTTTTCTCTCCTCAGTGAACTGCTGGCAATTGAAAACCAGTTCAATCTTCTTCTCCCACTCTAAGTAAGCATCATGATCATTCTTCCCATGGAATGAAGGGATTCTAAGCTTGAGATTTCCTAGGTTATCAGTAGCTGGTCGCCTGCGGTTGTAGTTTCTACCATGCTGACTAGCCTGAGATCCATCATCACTTTCATCATCTGAATCTTCTTGATAATGTTCTCCATAAATCCCACGACCCCCAATCTCAACTCGTGGCCCTCTTATAGGTCCAAGGCGTGCTCTCTGAGCTCCAGCAGCAACCGCGTCCCTCTCTTGCCTTGCATTAACACCAGGTAAGTTTTCATTAGCTTGTTGAGCACGGTTGTAAGTATTTTGCATTCTTCTGGTTATCTCAGCCATCATAGCCTCAAATTGAACTTGGTTGAGGTTGATTTGCTGGACATCCGGTTCTCCTGAACCTTCTGGTTGCTTTCCATCTCGTCTCTCTTCACTCATTGCTCCTGAAATAGTTAGAGAAAAACACAAAGCCAAGAACAAAAGTATCTCTCTCTCACTCAAGTTTCAAATCGCCAAGTCTCAGCTCTTCCCACAAGTTCAGTTGAAAAACAAAGTTCTACACTTAAGATCTCGAACTAAACCCCAATGAATCAGAAAGAAAGTATTAAGAGATTTAGGCACCAGCTGACTTTACCACCCTGAGCTGGATTTCTCTTCAGCTAGCTGGATTACTCTTCAGCTTTCTCTTTTTTTTTTCTTTGATTTGGATCAGAGATCTCTTTTTTTTTTTTTTTTTGATTTGCAGGGTTGGCTCAGCTGGCTTACAACAGATAGAAAGATAAGAGAAGTGTTTGATGGAGTCAATGATCTAAGTAGACAAATCGCAAACCCTAACCGTCAAGTGGCTCTGATACCACTTGGTGCAGCCTGGGTATGGCTTAAACTCTGATCACTTGAAGGTGGATGGATAGGGGGTGTTCTAAGAGGCTACTAGCTCTCCTTTGAACTATGGACGTCTCCCTGAGCCTGTGGGTTGGCGCCAAGGATGGTTTGCTACTCAAAGATACAAGATCACCTTGTATTGTCTAAGATGGGTTCACCAGGAATTCCTTCCTTTAAGTGAGATCAATGTTCTTGAGCTGAACAGAGAAAGCTAGAGACAAGGCAACAAAGTTGACTGAATAATTCTTAGATTGAAAGTTGAGAAAACAAAGCTGCGTCCCCATGTTCTTAAAAGAAATCGAAAACCCTAGAAGTAAACCAAGATGGTTTAATTATAATTCTAATCCTAATCCAATTGAAATTGGTTTATTTTAAAATCCTAATTGTCTTTGGTTTAAATTAAATGAAAGCCTAATAACCAAAGCCCTTACAAAGTAATTAAATTAAATCAACAGGCTGGTTTATCTTGATCTCCTTGTCTTGATCCAAGGCCCACGATTTTGGCTCTCTCCTGGAGCCTCTCCTCTTGTGCTCTCAGTCTTGATCTAGTAACTGGTCCACTCCACACACTGGCTGGCTCACATGGTATCTCACTCTGGTTCTGGTTCTCTTCAGTATCCTCAGCTTCACACCTCTCTTCTACGGCAGTCTCATCACTTGGCTCATCCTCATCAGTCTCACTCAGCTCCTCTTCTATGTCTCTGGTCATGGCTACACCAGAAGGGGTGAACTACATTGGTGGAGCTGGATTCCAAGGTTCTGGAAACCAGGGTGGAAACAGAAACTCTTATGGAAATAGGAGTAACTTCAACCAAAACTCGCAGTACCAGAAACCCTACAACAACAGCTATAGCAACAACAGGAATTTTGGAAGTTCTACCAGAAGCCACCGCCGCCTACTCAAGAGAGAAAGATTGAAGAGATGCTCGATAGGGTTCTTGAGGCACAGCAGCGAATGACAGTGGACTTCAATGGGAAGATAGATTCTGTCTACACCTACCTGAACACAAAGTTTGAGACTTTGAGCACCCATGTGAAGAATATGGAGATGCAGGTTGTGCAGACATGAGATGCTATTAGGAGGCAGGAAGCTTCAACAGGAGTAGGGGATGATGTGATGAAGCACCACGTGAATGCCATCATTGAGGATGACTTTTGGCAAGTGGTAAAGGAAGAGAAGCTGCAAGAAGGTGATTTCGAGGTAGAGAGTTTGATGAGTTTCGGCGGATCACATTGGTGTCGATCGACGCCAGACACCGAACATCGATCGATATACACCAACACAAATCGATCAATAGGAATTCCAGAGCATCGATCGACAACGCCTACAGAGTCAACCGCGTCTTGCAATGCCGTGAAGATTCTAACTCATGAGGAGTTCGCAGCAAAACACCCACATCCACCCAGCCCTGATAAAGTCTGAATCGATCGACATGCCAACAGCAACGTCGATCGACACTCAGAAGCTAATATCGATCGACAACCATCACCTCCTATCGATCGACGAGCCCCTATTACCTACCGAGTGCAGATGCCGAATATAGATGTGGCACGACTTAACGCACTCAGGCCCAAACCTAAACCTTCAGAACAACCACCAGAGCCTGTCAGGACACCTTCAGATGATGGAGATGATCCTATGGAAGAGGATAGGGTTTCTACTGGAATAACCCTAAGGAGAAGAAAGGAAAAAGTGCCGAAACATCTGAAGATGGGGGCTAATGAAAAGGAAAAGAAAAATTTCCAAAAGAGAGTCTTCAGGATTCCTCTACATAAGCCATTCGAAGAAGCTTATTACACCCACAGATTGTGGATGTTCTTCAGAGAAACCAGAGAGAAAGAAGAAGACATCAGGAGAATGTTCTGTGAAGCTAGAGAAAAGATGAGGATGAGGATTACATTGAAAAAGAAGAAGAGTGATCCTGGGCAATTTGCAATACCATGCACGGTGAAGGGTATTGAATTCCCACATGCCTTGTGCGACACAGGAGCATCAGTCAGCATCCTACCTAGGGTTATGGCATACCATCTGGGTCTGCAGGTGGAGCCTTCGCAGGAATTGTTCACTTTTGTGGATTGTTCCCAGAAGAACTCAGGAGGAATTGTGAGAGACCTAGAGGTTCAGATTGGTAATGCCCTAGTTCCAGTTGATTTCCATGTCTTGGACATCAATTTAAACTGGAACTCTTCTCTACTACTTGGGAGAACTTTCTTGTCAACAGTGGGAGCAGTGTGCAACTTGAAAACCAACCAGTTGTGTCTAACACTCATCGATCCTAATGCCCACTACGACCCTATCCTAGTCAAGCAGCCACAGACGATCCCAAGAAGAATCAATGATCCAGGAATCATTGCAGCTTGCCACTGTGGAGCCGAGTACGAATCTGACTACTCGGAATCGGTCGACATTCATCCAGTTACATCGATCGACACTCAACCTCAACAACGATGCCGAAAGCGTGCATCGACCGACACTGCCTACTACAAATCGGTCGACACTGACTTCAACCGTGTGTGAGATGGAGACTACTCGATTGGTAGTTGGGCAGATGAACACCACCACGAAAGCTTTGCAGTAGAAACAACAACCTACACACCAGGAGCTGATAAACTACAAGATAGTTTCACAGACGAGGAGCTGCTCAACATGCAAAAACGCGATGATACAGATCAGATTCAAGCAGAAGCTGCTTGGGAAAGAACTCGTTTCAGCCAATCGATCAACACTCATCATCAACAATCGATCGACACTCTTCCTCAACAATCGATCGACACCAACAATACCACGTCGATCGATAACCATCCAATACTGAAAACCACTGTAAGCGAACAAGATAAATTAGATAACCAATATCTAACTCCAGACAAATTTGGTATTTTCAGGGACCCTGACAGTTACGCAAAAGCCATAGACAGCCGCACACTACACGTATCTCGAGAAGATATCGTAGATATCCTTCAGACAGCCAATGGAGCAGACAATCTGTTCATGCATCAACGCAGCAACCCAGAACAGAAGACTACAAAGGAGTTCTATGACACAGCTGGTGGCATAGAAAACAGTTTCAAACAACAATCTCGCCATACAACTCATCCATCGATCGACGTTGACGTCGCCACATCGGTCGACAGACAGCCAGAATTTGGCAGGAGAGCCTTTGATTTCAACGGCACTCGAAGATTTTACTGGGAAGAGAAAGATCAGTATGGAGTCTACAGAGATGATCAGGGATACGCCAGAGATCTATATGGAAGTACCATATTTGTTCACATCAATGATATAAGAAGACTTCTGGAAAGAGCTTCAAAAGATGAGCCAGCTTACATATGTCTTCCTGTACATGCTAGCTCATTCACACATACAAAGTTGGTACCAGAGATCTACACCAAGGACGAGATCAATGAGATGTTCTGTGGAGTCTGTGGTGAACATGAGAGGAACAAAGAAGCTTTCCAGATAAAGCTTGATGGTGTCTATTATCCATTAAATGATAGTATCAGTTGGCTAACCACTTGCATGGAGGAGATGAAGCAAGACATAGCCAGACTTCAGAACGCGACCGACGTTGCTCGACCTCCATCGATCGACAGAAGACGACCACAATCGATCGACAGCAGACAATCACCATCGATCGACAGACACCATCACACATCGATCGACAACTGCTTGACAGCATCGATCGACACCAATCCGCCACGCCCACACACGATGAAGTCTCAACAAGACTACCACACCAGAGAAGAGATAGATCAGTTGGTAGAAGGGATCTATAGAGCTCTGGAAACTACAGAGGAGAGGCTCAATGGGAGATGTGATGACATCTATTTCGCAATGGATCTTAGCATTAGTGCTTTGACCTCCAATGTTGAAGCTATACAAAGGGATTTGGTGGAAATTCAGAGTTACATTGCGCGTCGACCAGAAGCAGCGCTATCGATCGACAGAGGCAACAACAAATCGATCGACATTCACAATCAAACATCGATCGATAGTGATACAAACCGAGGCCGGCTAGTACCAAAGACGGCATACGATATGTCCAACACACCTTACCATGGAAAGGAGATCTCATCTGACACTTACGCCGCACTTACCAGACATCAGTTCAACCTTGAGAGTCTTGGTGAAAGATTGCAGAGGATTGAGAACACAACTGCAGCAATGAAGGATAAATGGCGCAGAGGGGATGAAGCAATGATAGACTTCACTGGTACATGGTTCAACAAGCGCAAAGAAGAGATGGATACTTGTTTTCCAACAAGTCCCAGTTCTCAACACTACTAGCCAAAACACCTCCAAAGTCAAGCTAAATGACTATAACAAAGTGCTGAGTGGGAGCAACCCACTGTTAGGTAATATTTATTAAGTTTTTATTGATATACTATTTATGTTGGTTTTTAATTATTGCAGGTCATAAAAATTAAAAAAAAATACAAAAAAAAAGATCCGAGTAGACGATTGCCATCAGTATCGACCGACGCGAACCAGTCGACATCGATCGACATTGCCCTACCTGCGTCGACCGATAACAACATCCTTACATCGGTTGACATTCACTCCGGTCTGGTATATCGTTCTTACTTGTTACATTGAGTCCTTATGATTTATTTCTAACGATAACTCCGACTGAATTTACACTGGGGACAGTGTAGTTTAAGTCTGGGAGGAGGTTACTGATATGTATTTACTTATTAGTCTTATTAAAATGTTTTCAAATTAAGTTATTATTGAGTCAAGAAGGGGATTATGAACTTATAGATTTTTCTAGATATCTAACCACTCTTTAGCACCATTCTAGACTTACTGATTGCAGATAATACTAAAGATACTAAAGTGGATCAACCTGTCAACTATCCACTCTTGCTAAGATTATTTTGAAGGAACCAAAGCTGACCTCCAACATTAAACCTGACACAACTGCTTGTCTTGGGGCTTGGTATGCATGGTATCAGATTCTTCAAACAAGTCTGGAAGGTAAAGCCTTGTGTATATAGATTTATCACCCTTTCTCTCTATTTTCGAAATATAGATTATATATAAAAAAACATAATAATAATAATAATAGTAATATATATATTTATTATAATAGAGATTTATTAGGAAAGAATTCGAACAGGATTTGGTGGCTACAACCATTAAGGCTTGCTTCATAAGAATTTCATATGTAAAGGATTTGAACAGAACTTGTTGGCTACAACCATTAAGGCTTGCTTCACAAATAATCCTAGGATATAAGTCAAAAAGAAGTGAACAGGACTTGGTGGCAACAACCATTAAGGCTTGATTCAAGGAAGCCTATCCAATCTTGGTTAATGATCTTGCATATAAGCATCCTTTGACCAAGAGAGAAAATTAGTAGAGAGAGAGGATAGGAACTAATGTTTATCTGCAGGTCCAGATACTTGTTTGAGAATCCTAGAATCCTGTGATCGATACTCCCAAGGTAAAGCCTTCACTTTTATTTTATGCTAAGAAATGAGGTTGGTAGAGGGGAATGAAAGACAAGATTTGCTAAGTTGTTGGCTAGATGAATTTGGTTGCTAAGCTAGGATATGGTATAATGTGCTTTTGTGATTAGGACTTCTTAGATGTGGATTGCACTATTGTAGAGGTGATGATTCTAAGTTTTAAATCATGTGAGTCTCTGCTGTTTTTAAACCTCTTTCAGAGAGACTGCCTGTTTGTTTTGCTTGAGGACAAGCAAAAGGGTAAGTATGGGGGACTTGATAGACTATGGATTTGGCTCATTTTCATCCATAGTTTATAGGTGTTTTTGCTAATAATTCTTATATTATAGAGTCTATTTATTATATTTATAAGATCAGGAGTGTTTTGGAGATAAGTGATGATTTTGGAGCATTTTGGAGATATTTGGAGCAAGCACCCGAGATGACCATCGAGCTCGACAATCGGTCGATATTGGAGAGCTAGAATCGATCGATACGCATGACATGTCATCGATCGACAGCGAAGCGCGCAGAAAGCCCGTTTGGTCACAGCCGACTTGAAGCCCAAGATTTCACCATTTTACAAGATTACCCCTGACGAGTTTTTACCCTAATTATATAAGCTTTGCCGCAATGTTAGAGGCAAAGTGTGCTTTTCTTGTGTTTCATTGTTTTATTATTTTCAGCAAAGGTTTTTAGGATTTTGATAGATAGGAGAGAAGATCCAAAGTTATAATTTGTGATTGGAACTCCATTGATATATATTCACTATTCTAATGAAGTTTTTATACTTAACTGCTGTTATGAATTGCTTAGCCATGCCTGAGTAGTTCCATTGTTAGATTTTAGGGTTTAAATAGGTTAGGAGGGATTAGCCCCAACTATAAATTGCTGAGTTGTGATAATCATCTTTAGGATTGTTCATTAATGCAAGTGTCTAGATTAGCTACCTAGAACATGTCTTTGGATTGATTGATAAAAGCGAGAGCTTTATTCTCATCCTGAAAAAATTCTAATAGAACTATGTTTCTTGCTATGAGCAAGGCGAGAGCTGATCTAGTGAGCTTAGTAAGCCTTCATTCAACATGCGCATAAAGCTTGACTAGAGCGCGTCGATCGATATCACACTTGAATAATCGATCGATGGTGCAAAAGGTGTATCGATCGATACGCCCATTCGACACTTTCTATTGTTCAATATAACGAGAGTTGAGATCATAGATCTAGTTAATAGACAAGTCAATACACGCGAGAGCTGATTGACTTGTAGATCAAGTAGTTGAGCTTTACATTATCATGCATGCAACTCATTAGGCATCTGTATAATTCCAACTTTCCTGAATAAAAACCCTAAGTCTAGCTATTTCCTTTTTAAGTACCAAAACCCCAAACCTGCTATTGAACAAACACTCGTTCAATATAAACTGGAGTTTACATTTAAAACTCTAAAAAACATCTTTGCTTAACAAATCATATTAGAATCCTTAGGTTCCCTAGCTCCCTGTGAATTCGATCCCTAAGTACTACAACTCGACCTCTTATTTGAGAGAGTATAAATCACTCATTAAGGTAATTTGAGTGGTATCACCGCTCGCGAGCCAGTGAGCCGAATCTTTCCTATATGGTCATGGGTCAGGACAACTATTTTGCGGGCCTTTTGGGAAGGTCAGACCCATACCCAACATATAAGGAATAGGTTTTAGTCTAGTACTTAGCTAATTTGTAGAGATTAGATTAATGACTTTGTATGTAGGGTTTGAATTTGGGGTCTATGGTATTAGATTTAAGATTAGTGTTGAAATTTAGATTTTACATTTGATATTATATTTTTAAAATAATTAAATTTTGAATTTAAGATCGAGTTATATTATGAAAATATTGAAGATTATTTTTTATTTAAAAATTAAGATTTAAGGTTTTATAATATGGGTTAATAATTGCTATGTTGTCTAAGGTTAAGACTTAGAATTAAGTATATGGTTTGAGTATTAGAATATACTTGGAGTTTAATTTAAAAATTTATGTTATAAGTTTCAGGTCCAGGTGTTAAAAATATGTTTAGGGTTTAGGGTTTTTTTTTTTTTTTAATCGCAAAATACAAACTTTTATATTCTATAAATTATCCAAAAAATACATGATTTCTTATAGCATAACTTATCCAAAATATACATACCAAGTCTAACATTAACTCAACCTACTACATAACTTCAAAACTTGCAGAAGCACTTTGCCAAATGCCAATAGTGTCCATAAGCACTTTGTCAATAGTTTAATTTTAAAATTATGTTATAAGTTTCAGGTTTAGATTTTAAAAATATGTTTAGGGTTTAGGGTTTTTTTTTATTGCAAAATACAAACTTTTATATTCCATAAATTATCCAAAAATACATAATTTTTATAGCATAACTTATCCAAAATATACATACCAAGTCTAACACTAACTCAACCTACTACATAACTTCAAAACTTGCAAAAGCACTTTGCCAATAGTCTCCATCAGCTCCTCCATGCATATAGTATATCCAAATCTGATGGCTCGTAGTCTGGTGTCAATACATCAATAGCCTGAAGAATGAGAAAGCTTAGAAGACAATCCAATGGAACTCAAAAGCTATAGTGTAAAAGCTTATATACATACCCGTTCTTTGAAGTAACTAGCGACACTGGGAAGGAGTCCAAGCTCACTTCTTCGCTTGGATCGCTGCATCTCTCCATAAATCGTCACAAATATCTGCAAACACAGCAACATGTAACCATCATTTACCACTGAAGAATGCTAATTAGATCAGTGACTAAATGCTTGATGTTTTGAAGGAACCTGGACCCCAGTCCATGATACTGTAAATTTAGTTTTCTCTAGTAATGAAACAGTAAGACTAGAGCACGAGACAACCTGACCCCAGTCCATGAGATATGCTGAATGATTGATATGTTTGTATTTTAATTTATATGTTTAATCTAAACTTATATATCCATAACAAACGAACTTCAACCTACTTTCAAACCTTCAAGGAAGAACAAAATCAACTTCAAAGCAAACAATAAAGCTTAAGCATTTTGCCTCTTAAGTCTTAAGAAGTATTGAGAAGAGAGGAAAAAAAAAACCTTCCAAGAACGGTAGAAAAAGTGTTGAGGTAAGTATCAATTATCTGCTCACCTACAATCAGCCAGTGATTGTTGTCGCATCCAGGAAGCACAATCGTCTCCCTCTCCTCGTAGCTACTGCTCCTTCTCGACGAGTAATCCGAATCCACAGTCGCAGACTTGACAATCTCAACCAGACGCCGAGACCCGGCAGTGGAGATGCTCCGGAGCAGAGGATTCCAGTACTCTGGCACTCGCAACCCTTGAAGCTTCTTCAATTATCAGGCTCTACACCATTCCTACTGAATCAATACCTAGCAGCCTTTAAGATGGGCTCAGTCATCTGCAACAGATATGAAAAGATTGAAACTTAAACTCAGTAATAAGAGGTACATGACCCCAAAGAGACAGTATAATTGCAAGTATAGACTTCTTGACAGATCAGATCAGAGAAAGACCAAATAAGATCTCACAACAAGCTATCAAACTGCAGTTTCAATACAGTCACAGAGCACTAGGCGATTCAGACACAAGACAAGCTCAGTTCTTAACTAAACGAGCATCATCCACTTGCAATTTTAACACAACGTTCTTAACTAAACGAGCATCATCCAATTCCATCTCTAAAATCAAACATACAAAACACCTACGAGTTATGAATTTCGAGAAAACTTAGAGGGATAAACTAGAATATGTACACTAATTATGAGTTTAAACAAGCAAGACTCAAACTTTAACTTCTATATTCATAACAAACGAACTTCAACCTTATCTCTTCCAGTGGAACTGAAAAGACGAGAAGAAGAAGAAGAAGAAGGCAAAGGTGGTGGTGGTGAAGAGCGACATAGGAAGGCGGAGGAGCCAATTTGCCGTAATGTATGTAGGAGATTGAGAGAGGCGAAGGAGAGTATGCGACGAGATCCAGTGGCTTCACGAATATCTTTCACGGATAGAGCTAACATCGGTTTTTGGATCAAGTGAGAATGTTCCCAGGCAGCTTCTCCGGCGTGGGCAAAGTTACAGAAGTTAAATTAGGGTTTCTAAGTTTCGATTTTGAACAAGGTGACATCTGTGTCTTCGATTAGAGTGGAATTGATCGAGAAGAACCAATTCGCTCATCTTGCGGGGGTTCGAGTGTTTCGCCACAGCCCTTCGGTCAACCATCTCTTGTTCACGGACGATACGATGTTCTTTTGCAAATCAAACCCAACCACCGTCACCACTCTAGGCTCCATTCTGGGACAATATGAAGAACTCTCGGGTCAGCGGATCAACCTCCTTAAATCTTCTATTACCTTCTCGACGAAAACCCCTCCGGAGGTTAAGCAGCGGGCTAAGCGTACCCTGTCCATTGAGGTGCGCATAGGAAAATATCTCGGTCTTCCCGAACACTTTGGTAGGAAAAAGAGGGATATCTTTGCCTCTATTGTTGACCGCATTCCCCAAAAGGCCTTCAGCTGGACCTCTAGGTTTCTATCGGGGGCAGGGAAACAGGTTCTTCTCAAGGCCGTGTTGTCCGCTATGCCCTGTTATGCCATGTCATGTTTCAAAATACCCATCTCCTTGTGCAACAAATCCAGTCCATCCTTACTCGCTTTTGGTGGGATGCAAACCCGGAGAAGAGGAAGATGTGTTGGGTAGCTTGGGACACTCTAACCCAACCTAAGTATGCTGGCGGCCTTGGTTTTCGAGATATTGAAACCTTTAATGACTCCCTACTTGCAAAAATCGGTTGGCGACTCATCTCAAATCCGGAGTCGCTGTTGGCTCTGTGCTATTGGGTAAATATGCTTGGAAGTCATCTTTTATGGACTGCTCTGTTCCGTCGGCTGCTTCTCATGGGTGGAGAAGGATTCTAGTGGGGAGGGAGCTTCTCAGAAAGGGTCTGAGCAGGACAGTCGGGAATGGTGAAGATATACGAGTGTGGCAGGACCCGTGGATTAGCTGCGATACACCCACCATCCCTTCCGGTCCTCCCACCCTTATGTCAATCGACCTACATGTCAGTGACTTACTCTGCCCTCTCTCGAATGATTGGGACTTGGAAAAAGTCAGAGCTGCGCTACCGCATTACGAAGATGAAATACGAAGCTTGATCACTAGTTCAGCCCCGTCTCGGGATCGCTTCGCTTGGCTACCTGATAAGCCAGGACTCTATACTACTCGATCAGGTTTTAGGGTTGGGATGAACCTCTTGAGAGGCCCTGAGATGCAAACCACTCCTCAAGACCCCGCCACCCATTCCCCTTTCGACTGGCTAAAGAACATTTGGAACATTCACACTGCTCCTAAGATCAAGAACTTCCTATGGAGAGTGGCTAGGAAAGCCATTCCAGTCAGCGAGAATCTAGCTAGTAGAGGTATCACTCCATTCTTTTGCAATTCATGCGGTGGGATAGAAGATGATCTTCATGTATCCCTCCACTGCGCCGCTCAGGTATGGGAGCTAGTTCTGATGGTCTCTATACCATCTCCACTAGCTCCATCAATCAAGACTCTTATATCTGAAGCTTTGCAACTTAGTAACCTTCCCCCTTCTGGTGTCGCTATACCATTATGGCCATGGGTCCTATGGAGCCTTTGGAAGGCCCGCAATAAGCGATGCTTTGAGGACCGTACCTACTCAGGTACAGAGATTGTCTCCAAGGCCGTCTCTGATGCACGGGAATGGCAAGACTCGTAGACTCACTTTGCTGAAGATATCTCGCTAGCTCACAACCGCCTCGCACCTCACCCACCTTTACGTGTTAATACGTCTGGTCCTACTTGTCATGTTGATGCAGCATGGGATGCCCGCTCTGGTATGTGCAGGCTGGGAGGTCTCTTCTCTGGCTCTCCCACCCTGACTCGTCTCCCCTGGATCTCCGCCACTCGGAGCCTTGTATCATCTGCGTTGATGGCTGAGGCCCTCGCAATTCGTCTGGCAGTTATGACTGCGTCTTTCTCGAACATTAAAACCCTTGCGATCATGTCTGATTCTCTTACTCTCATCAAGATGCTGAAACAGAAGGAATCAAGGCCGGCTCTGTATGGGATTTTGTTCGATATCTATCATTTTAGCACCTACTTTGATGTAATCTCCATTCATTTTACTCCTCGCTTGCAAAACTCTGAAGCTGATTCAGTTGCTAAGTTGGCTCTTTCCAGCTCTGTTGTATCAGTCTCCTCTAATGGAACGTAAAACCTTTATTTATGAATGAAGTACTCTTAGATCAAAAAAAAAGAATGTATGAGGTTTAGGATTGAAGAAGATGGATAAATTGAAGAAAAAAAAATCATCTATAGAGAAAAAAGAGGGATGACTGAGTTTTTTTTTCTAAGGGTTGGCGGACAAAACTAAACTTTTCGCACAAAACTGTTACCGTAAATGAAATCTTTGAATTTTGTTTCCCCTCTTAATGAAATTATATCTTAGCACTAGTTTAATGCTACGGTAAAGTTGTTGATGCGCCTCAGTACGTGGATCAGTACATGGAACCAGGCCAGGATTGAGATCAAGACGATCAGATCATTTCAACCGAGGTTCAGGCAGCCGATCGTCCCAGACAGACAGACCGAGCCGTGTACCGAATCGACTCGCGAGCAGCCGAAAAGGAGCTAAGGCTGGAACCACGTCCAGATGACCGAACCGACCGTACCGGAGCTCGTCTTCCCCGACCAACTTGCCAAGCCAAGACTGATGTTCAAGCCAGAACTCACTTTTCTCGAGTGGAAACCGAGACAGACCATATTCTTTCCCTTTTGGTCCGTCTGATCCGAGCCGAGTGTCCCGACGAACGTACTGATGAATCAGCCGGCCAGTATGATCAGTTCTTGAACTTTGATGATCAAAATTTCTCTAAGGCAAGAATTTTACAACTGTCCAAGGACTTGGGACGGGCTGGAACCAAAATGATGCATGAGCCTTACCCGGCCGACTGTCCAGAACGCGCCCCGTCCGTCCTGCTCCTTACCGCGAAGGAACCACTTGGTTCAGACGAACCTGGACGTTAGCCGAAGAGTCATTTATGATCAGATCTGGAACTCAAGAGTTTTTCTACTTTGTCTTTAATTCCAGCCAGATCAGATCTCTAGATCTATAATTAATACTTTTTTATGTCTCTTTCTAGTATAAATATGCAAACACTTCTCATAATAAAATCATTTCCATTTTCTTTTCAACTTTTGAGTCTTTACTCTTTGTTCTTTGTTTAAAACTTTTCTAGTTTCCTTGGTGTGGTTAGCTCCAAGCAAACGCCCTTGTCCGTTGGTCTTGTGAGTCATATCAAGCAACGGTTCAAGATCGCCTCTTTTTTGGACCGGTGCGTCACATCCGGCAACAATCTGGTTCGGGAATATCAAAGGCCAATCCGCAACCTTCGATCCATCGGTTCTCCTTCGGAGTTCATATCTTTTCCAATCTGGTTGAGTGATCCTTTCTAAGGCGTATCAGTTGTTGTCCCAACTCGCTACTTTTAATAGCAGTTGGTGAATTCGTGCTATCGCGAACTACTACCAATACTCATATTTCTTGTAGTGTTACCGCAGTTGGTCGATCGACATTATTCCTTTTTGGTCGATCGATTTCCACATCTTCTTCTGATTCCTCCTCTTCTTCATCGAGGTTAATCGTTGCCTTCTCAGTTCTTTCGGTGTTTGACTGTTCTTTCTCATGAGAAGGTTTTGATCCTGGATCAGGGTCATCGAGAAGTATTGGTCTGGATCTACTTTCGTCGGTTTCTGCGGTTTCAGTGGGTTTTTCTGCAGAAGTGTTTCCTACATTGTTAGGGGTGAGACATTTTCTTCTTCTTAGTAGGACATCATTAACTTGACGTCAAAGGTTTGCGTCGGTTCTCCCAGGAAGACGTCCCGATTCTCTTTTGATGGCAGTCGCATTTTCCGCTACTTGACTGTCCAATTTCTTAATGTGCTCACTTAGAGTGTCGAATATCCTCATTAGCTCACTGTAAATTTTATTTATCTTTCCCTCCAGGTCTGCGGCCATTCTACGATTTCCCGTGAAGGCTTGGTTTAATCTAAACTTTTTTCTGCCTCGGCGTGATCCGACAGTAGCATCGTAATTTTGGGTAAAACTTTGTCACGCGGGTGACCCGGGTTTGATCCCCGGCAACGGCGCCAAATTTGATATCACTCAAATTACCCTAAGGAGTGAATTACTCTCCTAAATAAGAGGTTCAGATGTAGTACTTAGGGATCAAATCTACAGAGATTCTAAGATTACACAGTAGATTTATAGTCTTCGAAATAAAGCTAGATAAATAGGTTTTAAGCAGTAAATGAAGTGGTGAACAAGGTAGTTGTTCAATTGGTTTGATTTGAGGTTGTTAACAGTTGGAGAAATGGCCAGATTCAGGTATTATCTTAGGCATGATTAGTAAGCAACTTAATTGGGTTATTAGGGGTTTATTAGATATTAATTATTCTCGAACTCAAACTTAAGTAAAATCAATTGGATTATCTATATCTAGATCTCGGATTTCAACTTTCGTATATCAATCACGAGAAAGTGTCGATCGATCATTCATAAAGAATATCGATCGATAAACCTTTCAAAATATCGATCGACACAACGATTGTCGAGTCGATCGATGCTTCTTCTAAATGCTTTGTGAGCGGGTTTGATTAGTGTTCTCTAACTCACTAGACCAACTTTCGTGTGTATCTAGTTAGTTAGATCATACTAGTTTAGTTTCAGGTTTTGGGTCAAGTTATCAATTGTCTCAATTAATCCTAAGATCTAAGTTAAAGGGTGGTCAATTCTAAACTTAGCATTAAAAACAACTAGATGAAGAACTATGTTTTAAACACCCTAACAGCATTTTATGTTACATAAATCAACCTTATGAGAAACCTAAATCTAATAGTAGGACTACTCAGACATATTCATAAGAGACATGGTTATGATGGTCTAAATAATACTTAAATGAAAATGAATAGCAAGAGAAACAGTAAAAAGAGTAATGAAAGCAAGGGAGTTCAAGATATTCTCTGCTTTCCAGTTCAGATCTCTCTCTCCAATCCTAAGCTCTCTCTCCAAAATGATAGCCTTATTGTTTCTCTTCAAACTAGGTCTAAAAGGTTTCTAGGCAAGTCCGCCTCTAAAATGATACAAAACCCTAATAAATAGCCTAACAGGTGGCCAGGGACTTAAAATGTAATTATTGGAACTTTTGTTAAACTTGCAATCTTCTTAATTTGTCATAAATCTCGCGGGTGGCTTCGCTGTCGATCGATGGCAATAACCTACCATCAATCGATTATTCTTGATAATCGTCGGTCGATGTTCTGACTCAATAATCGACTCTTTCTCTGTTTCCAGCAAAGCTCTCAAAAAGTCTCCAAATTGCTCCAAATACATGATTTTCCTCAAGTAAGTACCTGAACATGTAATTACTCTAAAAAGGGTCCAAATGCATATAAAAGATTCTAAAAACCTATATAAATCATGGCTAAAAGTGGGTAAAATCCATGGCCTATCAATTTCTACCCGAGAATGAGTAAAAATTTCGTTGGTTTTCTTATAAACAAGACACTGTATTAAGAAGTTGAATAGACGTCTCGCAAGTTTCTTGATACCTTTTAACTTGGATAGATTAGATAGCTGATGTTTAACCAATGTCTGCGGTTTATGATAGTTTTATAGATGATGATAAGTGTTTAATAAAAAGATGATGATGCTGTTTTGACAGATGGTGATGAAGTTGATGGTAAAGAAACGGGTCAAGAAAATAGTTGGATAGATGATGATAAGTGTTTAAAAGATGATGATGGAGTTGATGAGAGTTTGGCACTGGGTGAAGAAACGGGTCAAGGAACAAATGGTGAAACAATAACGAGTCTACCGGGTCAAGGAACAACATAAGCAACATAGGATAGCGAAAAATGTGCAGCCTATAGTTATTGATGATGGTATTCTGTCTATTTATAGACCCAAGAATCAACTCATACTGGTTGATCAGCCCCACTGGTTGTTGGGCTTGATATAGAGGATATGGCTCTATCTCTTCTAGAAAATTCGAAAAACATTATGGACTATATATAAGGGTTATAAAGATATATGTGATGCTTATATCTCGATGGTTTAACCTTATGTGTGCAATATGTATGAGTTGATAAGCGAAGATAAATGGAAGAAGAAATGGAACACTCTATGGGAAAGAACAGGGAAGCCATTGTCTAGTCTTATAGAGCTGGTCAAAAGAGTTTTTGATGGAGTGGTCCTTATGCACTCGAGGAAAGTTATCCACAGGTTCTTAAACACTAAGGACATATATCTTACCAAAGAACATGATGGAGAATGTTCTTGCAAAGTTTGGTAATTTCTCCTATGTTACTTTTCATGGTGGTGATTTAATGCCTACTCTTGGAATGCACAAAGAAAACAGAAAATGGCGGGCACCTGAACAAAAGGCTAATTCTAATGATGATTTTTAGAAGGTTGACATTTTTAATCTTGAAATTATCATTGAACATACCCTACTGAAGCTTATGAGCTATTCTAGAAAATGAAGGAAGCAAACCCACAATTGAGACCTACTGTCGTTCAAGTGCAAAAAACATCCCTTATTATATTCTGCTCAAACCAAGTTGGATTTCGTTGCTAAATTTGGTGATTCAATGCCTAGTTGGGATAGGTGGTTGATAAAGAAGTTTAATTGTGGTGCCTCTTATGCAGTTTTAGGATTCGGGATATAGTACATTTCCATGCTAGACACTGGTGTTGGGAAAGGTTTTGTGTTCAATATTTGTATTTTTGGGTTGGTAAAAGGAGTAAGAAACAACACACGTCACTTTTGCGATAAGGATGAGGCACCCTGTACTAAAATGGCCAAAATAAGGGTTAGTATCTTGAAAATAATTATTTTTATTTTCTATTAATGTACTAAACTAATTCTTAATAAATAGGTATACTTGAGAGAGAATGAAGCGTTGGTGTTTCAATACTTCAACCAACGATTCCCGAACCTGTTTATGACACTATATCCCTTGGTCTCTGTTAATTTAACGGCACATTCTTTTACTTCAATAGATACTTATGAGCATTTTCCTTATAGTTTTTATCTTATGATTTGTAACGCTGATAAACCTAAAACTCCAATTTTCAGTTAAAGATAATTAAAAAAGAATTAAGAATCCATAATTCAACCATGGATCAAGTTACCATCAACCAATGTCTGCGGGTTATGATAGTTTTATGCACGATGATAAGTGTTTAAATGATGATGATGCTGCTGAGACAGATGATGATGATGATGATGGTTTATGATACAAGGAAATAGATGATGATGATGATCATGGTTTATGATACTTGGATGGATTGGATAGTTGTTGTTCAACCAATGTATGCGGATTATGTTAGTTTTATGGATGATGATAAGTGTTTAAATGATGATGATGCTGTTTGGACGGAGGATGATGAAGAAACAAGTCAAGGAAATAGTTGGATATATAATGTTAAGTGTTTAAGAGATGATAGTGAAGTTGATAAGAGTTTGGCACCAGGTGAAAAAATGGGTCAAGGAACAAACAGTAAAACAATAAAGAGTCTACCGGGTCAAGGAACAACATAAACAACATAGGAAAGCAAAAAATGATTAGTCTATAGTTACTGATGATGGTATTCTGTCTATTTATAGACCAAAGTTATATTCTCTCGCCTACTCACATTTTTTATGTATGTTAAATTGTAAGATCTTTTTGTGGATACGGTTTTAATGTGCCGCTTGTGTCAGAATATATATTGCTCAGATTTTTTTTCTTCTGATACCACTACTATTACACCGCTTCGGTAAGCTAAAAACATCTCAGCAAAATATTCACTAAATCTATAGACTAAATCCACGAAATCCACCCTTAGTAGGCGATATTTTTGGTTAGTACGCAAACACTAATAAACTAGGTAATAACCCGCGTCTTGCGCGAGATGTAATTATTATTTTGGTTATTTTTTAATAAGGACACATTAAGTCTGTTTAATCTGGATATCGGTTTGGTTTTAGTTTTTTGTTTTGTTTTTAATCTCCTAAAATATAGCTATAATTCTAAATCAATATTTATTTTGGTTTGTTCGGTTCAAATTGTTGATGTTTTTGGTTTTTCCGGTGATAACAATTTTTATTTTTCTTTTGGTTTCAGGTTATATGAATTTTAGATAGTCATGATGTCAAACCTATGGCTTCATATTATAGTTTCTAAACATATAATAGTTAAAGAAAGGAAAATAAAATTATTAAGACAAATCATTTCACTACAATTTGGTCGATAGGTAAAGAAGCATTAAAAATATATTTTAACTTCCAAGAGAATTAGATATTTCAGTTGTGGTGAAAATTTAGTTATATAGGTGTTCACGTCAATGTCCACATGTATGTGTATGTAAAGTATATAAAAATGGTAGGTAAATATATAAAGATACTGTTAATCAATGACATTTTTTTTCAAAATAACACATGAAAGTTAAAATTCTTAAAATAAAATTAATTAAAACTAAAATAAGCCTACACATTAGTGAATTTTCTTTCATATAAGAAAATAAATTGTATCCGTACATAGGGGTGGGCCCGGATCAAATATCCGGGTATTTGGAGATATTAGTGTCGATTCGATCCGTATCCACCCGGAAATTCAGTGTCTCGGATATCCGGAAAATTTTAGAATTTTCACGAATATCTGATTTGATCCATAAATAAAATGAAAAATATAAAAAATAATATGAAATACAAAAATTTCATTACAAAAATAAATTATTATTTAAATTTTTATATTCTAATGCCTAATACAATAAATTTAAAACATAAAAATATTGTAAATATTATATAAACTATAATATATATAACTTATATATATATAATATATATGAAAAATCTAAAAAATAATATATATATATATATATAAATATAATGGATCAAATCGGAAATCCCTTCCTAAAAATATTAGTATTTGTGATTTTATTTTTTTTACAAATATTGTACTGTAGTATTTAATTTGTTTCGTAGAGTTACGGATATCCAGATTTTCCAGTTCGAATCAAAACGGATAACGAATCGAATCAAAAATTTACGAATATTTTGCCCAGCCTATCTGTAAATAATAAAAAAAAATAATATATGTATAATTTTACTTTCGATTCGTTATCCATTTTGATTCGAATAAAAAAATCTGGATAGTGTGAGTTTTATTGGAAACTTACATTTGAGTTTTATATTAACAAATAAAACATAAAGTACATAGTGTGAACACATTTATGTAGAGTTTGGCTGAGAATCTCTCTACATGTGACACGTCAGCATGCTCATTCTCAAATCGCTATGAGATTGCCACATGTCTATTATAGTGTGAACACATTTATTTCAATGTTTCTGCTTTAATATATAAAAGATTGTTAATATCAATATAGTTTTAGGGTTTTGGCCCAATTAACTCAAAAATATATCCAAATCTACTATACTTATTACGTAATCAAGGAGTTCTTCTATTAGAATTAAGAACCCTAAATTAAACAACCCCAGTTTCTATGATTAAGATGATTATACTTGTTGAGCCAAGTTTAAGAGACCCTATAAAAAAATCATAAATGTTATATGTATATTTCAGTTCAGTTTTCACATTATTAACAAAAAAAACTATTAAAAACTTTCAAATAAAAACTTAGTTGAGATTAAACAAATAAACAACAACAAAAATTTGTCAAAAGTATATAAGATTTTGATTTCTATCCGAGAATCAATAAACTTTTCATTGGTTTTCTTATAAATAAGACATTGTTTGTAATAAGAAGTTGAGTAGACGTCTCACAAGTTTCATGATACCTTTTAACATGGATGGATTGGATAGCTGATGTTCAACCAATCTCTATGGGTTATGATAAGTTTATGGATGATGATAACTGTTTGGACAGATGATGATGAAGTTGATGGTGAAGAAACATGTCAAGGAAATAGTTGGATATAAGATGATAAGTGTTTAAGAGATGATGATGAAGTTGATGAGAGTTTGGCACCGAGTGAAGAAATGGGTCAAGGAACAAACGGTGAAACAATAATGAGTTTACTAGGTGAAGGAACAACATAGGATAGCGAAAAATGATCAGCATATAGCTACTGATGATGGTTTTATGTCTATTAATGGACCAAAGAATCAACTCATGCTGGTTGATCAACCCCTGCTGGTTGTTTGGCCTAATAGAGAGGATATGGCTCTATCTCTTCTAGGAAATTCGAAAAACATTATGGACTATATATAAGGGTTATACAGATATATGTGATGCTTATATCTCGATGGTTGAACCTTATGTGTGCAATCTATATGAGTTGATAAGTGATGATAAATGGAAGGAGAAATGGAACTCACTATGGGAAAGAACATGAAAGCCATCGCCTAGTCTTATAGAGCTGGTCAAAAAATTTTTTGATGGAGTGGTCCATATACACTCGAGGAAAGTTATCCACATGTTCTTAAACACTAGACATATATCTTACCAAAGAACCCGAGGGGAAGGTTCTTGCAAATATTGGTAATTTCTCCTATGCTACTTTTTCTGGTGATGACTTAAAGACTATTCTTCGTATGCACGAAGAAAACAGAAAATGGCAGGCACCTGAACAAGAGGCTAATTCTAACGATGATTTTGAGAAGGTTGACATTTTTAATGTTGGAATATACATACCCTAGTTCATGATACTCAGAGTGCTCCTACTGAAGCTTATGAGCTACTCTTGAAAATAAATGAAGCAAACCCACAATTAAGACCTACTGCCATTCAAGTGTAAAAAATCCCTTATTTTGGACTGCTCAAACAAAGTTGGAGTTCGTTGCTAAACTTGGTGATTTAATGCCTGGTTAGGATAGGTGGTTGATAAAGAAGTTCAATCGTGATGCTTCTTATGCAGTTTTGGGATTCGGCATAGAATACATTTTCATGCTAGATACTGATGCTGAGAAAGGTTTTGTGTTCAATATTCGTACTTTTGGGTTGGTAAAGGGAGTAAGAAACATATCACGTCAATTCCGCGATAAGGATGAGACACCATGTACTAAAATGGCCAAATCAAGATATTAGTATCTTGAAAATAATTATTTTTAATTTCTATGAATGTACTAAACTAATTTTTAATCAATAGGTACGCTTGGGAGAGAATGAAGCGTTGGTGTTTCAATTTTTCAACCAACGATTCACGAACCTGTTTATGACACTATATCCCTAGGTCTCTGCTAATTTGACGGCACATCCCTTACTTCAAGACTTCAATAGATACTTCTGAGCATTTTCTTTGAAAAGAATTATTTTTAATTTCTATGAATGTACTAAACTAATTCTTAATTAATAGGTACACTTGGGAGAGAATGAAGCGTTGGTGTTTCAATTTTTCAACCAACGATTCCCGAACCTGTTTATGACACTATATCTCTTGGTCTCTGCTAATTTGACGGCGCATCCCTTACTTCAAGACTTCAATAGATACTTCTGAGCACTTTCCTTAAAAAATTTATCTTATGATTTGTAACGATGATAAACTCAAAACTCCAATTTTCAGTTAAAAATAAATAAAAAAAAAAGAATTAAGAATCCATATTTCAACCATGGATTAAGTTACCGATGTTCAACCAATGTCTGCGAGTTATAATAGTTTTATGGATGATGATTAGTGTTTAAATGATGATGATGCTATTGTAACATATGATGATGAAGTTGATGGTGAAGAAACAGGTCAAGGAAATAGTTGGTTTATGATAGATGATGATGATGGTTTATGATTCAAGGAAATAGATGATGATGAAGTTGATGATAATGATGGTTTATGATACTTGGATGGATTGGATAGCTGATGTTCAACCAATGTCTGTAGGTTATGATAGTTTTATGGATAATGATAAGTGTTTAAATGATGAAGATGCTGCTTGGGGAGAGATAATGATGAAGTTGATGGTGAAGAAACATGTCAAGGAAATAGTTGGATAGATGATGGTAAGTGTTTAAGAGATGATAGTGAAGTTGATGAGAGTTTGGCACTGGGTGAGAAATGGGTTAAGGAACAAACGATGAAACAATAACGAGTCTACTGGGTCAAGGAACAACATAAGCAACATAGGATAGCGAAAAAATAATCAACCCATAGTTACTGATGATGGTATTATGTCTATTTATAGACCAAAATTATATTATCTCTCATGCTTACATTTTTTATGTATGTAAACTTGTAAGATCTTTTTGTGGATACGGTTTTAATGTGCCGCTTGTGTCAGATTATATATAGCACAGATTTTTCTTTCTCTGATATGACTACTATTACAACGCCTCGGTAAGCTTAAAACATTTCAGCAAAATATATACTAAATCTACAGCCTAAATCCACGAAATCCACTCTTAGTAGGTGATTTTCCTACTTCTATACAGGCTCCCTAAGATTATAGAAAGGGTAAAGATTATTTTTGGTTAGTACGCAAATACTAATAAATTGTTAATATCAACATATAATAAATTGTTAATATCATGTTGTGGCTGCGTGTTGCTAACATAGTAATGCTGACAATGGCCACATCATTTTGTTATCAAAATATGTCAGACTATTGTTTGAACCGCTCTACGAAAGCACATAGAGATTCTTTAGAACTTTGTGTTATCATGCAGAAGTAAGTGTTAGATCAGGGGTGGATCTAGGATCAAATATAATTCGGGGCACACACATTTTTTCACTATACATATTTCTTGAGTTGGGGGTGTTGGGGTCAAAAACGGACACGACGAAGTTAACATCCAAATATCCGTAAAAATCAGCATGGACATTTTTACGAAAAGTGTTCTTTGTAAAGGAATCTTCACGAAGAAATTTGCGGTGAAATCTTGCGTTAATCTTGGTTGATTCATCGAAACTAAACACCCATAGTCCAAGAACACGCTCGTAAAACGTCAGAAAAGGATCCAAACAAGGTCGCCACGTAACGACCGGTCCGCGAACGAGCCGGTCGCTACGTAGCGACCAACCAAGCCACTCGGTCGTAGCGACCGACCAAGCCACTCGGTCGGTCGCTACGTAGCACCAACCCGCGAACGAGTCGGTCGCTACGTAGCGACAAACCAAGCCACTCGGTCGCTCGAGCTACGTAGCGACCGACTCATGAAAAAGTTGGTCGCTACGTAGCGACCGACCAAACCTTTCATTCGTTCGCTGCGTAGCGACCGATCCAGCGAGGATCAGGTCGCTACGTAGCAACCAAACTGTCTCGGACATCGATCAACGGGTACGACCCAAATCCATGCATTCTCGTCTGTTCCTCAATGCTACCTCCCATGTACTGCAGCCATATCATTTCTCACATCGTTCCGATCAAAGTTACCGTTGAAACTTTACGATAAAAACCGTGAGAACTTGTTTTTGTCGAAAAGAAAATCGTAAAAAACGTTTCATTTCGAAAGACGGCCCAACAAGGTCTAAAGCGCGACTACAAGCCCACTTACGATTCTTTAAGAACAAGCCCATTGACGGTTTATGTTTTTATTTTATAAAAACAAAAATAAAGATATGTTTCCACACAAAAAAATGTTAAGTTTCCGGGGATAAACATGAAGATCAGAAAAAATGGATTATCTATATTTTTCACTTAAGACGGGTTAAGGGCAGGAAGAAAAAAGCTAAAGCCGACCTTGGAGGAGTATATAAGGAGTCCTAGGCGAGAGGCACAAAGAGAAAACTTTTTCAGAGAAAACTTTTTCAGAGAAAACTTAGCACTTAGAGCAATTTTCGGCAACTTTCCGTTTTTGCTATTCGAGCTGCGACTCAATTAGGTCTTGCAGTCTTAGGGTTTTAGAACTAGGAATCTCGCCGACAGCTCTCGTAGCCCAGGCTCTTATCTTGTTGTAACGCTCAAACGCGGATTCAGAATAAGATCTATTTTGCTCTCTTTTCGATTTCTTATTTTTCTCGTCTTTATTTCGTGTTCTGATTGCTTGGCGTGTGGTTTAGCAGATATCCGGGACCTCTGGGAAATTAGGGTGTTCCTAACTTTCCTTATTTAAACGGAAATCGACAGTGCGAATTTCGGTTCCCACAGTTTGGCGCTAGAAGGAGGGGGCCTACGGATCAATCTAACTCGCAAAAGCCACTCAACGATGAGAAACGATATGCAAAACTCGATCTGTGCAAACTTCATCTCGTTCAAGGGGGGAGCAACGGCCGATCAGACCAAACCTCGTAACGATCTCCTTGTTATTGAGTTAACGATTCATAAAATCGATATCGCAAGGGTATTGATCGATATTGGAAGTTCGGTTGATATCATCTTCAAAGATACTCTCGAAAAAATGAAGATCGACCCATCCGAAATCGCGGAAAATCCTAGCTCGCTAATGGGACTCTCAGGAGAAGCCACTATAGCTTTCGGGTCGATTAATCTCGCGGTCAAAGCTGGAACCATGACAAAGGTCACAGGGTTCCTAGTTGTAGACCGCCCTGCGTCTTACAACGCGATCATGGGTACGCCATGGTTGAATTCCATGTGAGCGATCCCGTCAACATACCACCTTTATCTCAAATTCCCAACTCCTCATGGAATCTAAACAATATGGGTAAATCCGAGAGTATCACATGTGTGTTTCGTTGCGGAACAAAAACGAAGAAGGCCAAACTCCGAAACTACTCCTAGGAAAAAGTTGGCCTCCGACAAAAAAGTCCAAGAACAAGATTCGGTAGAACTCTTCTGGCAATTGCGGAAAGCTGAGATCCTAGAAGAAAAGCGCGAGCCGACCTGCGAACCCGTGGTATCAGAATGTCTCGACGAATCATTCCTCGAACGATGCATCGAGCTTGGAGCCAACCTCCATGAACTTTTAAGGTCTAAGCTCAAACAGAAAAGACGAAAGTTGGGACCCGAACGCGCTACTGCGGTCGACGACGAAGTCGAAAAACTGCTTAAAGTTGGATCGATAATAGAAGTAAGGTACCCGGACTGGCTCGCCAACCCTGTAGTGGTCAAGAAGAAAAACGGGAAGTGGCGAGTCTGCGTTGACTTTACTGACCTTAACAAAGCCTGTCCAAAGGATAGCTTCCCCTTACCGCACATCGATCGATTGGTCAAAGCAACAGCGGGAAACGAACTCTTATCCTTCATGGATGCCTTCTCGGGTTACAATCAAATTATGATGAACCCTGACGATCGCGAGAAAACTGCATTTATTACAGATCGCGGAACTTATTGCTACAAGGTGATGCCCTTCGGCCTCAAAAACGCTGGCGCAACTTATCAACGACTCGTGAACCGGATGTTCTCCCAACAACTTGGTAAAACTATGGAGGTCTATATCGACGACATGCTCGTCAAATCCCTCCATGCGGAAGATCACGTGTCTCATCTTGAGGAATGTTTCACGCGACTAAACTTGCACAACATGAAGCTTAACCCGGCAAAATGCAGATTCGCCGTAGCGTCGGGGGAATTCCTCGGTTACCTAGTGACGTACCGCGGTATCGAAGCTAATCCAAAACAGATCGATACGGCTTCGCCCAAAAACAAGCGGGAAGTACAGAGATTAACCGGGAGAGTCGCGACACTTAACAGATTCATCTCACGATCAACGGACAAATGCTTACCTTTCTACGATATCCTACGGGGAAACACAAAATTCGAGTGGTCAGAAGAATGCGAAAACGCTTTTTAACAGCTGAAACGCTACTTGGCCACTCCTCCGGTTCTCACAAAACCTGTCGAAGGAGAGCCCTTGTTCTTTTATCTCGCAGTATAAGCAATAGTTGTAAGCGGCGTCCTGATCAGAAAAGAGCGCGGTGAACAGAAGCCCATTTTCTACATAAGCAAAACATTGCTAGACGCCGAATCACGGTATCCTCTGATGGAAAAATTGGCATACGCGGTCGTAACATCAGCTCGAAAGCTCAAGCCATATTTTCAATCCCACACCATCATCATCCTCACAACCTTCCCTCGTCCGAGCCAGTCAGGAAGACTAGCCAAATGGACAGACAAGTTAAGTGAGTACGATATAGAATGCCGACCAAGGACGAGTGCAAAATCCCAAGTACTCGCAGACTTTTTGGTAGAGCTACCGACAGGAACCGTGTCTAACAAGGAACCAAATTCAATATGGGTCTTTCACGTCGACGGATCAACATCCAAGCAAGGATTGGGCATCGGAATTCGCCTCACGTCACCAACCAGTGAAATTCTAGAACAATCGTTTAGACTGGAATTTCACGCGTCCAACAACGAGGCCGAATACGAAGAGCTCATTGCAAGGCTACGATTAGCTCACGGATTGAAGATACGCAACATCCATGCCTACTGTGATTCTCAGCTAATCGCAAGTCAATATAGCGTAGAATACGAAGTAAGGGATGAAAGAATGGATGCATATCTCAAACTAGTCCAGAATCTAGCTCAAGATTTCGACTGCTTCGCTCTCACGCGAATCCCCCGCTCCGAAAACATCCAAGCCGATGATCTCGCGGCCCTGGCATCAATTTCAGACCCAGATCTTAAAAGATTGACTCCGGTCGAATTCATTGAATACCCGAGTATCGGACCGCCAGTCATTGTCAACCTCATCGGGGATCAAGACAACGATGTAGAGGAGGTCGCGGTACAGCCAGAAGAGAGATCGGAACAATCCAGCTACGGCTGTGATACGCCATGGCTGGAAACGATTCGAGCCAACATCATCAACGGAAAATTACCTCCCGAAAAATGGGCAGCCCGCAAAATCTGAACCCAGGCCGCGCATTACGTAACAGTCGACGGGAAAATTTACAAATGGAAATTTTCCGGACCACTCATGACGTGTTTGGAAGGAGAAAAGGCGAGAAAAGTCATGGAAGAAGTCCATTCTGGGTCCTGCGGAAACCATTCCACTGGAAGGTCACTTGCAGTGAAAATCAAACGCCACGGATACTACTGGCCAACGATGATCGGAGATTGTGAAAAATTCGCACGAAAATAAGAAAAATGCCAAAGGCATGCTCTGACCATCCGAAAACCAGCAGAAGTTCTTTCTTCCATCACGTCACCGTACCCTTTCATGCGCTGGGCCATGGACATCGTCGGACCACTTCACAATTCAAAGCAAAAGCGTTTCCTCTTAATCCTCACTGATTTCTTCTCAAAGTGGGTGGAGGTGGAATCATACGCAAGTATCAAAGATGTCCAAGTTAAAAATTTCGTATGGAAAAACATTATCTGTAGACATGGAGTTCCTTACGATATCGTAACTGACAACGGATCTCAATTCATCTCCACCCGATTCGAAGCGTTCTGCGAAAAATGGAAGATACGATTAAACAAATCAACTCCCAGATATCCACAATGCAACGGTCAAGCCGAGACAATCAATAAAACCGTTCTAGACGGACTTAAGAAACGCCTAGACGCTAAAAAAAGGGAGGTGGGCACAGGAACTAGAGGGAGTCCTCTGGTCACATCGCACGACCCCAAGACGAGCAACGGGAGAAATGCCTTTCGCCCTCGTGTATGGGACAGAATGCATGATTCCCGCAGAATTCGAATTCTCCGGCGTCCGAAGAAGATTACTGCCCGAGCGAGAAGAGCTCAACAACGCCATGCTCCTAGACAATCTCGACCTCATCAACGAGCACCGGGATCGAGCACTCGTCCGAATTCAAAATTATCAACACGCAGCCGCAAAATACTATAACTCCAACGTTCGAAATCGCCGATTCAACGAAGGGGATTTAGTTATGCGGAAAGTTTTCCAAAATACTGCCGAGCGGAACGCAGGAAAACTCGGAGCAAACTAGGAAGGACCCTACAAGATCATAAAAGTCGTTCGACCGGGTTCCTACGAGATATCCAACATGAAAGGCGTAAATATTCCAAGAACTTGGAACGCAATGCATCTCAAAAAATACTATCACTAAACAAATCGCTTCGCAACTACTGAACTACGAGACGACTTGATCTCCAAAAGGGGTACGTAGGCAGTTTGTCGAAAGACAAATTCTGCTGTCCCCCTCTCTAAAAAAAGGGGGGGGGGGGGAAAGGGTACGTATACGTATACTCGTATACTCCCAAAGTTTAGAATATCTGACAAGGCTCTCGATATATTTGAAACTTTTCTACCTTACAAACCGCACAATCATCTTTGGTCCACAAATAATATTCGAATCCTAAAAAAAAATTCGTAAATTCACCAGTCACTAGAGAAAAATCAACCTTTGGCACTGCGAGACGTTGCAAAAATGCCTAAGAAACTACTTCCCTTCCGACGAAACAAAACCTTCGTCAAAAAAAAAAAATACGCACAAACATCTCCTCAAACACGTACTCTTCGCGAAGACCCAAACGGTAGCATCTACCACCAAGTTCGTTGCTGATCACATCGAACTCTTAAACGTCCTAAACAGACAAGGCCATCTCACGAAGATGACCCTCATACATCCGACACAAGGATAATAGTGCTATAAAAGAAATCCAAAATTTTGGTCAGCACTTCTAGGAGACTTAAAAATTGCCCTTAAAGAGATGCTCGATTCCAACCAGACAAGTCATATAAGCCGAGAACCTATCGCGGACTTTAAATTGGTATGGAATCAGGTCGAAACTGTAATGGGATACGTAAGTCGAATTAGTCATCGAACCCCCTAAAACCGGAAGTAAACCTAGGTCTTCCCCTAACCCCAGCACACTGGTCTTTAACATCTCAAGGTATGATATCAAAGATACGAGATCCTAAAACATGCCTTTGTGCTTACATTCAACGTCCTCAGATATCCTACAAAATTAGGATTTTGCGGAAAACTCTCGAAACGGATCACGAATATAGCATTCCACTTCGGAGAAAAATATGAGATGACAACTCATAAGCTTCCTTCTACACCATCCACTTACTCGCATAAACGCAAACTGATCATCCATTCATAAAAAGCCGCAAAGCGGCAGGGATTCAAAGCCACAAGCGGCCAGTCCCAAAACATAAACATGGCCATACAAGGCCAGAGCAAGTACTGATTCATAACATAAAAAAAAAATCTCTCAAGCGAGATCGTAACCTTGATCGTCATCTAGAATCTAAACCTCCCCTTCACCCATCGCCTCGTCCAAGCTCGGGGCCGCACCGCCTCCGTTTTACCCGACCGCAGGATCTTGCCCCTCTGGGTCTTCTGAACACGTCGGAAGGAAACACTCGAACTTTAGGTCAGCCAAGATAAGGTCGAAACTCCCGTCCACGGCCGCCAGATCTCCCTTGCAAGCGGACAATCTGGCTTCCTCGGCCTGTAAGGACGAAGGGGTTTCACCCTGGAGGGCCTGAACCAGAGCCATCCCACCATCGACGGTCGCCAGGGCCAAATCCCTGCGGTGAATGCACTTTAGGGAGCCTAGAAAATCGGAGATCTTCGCCAAACAGGTCTGGAACTCCACGCGGAGCGCATCCTTGGCCTCCTCGACTCCACGGTTCGCTGACCCTTCACCACTTTCAATCCGACGCTGAAGTCGACGTACCTCCGAGGACTTGGTCTTTCTGGCATTTTTCTCCTTAACCAAAGAACTCGCCGTCTTCCCAAGGTCCCTCTCGAGCTCCCCAATCTGAACCTCGAGCTCCCCAATCTGAACCTCGAGCTAAGACACCTTTGCGGAATGAGAATCCTTGATAGCATTCAGCATGGCTTAAGATTCAGACAATTTGCCATGCATCTCTGTCAGATCTCTCGCAGAAGACTGACCTCGAAAGCACATTCGCTGATCATCCTATCGATCAGTGATACAAACTGCGAGATGATGTAACAATTAGAGATACAAAGCAAAACAGGGCTAAACAGAATCCAACGCTTTAAAAACAAAAAACCAAAGTGAAGAACGAACCTTTCCATGGAATCCTGACGTCAGGCTCAATCCTTCCTGCTGCAAAGATTTCCCTTCATTTCTCCTGGTGCACTTCCTCTTCTGGCCCTTTGGTTGAACAACCGGAGTAGCACTAGGAGCACGCAATGCCTGGACAATCTCCTTCCTAGCTGGAGGAGGAGGCATTGACTCAGCGGCCTTTTCTTTGCCCTCAACGTAGACGATCCAGAAGGCTGGGCCAAATCATCTGGCACACACAAAACGCCTGTTTCGACTTGCGCTCCTGCGTCTTTTGGAACCTGAACCTCGGGTTCATGAGTCGGAGTGACGACCAGAACAGAAGAGGACGGAAGCTCAGTGTTAGCATGGACCGGTTCCTTCTCAGCTTTGCGGCGAGCTAGTTTCTCTCGAAAAGAAAGGAAGCCGGCGACACAAGCTGGCGCACTGTTGGAGGGAACCAGTCACAGAACTTGGGAGGTGGCCTCACCCATCTCGGCATCGGAACTTCTGTTGTCACTTTGGGAGGAAGACATCTTGAAAGCTAATTTGAGGAGAGAAGCTAGAGAGAATTTGGAAAGAGAGGAAATGTGTGAAGGGAATGAAAGATGGGAGCTCACTACTTATAGAGGTATGAGCTTAGGAATTCGATTTATTATATATATATATTTCTTCGTCGATATTCTTCCACGGAATTTTGAATGTAAACTCCGTCCAACTCACCTATCTTTCCTAACTTCCCTAAACGCACGCTAGAATCTCAGCGACAATCCACGATTCTAACGGCCTGGGGGGCTAACTGTTGGGTTCAAAAACAGACACGACGAAGTTAACATCCAAATATCCGTAAAAATCAGCATGAACACTTTTACGAAAAGTGTTCTTTGTAAAGGAATCTTCACGAAGAAATTTGCGGTGAACTTCACTAAATACCCATAGTCAAAGAATAAGTTCGTAAAACGTCAAAAAAGGATCCAAACAAGGTTGCCACGTAACGACCGGTCCACGAACGAGCAGGTCGCTACGTAGCGACCAACCAAGCCACTCGGCCGGTCGCTACGTAGGGACCGTCCAATCCATTCGGTCGGTCACTACGTAGCGACCGACCAAGCCACTCGGTCGGTCGCTACCAAACCTTTCATTCGGTCGCTACGTAGCGACCGATCCAGCACGGATCAGGTCGCTACGTAGAAACTGAACTGTCTCGGACATCGATCAACGGGTACGACCCAAATCCGTGCATTCCCGTCTGCTCCTCAATGCTAGCTCCCATGTACCGCAGCCATATCATTTCTCACATCATTCCGATCAAAGTTACCGTTGAAACTTTACGATAAAAACCGCGAGAACTTGTTTTTGTCGAAAAGAAACAAACGTTTCATGTCGAAAGACGGCCCAACATGGTTTAAAGCGCGACTACAAGCCCACTTACGATTCTTTAAGAACGAGCCCATAGATGCTATGACGGTTTATGTTTTTATTTTATAAAAACAAAAATAAAGATATGTTTCCACAGAAAAAATGTTAAGTTTCCGCGGATAAACATGAAGATCGGAAAAAATGGAAAATCTCTATTTTTCACTTAAGACGGGTTAAGGGCAGGAAGGGAAAAGCTAAAGCCGACCTTGGAGAAGTATATAAGGATTCCTAGGCGAGAGGCACAAAGGGAGAACTTTTTCAGAGAAAACTTAGCACTTAGAGCAATTTTAGGTAACTTTCTGTTTTTGTTATTCAGACTGCGACTCAATTAGGTCTTGCAGTCTTAGGGTTTTAAAACTAGGAATCTCGACGACAGCTCTCATAGCCCAGACTCTAACCATGTTGTAACGCTCAAACGGGGATTCGGAATAAGATCTATTTTGCTCTCTTTTCGATTTCTTTTTTTTCTCGTCTTTATTCTGTGTTCTGATTGCTTGGCGTGTGGTTTAGCAGATTTCCGGGACCTCTGGGAAATTAAGATTTTCCTAACTTTCCTTATTTAAACGGAAATCGAATATTTGCGAATTTCGGTTTCCATAGGGGGCACTTGTACAAATATTAAGCTAATTGTTACGAAAATATAAAAAGTAGATGGGGGCACCGTAGGTCCTTCTCTCCGTCCGCCGCTGTGTTCGATGCACCTTACTAGATTACCATAGAATAATATTTCACATTATATATATATGTCATCAATGGAATCTCCCATGCAAGAAAATAAGTTATTTGCAATACCACTTAATTCTACAAAGAATTGGATATAATCTAGCATGTCGTTTTTTCCGAAAGAAAACAAGTTAATTCCATTATTTTACAGAAAGTGGTTATATGATTTTCAGGATTTGAGTTTCTTTCACAGATTGTGATCTTGATTTTTTTGATGTCAAACTGGAGTACTCGTTATCCAATCTGTAAATGGGGCAAACTAATACCATGTCAACCTTTAAAGTCATGTCATAGAGACTAAGTTTTTAACTTTCAATCTCCTGGTCTTGCAGTCAAGCGCATGACCGATTCGCTTATGTTGATCCGAATTTATTTTCTCTTTAGTTAACCACGAGAGTGTGATTTAATGTAATGAGTCAAAGTAGAAACGCACAAAATGTTACATGATGGTCCGGTCCATGGCACAAGCCATAGGAGAGATTAGGGCACACATATGTGCAAAAAAAATTCAATTACATATATATTTTTTTTGTTATTCTCCCTATATATTTTCTGTTTTGGCTTAGGGTCAGTGACATTTTTAAAAATGTTTTGACCGGCTGGATATGTTGTATGTGTTATTATGGTTCATTTGTATCGCTCTCTCATAGTGTTTATAAACAAAAAAAAAAAATACTACGTAGAAATAGAATTGGGCCTAAAATGGTAATAAATTTAAGATAAAAATCAAACCTGAATTGAATGAAAAAGTAAAAATATTGAAGTGATAGTTAATACTTACTAGTACTACGCTTAGAAAAATAAAAGAGTGTTCGATTAAAACCAAAATTTGATAATAAAAAGACTGAAACTGCTTGAATCCAATTTTTTTTCTTTTCATGATGGTCTGATTTAGAGAGTGAAAGTAGAAAACACACTCAACAATTACGTGTCGAAGAGGCTACAAATTAATGATACACTTGTATCAGTCTCTCTCACGGAATCATGGGAGATGGGATTCTAAGTCAAATCACTTAGTAATTAAAACAAAACAAAACAAAGATACTACGTGGACATATAATTAAGTCTAAATAGTATTAATTTTGCAATACAAGAAAAATAAAACCAGACCTAGGAATGGCAATTGGGATAACCCGCTCCGCCGTGGCCCGCCCCGCTGCGGTCTCTATCTCTGGCGGATCTTTGCGGGTTAGCCCGCCGTAACCCGCGGTTCCCAAACCTCTACCCAAACCCGCCCCGCTTGCTACATAGGACTTTGCGGTCCTGCCCGCGGGTAGTGAAAATGCAGTCCTCATTAGTTCTCTTTTTCTCATTGACTTTGAGACATCTCAACTCATCGCAAATCAAACAGTTCTCAGAAAGACAGAAAAAAAAAGAATAAAAGTGATGAGCTTAACTGCTCCATCTTCGCACAGAAAATTCACTGGCTGCTTCTTAAGTGCATCAACAAGCCCACGAAGAACCACAGAGTGGTACAGAGAGTACAAGGAGGAGGCAAAAAGGAACTTCTCCGAACATTCTTTGATTCCTTTCGATTGGGAAGAGAATCAAGGTAGTCCGAGGAAGATCACTGACAATGAAGAAGATACTGTTGATGATAAACAAGATAGATGAGACATGACATTAGCCTACACAGTTTCTTTGATTTCTCTACTAAAGATTGAAAGTGTAATATTGAATCAGTCTGATACCAACGCTTCATTTTACGTGACAGTGATATTGTTTGCAAAAGTACATTACCAAAAGCACAAACAAACGCTGCAAAATTTTGTAAAGTCTTAACCAAATTTAAATTAAACAAAACACCAGATCCAAACAATGAATCCCAAAGGTAAATAAAAACCAAATCCAAACAATCATTCTAAATGTAGATAAAAGCAAACCACCAAATCAAAATAAAAAAAATCAAACTTCTTCTTCTTCGTCTTCATCTTCACCATTGACAATGGATTCAAATGATGGTAGTTTCTCTTCTTATTATCATGAATTTCATCTTTAGAAAATATCAATAGTTGAAGTTAGTAAGATTAATAGCCAGTTCCTAGAAAATATCAATAGTTGAAGTTATATGATAATGTGAATATTTTACTGAACCAAATATCAATAGTTGAAGTTATCTGGTCCAGACCAAATAAAATAAAACTTATCGAACTGATAATTAATGCGCTTTGAAAAATATGAGATTAAATTTTGATATAAAAAAAACATTCCTCTCAAATAGCATTTTAAAATTTTGTCACAAAAAGAGCCAACAAGAAAAAATGATCAAAATAAGGTTTATTAAATGGGTAAAAGACTTTTATACCCTAGATAAAAAATTTAAAAATTTAAAAATTTAAAAATATAAAAATATAAAAAAATATAAAAAATATAAAAAAAGATTTTTTTATATAGTTTCGAATTATACGTTTTCAAACTTGATTTTTTTATAATTTTTTTTTTCTCAGTTTTTTATTTTCTTCAAATTTGTTTTTGAAATTCGAAAAATGTTTTTAAAACTAAATTTTTATTTTTGAAGTTTTAATATTTATTTTATGTTTTACTAAAATTTTAAACTCATCCCAAAACTCTACCCCTTAACTACACTCTATATTAATTATGCCTAGGGGTATAAGTGCATATTTACCTATTTAATAAAAAAAATGGTCATTTTAATTTTTAGAACCTATATTTGGGAAAAAACTTTTTTATGGCTATCTATGTGTATTTCCCTAAAAAAATCTATACATTATTAAAGAAAACCTATTTTCCTTACGGAAACAAAAATCAATTCAAAATTTATTATAAACCAATTAGTTCAAAGATTTATAGGTAAGCTAAACATAAAACAAACTAGTTCAATTCCACCAAATAAGAGATAATGGTTCATGGAGTTTAGGGCCTTATTACATCAACCAACTTTACTTTCTTGATGTGAAAGCAGAGCGGATGCAAATTTATTCAATAACTGAAAAAGTTTCTCAAGATATGATCATAGAAAGAAATATGCAACAAAATAACTTGCGCTTTGCAATGGCTAACTCATGGACTCTTTGTTTGGGGTTTGCGACCGTAAGAGAGGACCATCATGTAATCAGCGCCTGAAGCTCCCATCCTTGTTGTTATTGTTTGAGGACTTGCAGTAGCGATCCAGTTTCCTAATAAGTCAGACAACAACAACGATGGATCCAAAGGCAGGCTCCACCTGAAATCCACAAACCGCAAAATTGTGTTTCTCTTATTGACTATTCGGTAGAATAAAGCGAAGAAATTTAAAAAAGAGGAGAATAAACAGGAAGTACCTCATTCTCGCTTTCAAGATTCAGTTTTATTGCAAGGTACTTCTGGATATATGAAACAGGTAACGTACTGTCCCTGAGAACAAGATCAATTATCAAACAAAGAATCATCAGTCAAATTACTGTAACTGAAATTAAGGAAAAAAGCATTGATTAATACAATGAGATGAAGAGGTGAACATACTTAACCCTTAAGTAACGACTGGGGGTTTGAGGCAATGGCGCATCAGTATCCCTGAAAAACAAGCAAGATCATGTGTTAATAAAGTCGTAGAGTTGAGCAACGAAACAACAAGAGAAGAGGTAAAAAGTCTTACTGATCCTGTAAAGCGACTAATGTAAACCATATTGGATTTTTTTCGCTTCCAGTAGCAGCAGAAGAGGTAGCATTTTGTCTCACTGCTGGGGCAACTGTTTTTATGTTATCTCTCCTATAACCAGAAGAAGTTCCATAACAATGTGCTTTCTGCTTACATCTCGTTCTTCGCTTCATCAAGGGAGGATTAGGAACATTACCACTAGAAGTTTTCTCCTTTGTATCTTCATTAGAAACCATAAGTGGCATATCAACTTAACCATAGTTTCACCAAGTTGTGTTTGCATCACCAGTTTCCTATTATCTTCACTACCAGCGACCAGCGTCAAGGGGTTGACATCTTTCGTATCTAAGAGAGCCGACGAGGAAGCTTCCAAAGCAGGAGTTAACTCCGTCTTGTCAGCACCAGACATAATTCTTGCATCATCTTCCTCAGCCTTAACTGGTGTTAATGGCCTGACGTCTTCCATTAGCTATTGAAATCAAAGTGGTTCACGAAATGAACAACAAATGGCAAGCTGAAGTAATATAAGTCTATATATAAAACCAACATATAGACAGTTTATATATATTCATACCTATTTTATATGAATGTATTTTTTGTGAATATAGACAAAATAAAAAAACTTATGATAAATAGCGGCTCAAGGCATTCGGTTCTACTATCAGAAGTATCCAAGTTGGAAAACCAAACGACTAATTACAAAAAAAAATAAAAAAATGGAGAACCCAGTAAAACTAAGTCCTACAGAAAGAAAAACAGCTCACAAGATAATTTGATCAAATGTTCATATAGAAGTGGAAATGCAGCAAAAAAAAATTAGAGTACCCACTAACAACCACACCAACAACTAAAGAACATTTGTTTTTAGACAGTCAAATTAGTTATTTGTCTTTAATGAAAAAGAATTGGATATTGTTTGTTAGGCTAACAATGTTAGCTTTACATATATTAACAACACCACTAAAATTTTTTTGTTCTGAGAAAACACCACCAAATTTTTTTATACTTAAATATTATAATTTTATACAAATATATATATTCACTAGTATCATATTGTAATAAATAAATAATTATGTATATAAATAATTTAATTAATATCAGATACTTCTTTATACGAATATAAACTTTAGAATTACCACAGTCTCTTATTTAAGAAACTAAGTCCCAAAAAAAACAAAATATGTTAATAATATATATTACCAATAATAAATTTTATATATAAAAATAAAATATATGTAATTTAAAATGGTAATATTTAATTTAAAATTATGTAAACCTCTAAGTAAACCTTATGAGTTTTTTTCTCAAAAAATGTTTCTTAGTTATCGTAATATTGAGTTGTTCATTTTTATTAAACAAATTTAAATGCTAATTTTATATCTTAATATTTTTTTAAATATTGTAGTTTAAAATATGTACGTGAAAGGGATTATTATTTATTTTATTCAGGGTTCTAAAATTTTTATTCAGAGTTCTAAAAATAGTTTTTGCGGCGCAAAGGTGGTAAATCGGCTCTGAATAAAATTATTTTTATATTTATTTTTATTCAACTTTTTAGGCATTCCGAAATCGTTCTAGGGGTTTACTTAATCATAAATCCCTTATAAAGTGCGTAACGAGAGTGTAGCAATTTTTTTGAACATTGATTTTATGCATGAAATGAATATAAACAAAAATAGCCTAGGCATTCTTTAGAAAATACAAGATAGTATTTGGGTTGTTATGCTTATATTTGAGCACCTTTTCTTGTCTATATAGGATCGATCTATATAAGATAGAGAAACTAGATCTGCGAGTCGAACTGAAATTATGAATATATGAGTTCCAGTTTTGTACTATTTGAATAATGAAGTATAAAAAGAATTTTGGTTTTGTTCGATTTATGTTGTTAATTCTAGTTAGATTTGAATTAATGTTCAGATGGATTCTTACTGATCATATTAAGATGCAAGTTTAATTCATTTAAAACAAACTAAAAGACATGAAGAAAATATATTAAAAAACATCCATACCTTTGCCTGTAGCTATGAGGGTGAGTCAGATTTGACAAAATTCTTCATGTAGCAAAGATATATATAGTGCCTGGCTAAAATTTCGATGGAAGTCAATTTATTTTTAAAAAAATTTCAAATCTTGATTTAAATTAATAACGATTATTTATTTTCGAATGTCTGTAAATGGAAGGCTATATAGTATGCAAGTATCAAATCTTGTAATATATTATATGCAAAAACTAACAGATTTAATTCTTTATATAGGTAAAAGTGCATCAATCAAACTGGATTTTATTTTAAAATTAAAGAATGCATATATGTTTAAGATAATTATATAAAGAAAGCATGGGAAAACTTTCAATTCTGTTTTATTTTCTTATTTTTTTGTTGAAATCTAATTATTTTTTCCCCTTTTTCTGAATATCAAAAAAAAGAAAATTCAAGAATTCTGACACATGTTAATTTAGGTTTGGGTAATCATATTAAGAGCTTTGACTGTAATTTAAAAATTAAATATAAAACTAATAGGTTATAAATATCACTTCAAAATAAATATTTTAAAAAATATATTTATTTAGTCAAACTTCATACATGAAAGATAAGAGTTTTCAATCTGGTAAAACCAAACCAACTAAAACCGAACCGAACCGAATAGAAAAAATGGTTTGGATTTGGTAGTACCAAATAAACCGAATGTTATCTTTAAGAAACCGTAGTATGATGATATGGTTCAGTATATAAACCGATCCAACCGAATAAACCGATTAATTAAAATATATTATTTTATTTATAGATAATTTTTATGATAAAATTAATAATATATATATTATTTATTTTCTTAATATAATATTCATAATTAAAACATTTATTTTAATAATTTGTTATTTTGTTTTAAGTTAAAAATTTTCTTTTTCTCATTTTCATCCAATTAAATAAAACTCAATTTCTATTATTATTGGTAATTATTTGTGCTAAAATATATTTATATAATAATATTATGATATTACTATTTTTCTTATTTTTATTTTAAATAAACCAAAAATATTATATTTAAAAGTTAGAGTAAAGAATATATATTTATGTTTTAATAAACCTGATTCCTAATCATATAAACTAATTTATTATCAAAGATAAATATAGTTATATTGTTTTTTGGTATAATACCAATAAATCAAAAACCGATGGTATATAAACTGTACCAAACTAAATTAGATATGGCTCCAATATGGTAGCTAATTTTTATAAGCCGAAATACCAAAAAAACAAAAAAATCTGAACCGAAATCGAACTGAAATCCGGATTGAACAGACCATTGAAAGATTATCTTTGACCTGCATGTTTCTATGTGTATATTACACTGCAGGAAATTGAATTCTTGAAAATTGTAAGTTTTTTTTTTGCCAACAAACAGTAAGGTTGTTAATGTCAAAGAAAAACAGTAAGGTTGTTGACAAAAAAAAGTATAGTAAGGTACAATATTTAGCTTTAAATAATTAAGGTACTGTATTTAGCTTTAAATAATTAAAATACATTATCCCCTCATTTATATTTTCAGTTCTAGCCATGTGTCATCATTCTATAGAGTTATTCTTGGGTTCACTCCTTAAGGTGAACCTATAAAAACTATAGGTTCACCCTCTATACACTAACCCATAAAAAACTGACATGTATCATATTTTGTTGATGAAAAAAATTAGAAAATGATATTAACTACAATAAAAAAACATTTGACATTGCAAGATTCTAATCCTTAAACCTTATAGTTCAAATTCTAAACACTAAACCTTAAATCCTCTGATTAACATTAAACTCTATAGCTCAAACTCTAAACAATAAACCCTAAACTCTGGAGTTTAGGGTTTATGGTTTAGAATTTTTAGAGTTTAGGGTTTTATGTTAACCCTAGGTTTAGTGTTTAGAATTTGAGTTATAAAGTTTAGAGTTAACTCTTTTTCCGTAGAAAGAGAGAGGAGGAGAAGCAAACTCAAAACCTTAAACGCTGTCAGCAAAATCATAAATTCTAAAAATCCTAAACCCTAAAAATCTTAAACCCTAAACTCTAAATCCTAGGGTTTAGGGTTAACCCTAAGGATTAGGATTAACCCTAGTGTGTAGGGTTTAGTGTTTAGAGTTTGAGCTATAATGTTTAGTGTTAATCCTATGAATTAGGGTTTAGTGTTTGATTTTTGAGCTATATGATTTTGGGCTTAGAATCTTGCAATGTCAATTTTTTTAATAAACAAGATATGATACGTGGCAGCTTTTAATTGGTACGTGACTACACATTTTTCATCGTAATGCGTAGTCCTTATGACTACGTTTTCTTGTAGTGTCCACACTGTAGGGATGGAAGAGTGTGCTTCAAGACCTACTCCCTTGCATCTTCAGCTAATCGAGTTCCTTATCAAGAAGTTTTGTTTCTGAATTGCACATATTTTAGAAGTCTGGCCGGAAAATTGCGGTATCTAACATTGACTAGGCCAGACATACAATATGTATTCAATTAGGTGTGTCAGAAGATGCATGCTCCCTCCGCTGAAGATTTTACAAACCTCAAAAGAATTTTATGATATCTCAAAAGACACTTACAATGGATGTTTTCTTCGACAAATATAAAGACTTCACTCTCACCGCTTACAGCAACATCGACTGTGCAGGTTGTCCAGACTAAAGATGTTATATTGGAAGTTTTTGCACTTATCTGGGTCAGAACCTCATCTCTTGGTCATTCAAGAAACATCCAACTGTTTCAACCTAGATGGGTTTCAAGCATCCATGTTAAGCTAGATGGGTTTCCAACCTAAAACCAATTGGTGATAAGTGGAGTGGCCCATCCATCTGATATATTACTAAGGATCCCTTCCAATATCCGATGTGGGATATTTATCCCTAATACGCCCCTCGAGAGGATGGCTCTTTGAGTGTCAATCTTGGAATGTTCGGGCAAGGATCGATGGGCCGAATTTGGGTTGGATCGATAATGGATCGGATTGGACTGCATGGATCGGGCTCTGATACCATGTTAAGCTAGATGAGTTTCCAACCTAAAACCAATTGGTGATAAGTGGAGTGGCCCATCCATCTTATATATTATTAAGGATCCCTTCCAATATCCGATGTGGGACATTTATCCCTAATATCAAAAAGTTCCACCGAGGCTGAGTATCCCTCACTCTCTGAAACCGCTTCAGAATTGACTTGGATCAGTATGGTTCTGAAGGAGCTGGGTATTTCTATTCCTGTTACACCTCAACTGTTTGGAAACAATCAATCGTCAGTTTACTTAACTGCCAATCCGAATTTTCAAAGAGAACCAAGCGTTTTGAAACAGATTTTCACTATGTTTGTGAGCGTGTGGAATTGGGTTCTTTTGTAGTCAAACACATTCCATCAAATCTTAAATTGTTGATATCTTTACTAAGTTATTGCCCATTGATCTTTTTTCTGAGCTTCGGCACAAACTCGGTGTGGGAACAAACTCAGTGTTGATTTCCCTCCCACACCGAGTTTGAAATGGGGTATCAGAAAGGAACATATCAAAGCCTCCAAGATATAATCATAGTCTCTCCAAAACGACAAGGGTTTAACTGATCAGACAATGGGCCGCAATACTCAGCCCATCAAGTTGAAGTCTGCTAGCTGTCTCAACAGTCGGATTCTCGGCGAAAAGGGAAAAACATCTTGATGACAAAGGACAATAGTATGACTGGATCTCCTCCTTTACAACTGAGCAGTTGCTTTGCAGCCCTTGATATCCCAGAATCATCAGGATCGTTATATCTGTACTAGGAACTAGGGTTTATGCTTTGATGTTTATATGTCTTTCTCAATTCTTTAAATGGCTAAGCCGAAATCATTTTCAGAAATTAATCAAATAATATTTTATCTTTGATGCTTTTGGCTTCTATTTTCAAAAGGAGATAAAAATCCTGTAAAATGAAGAAAAACAGGCTCCCTAATAAGTTAATAGGATGAAACAAAAGTCTACAAAATCGTTAATGAGATAAAAATAAAAAATAAAAAGCGAGTCAAGCTTAAAGAACAGCATTAGTGAAAAACTAAATAAATGATTCACAAAAACGGTGAAAAACACAACAATTTTCTTAGCAAAAGAAAAACCATATCAACAGTTTATTTCAGAAACAAAAAAATTTGTATTTAAAAAAATAAATAATATATATGTATATATATATATATATAATTTAGCAAAATCAAAATTAAAAAAAAAAGCAACTCCTTGTGAAGCGTGAAAACCCCTAGTAAATCAATAAACTATCATAGTCAACCATTATTAATTTATAGAATTTTTACTATATTTTTTTTTTTGATCGGTTGGGTGATATTTTTTTATCCATTTGAATATAAAAATTTGTAACAAAGTTTTTTCTTTATATATAACTTTATCTCTTATTTTTCCTATTATCATATATTGTAATTCTAAATTTAGTTAATGTATTAATTTAATTTTCATGTATATAGCTCAAAACTCTTTGAAATAATTTAAAATATATATATCATAGGATTTGATTGTTTATTAGTGTAGTAACTCAGAGTAATTAAAGAAGAGATAATGAGAGGGAAAAAATATGGAAAATAGAAAAGAAAAAGCATAAATTAAACCATTATCAACGAAACAATAAAGTATATATTTTTCATTTGATTGTTGAAATATTAGCAGAAGTCAAAGTAAATATGTTTACCTAAAAAAAAAACTTAAAACTCCCCGTATTCTCTCTAGAAAAACCAGATCTAGGGTATGACGGCGGTCGACTCCGGTGGCTCTCACAGCACCGGAGTCGAATTTCTTTGCTTTGTTGTTGTGTTCTCTGGTTGTCCTCTGAAGGTGTGGTGAGGATCCGACTTGTTGGATGGGTGTGAAGATTCCGGCGTGGAGGAGCGTGGTGGCGCGTGAAGTTCGTTTACAGAGCCCTACGGCTAAAGGCGGGTCTTTTCTAGATAATGAAGACGTGTACGGTTGGTTTCTCACCGGCATCAGAGTTTGTTTCTCCTTTTAATCTCTAGATCTACTGGTCTTGGCGCAGGACTTGTGCTTAAAGAGTATGGAGCCTCTTCTCCCTATGGTCTCTGCGGTATCTATCCTATAGTGGGTCTGTTCTCGCTCACCTTTGAAGTTGTTCGTTGTTAAGGTTTCGTTTAGTTTGTGGTTTTTCTGCTAGTCTTCTGAGATTGATCTTGATTGATCTGTCATGGAGTTTAGAAGCTGGCTTTGCTGCGATACAACAACGGTGTAGCTGAACAATAGTGGTGTGTGGAGAGCAGCTGAAGGTTATTGTCGAGAAGAAGAGTTGGTTCAGGTTACGTCTCAATCTCCCAGGTTCGAGAGAATTCATCTCCTGCCCTTTGAATAAATGCCATTTCTAGGTTGTCCTCGGCCTCTGGATTTCCTCAGTGGCTTCTTCGTGTTGAAGCAATAGAAAGAGGTGGTGGTTTTGAGGCTCCGGATGAAGGTGCGGTTGAGTTGTGAGTTTTCTTGGGTGTTGTTTCGTTAATGTTTTTGTCTTGGTTTCACAGTGTTGGTGTATGGTCATCGTGAACGGGTGGTTTAGATGAGGGTTCCTGCTCTTCACAAAGTTCTTCTATGGTTCATGCTCTTTTTCTGTGTGTGGTAAAATTTCCGGCTTATCGTAAGACAATTAAGTTTAGTTTCTATCAATTTTTGATAGGTTATGGTTTAGTTGAAGGAATTTAGTTTGTATCTTGCTGTTCCAGTTGGTCTTTAGTTGCATGTTTCTTGGGCTATCGTCTCCCTCGTTTGGGCTTAGTTTCCGGGGAAGTTCATATGTTCCTCCGGCTCTAGTATTTCACCCATGTATTTTAACAAGATATCAATGAAAAATCAGTTGGGAAAAAAAATGTTTACCTCTAAATGTATCACTAAAGTATCTCGATATATGTGACATACAGCACAACCATAATCTTTTTCTTATTACAAAAAAGAAAATTTACAATCTTTGATTTAAACTAATCATAACTTCTGTTTCAACTGTGGGATAGACAGAAACAAAAGCAAACAAAAAGAGACGGATCTTGTTAGATCTGTTCTTACTGTAAACTCCTAATTTTAGGAAAACACTTGTAGATAAGAAGAAGAACCATGGCTGTTTATATCTTCTAATCTAATTTTTATCCCTGGGATATATATTTAACCATAACAGATAATCAATTAACTAGGTATTTGTTTTAACAGTCAATAGTATTTAGTTTCTGTTGTGAGCATTACACATTTATTTAAACCCTTTGATCATCCTCCCTTTCATCATCCACAAGAACCAAAGTTCATCTGCCAGTCATACTCTGTTCTATTAATTAATTTCATTGTCTTGCAATCATAGCGAAGACGATGAGTTCCTCTGGAATAGAAAAAGGTGTTGTTACTACAGAGGTCGAGGCGCCGAGGGGGAATAGAAGCCGGTTTGCTTTTGCATGTGCAATCTTAGCCTCCATGACTTCAATCATCCTTGGTTACGGTACGATTTTATTCTAACGATCCATGTCATAGTTGGTTTCTGTAATCGTCCTTACATATCTATGGATGTTGCAGACATTGGAGTGATGAGTGGAGCTGCAATTTTTATAAAAGAAGATTTGAAACTGTCAGACGTACAGCTTGAGATACTTATGGGAATTTTAAACATCTACTCTCTGGTAGGTTCAGGCGCCGCGGGTAGAACTTCTGATTGGATTGGGAGGCGATACACCATAGTGTTGGCAGGAGCCTTCTTCTTTTGTGGTGCCCTTCTCATGGGGTTTGCCACAAATTATCCTTTCATTATGGTTGGCCGTTTTGTAGCTGGTATTGGCGTCGGTTATGCTATGATGATTGCACCGGTTTACACAGCTGAAGTTGCTCCTGCTACTTCTCGTGGTTTTCTCAGCTCTTTCCCTGAGGTATAATAGATCTGACCTTTCTAATTTTAGATATAATAAAAAAAATTGTATATGAAACGTAGTGCTTATATGTTCTTTTGTATGCAGATATTTATCAACATTGGTATACTTCTTGGGTACGTATCAAATTACTTTTTCTCCAAGCTTCCGGTGCATCTTGGGTGGCGGTTCATGTTAGGTGTCGGATCAATTCCCTCGGTGTGCCTAGCCATCGGAGTGTTGGCAATGCCCGAGTCTCCGAGATGGCTAGTCCTCCAGGGTCGCCTTGGGGATGCTTTTAAAGTTCTTGACAAAACCTCAAACACCAAAGAAGAGGCCATCTCTAGACTCAATGACATCAAACGGGCTGCCGGAATCCCCGAGGACATGACAGACGATGTTATTGTTGTTCCCAACAGGAAGAGTGCCGGAAAAGGCGTGTGGAAGGATCTTCTTGTCCGACCAACCCCTGCTGTCCGACATATCCTAATAGCATGCCTCGGTATCCATTTCTCTCAGCAAGCCTCCGGTATTGATGCGGTCGTCCTTTACTCTCCAAGCATCTTCCAAAAGGCTGGACTGAAATCCAAGAACGACCAGCTCTTGGCAACTGTCGCTGTTGGAGTTGTCAAAACACTCTTTATCGTTGTAGGGACTTGCGTGGTCGACCGGTTTGGACGTCGTGCCTTGTTGCTCACGAGTATGGGCGGAATGTTTCTTTCCTTGACCGCACTTGGGACTAGTCTTACAGTCATCGACAGAAATCCAGGACAGACGCTCAAGTGGGCTATTGGGCTTAGCGTTACGACAGTAATGACATTTGTAGCAACATTCTCAATAGGTGCCGGCCCAGTGACGTGGGTCTACTGCTCAGAGATATTCCCTGTGAGGCTAAGAGCTCAAGGGGCAAGTTTGGGAGTGATGTTGAATAGATTGATGAGTGGTATTATCGGAATGACATTCCTATCGCTTTCTAAAGGTTTAACCATTGGTGGTGCATTCCTTCTATTTGCCGGAGTTGCTGCCGCTGCATGGGTCTTCTTCTTTACTTTTCTTCCAGAGACACGAGGTATGCCTTTGGAAGAGATGGAGAGTCTTTTCGGGAGCTACACTGCAAACAAGAAGAAAAATGTTACGGAGGAAGGTACAGAAGTGGTTGAGGAACACTGATAAGTAATAATGAAATATGTTGTTGTGAGTATTGGGGACGTTTCATAAATTAAATACAAAAATAACATGTGTAAATAATGTATGTATCCATCTAGCTCAACTTATTAACTAAGTTCAACTTTATTTTATTGAGAATTTGAGTTCTGCTGCTATTTTTTTTTTTAAATCGACAATCACATAAAAACTCTACAAAGATATAGTCATCACACATAGGGGAGAACGATCTTCAATAGACTCATCGCTTTTTATTTTCTCATAACAAATATATCTTCTTTATAAATAAAGTAGAGTTTGGTCCCTCCACAGGCGTCCACGTCGACAAAGAGGGATGGGTGTTTTTTGACACGTGTAGCTTCCCAATTCTTCGACAAACTCTTTATGTGAACAAAAGCTATTTGGCATGTGGGCTTATCGATACTTCTTGTCATTTTGTTCAGGCCCACTGTAACGTCCGTTTCACCACCTTACGAAGATCAACCTAGAGAACAACCCCGTCCGATGAATTTCCTGTAACACCTTCAGTTTTCATTTATTTTTTTCTTTTAATCCGAGCATTTTCCTTTCGATATCTAGGGTTCATATTCATCGTCTTCATCGATCTCTAACATCCTCTTCTTTTTCTTCTTCACTTCATCAGTTTACGCTTGATTCGTCACCACCGTACGTCCATCTACTACCTATCTCATCTCCGATGGAATCGACTGTGGAAGTCTCGGCTCTTGATCTGTTATCAAGACAGTGGTCTCGGATGAAGAGAAAGAGGAAGCTTGGTAACGTGTTTTTAATTTGGTTTATGGATTTCTCATGTTCACGGCAGCTATGTATCTATCTGCCGAAAGTGAGATCCTACCCTTGAATCATCGGTGGTTTGTTTCTTTCCATGCTCGGAGCACAGCCTGAAGCTATACTTATTATGGGTAGGTGAAAATGTAGATTCTTTATTGAACTTTGAGATATAAAAAGTGAATCGTTGTTTGGTTCTGCGAATCAAATAGTGAGTAGCAAAGATACTTTGATGTGTAACTTTATATGTGAGAGATTGAAAGTGAATCTTTGTTTAGTCAATGAGTCAATTTTTTCTCTGTCAATATAACTTTTTCCTGTAAAGTTTGAGATTTGCTCTTTTGGGTTTTGAATCTTTTGGTGTTTGTTTAAATATCTGGACTTTCTGGAGATGTAGCAACTGCGCAAAGCCAAGCCTCTGTGGGAATGGGTTTACTCGCTGGGCTCTACCTTTATGGTTCTCACTGTTATTTAGGGAACTTGCACAGTTTTTAGCAAGTGTGACATTCGTTATGCTATTGTTGTAAACAACCAAGACACTAAAAGGCTTCCATATAAGTAAGGTAATGAGAAAGTGTTTATTATGTCTTATGGATTGGATTCTTCATTTTTTTCTCTTACTTATAAAACTGTGATCATTGTTGCCTCTGTAGATTCTGGTGTTAGTGTTGATGTTTGGACCAGCTATGCTGTGAGAATAATGGCTATATCGGTTTTCTCGTTTGTCATTGTCTAGCTTCCTTTAGTGTTGAACTCAACTTCTGGAAGACACTTGGCCGTGTTGGTTGCTTTAATCGCTCAGCTCTAATGTAAAGCTCGCGGATCCACACTTATAAATAAGCGACTTCTATTCTGTGCAGTTCATCACTTTCTTCTTTTACATCATTGTAATCTTCACAAACCCATCAATCCGGAATGACGAACTCTTCTAATCTGCTCGCCGACTTGAAGGCAGAACATTGTAGCACAACCGTCGAAGTCCGGTTGCTGAGAATTTAGGAAGCCCGTAATTGAAAAAGGAAGCAAAGTTCAAGCTCATATTTCATCTACGCTGTTGTTGTTACGCGAAGCAATAACAATTTCAAGCTCTCTACTTCTCCTCTTTCGATATGATCCAATGATCAGATCGCGTTTGCTGAGAGCTAACCGATCTGGATAATCCAATACCAACGGACGTGCTCAGATTCCGCAATCATAATCATTTAATAAGTTTGACCAAAAAAAATCATTTAATACGATTATTAAATTATAACTAACGTCAGGATGAGCTTACTTCGCTTTTTCGTGTATTGTATTTGTACCTATGAGATTCTTTTTTTGTCAAATATGTATCTTTAATCTTTTTTCTTCTTCCAAGTATCTATAACCTATTAGCTCAGTTTGCATACATACACTCATGCTATGATAATCGAATTTCAAATTCTCTTAACTTATACAACTAAACCTCGCTACATACTATTCCATTCCTAAAATTATTAAAATCTCAAATTTAAAAAGAAGAACGCTAAATATCATCATAAGTTTGAAATTATGAAATCTACTACATCTTTCGAGCTCTTATGAAATCCCCTACATCTTTATATTTGGACTAATTATATTTACACTACATTAAATGTTCTTAATGTTTTTTTTATAACAAATCATGTCTTTAACACAAATCAGGTAAAATTTTTATAAACATAAATAAATATTCATACACATTTTTTTATTAAATAACAAAATTAATAAATTTAGTTATACTGATATAATTATATTTTTATTATTTTAAAATTATGGAAGATACATAAACTCAATAATAAATATCATATCATCTTCATATATATCACCTCATTTAAATATCTAATTTGAATAATTTTGATATTTAAATATAAAAAAAAATTTTAAATAACTGTAAAATGTTATTAATAATCTTTTAATATTTACATGTGTGAGGAAATTGAAAAAGTACACAAAGTTACATCATAAACTATAAAATACAGCATAATTTTTTTTAATAGAACATAAATAATAAATTTGATTATCTTAATATATTTATAAAATATATAAATCAAAAACCAATCATATAAATCAGAGACCCACGACAATAGTCTGTTTGACTTTCTCAAAGCCAAATCACCACGGCAATACAAAATAAAAGACAAACAACAATATGTTCATGTCGTTTCAAATTTAACGATTACGAGCAAACTTTACTCAGCTTTGTAGTAAATGTTTGATGCATTAACTAAAAGCCACCTACGCTAGCCTACAATGTTACCACTAAATTACCATTCTCAATAAATTATTTCATTAACTCACACATAACTCAATAGAAACGTTTTGTGCCGCTCACACGGATATAAAAGACTAGCGACCTCCACTACAATCCAACAACCTCTTCCAAAATCTATCTTTCAAAATAAGTGCAAATCAGCCATTCTCTAACATCGACGACCTCCCTAAAGAAATCCTAGGAGATATCATCCCCCGGGTTAACCAATCCGTAACTTCATGCGATCATCACCAATCCTTGACAAAGCCGCTTAGAAGTCAAAACAAAAATGGCTACAAGACTATGACCTTTTAAGCCACACTGTTTACGTTCTTTTCCACTAAATAATACATTATCGTTTAATTTTCACATATTATTTCCACCAATGTATTCGCTCGGCAAAAAAATAACATTTTATTATATGTACAAAACAACCACACTTAATTAAACAATATATCCCAACTACAAAAGCTCAAATACAATTCAAAAGATGATGTTCAGTCTTAACCGCTTATCCAGTGACTTAAACTTGCAAGTAAACAACTACAACGTTAATTGCAAACCAACTCTTACAGTTAGAGTACCATATTAACGATTACATTAAATGCACATACTGTATTCAAAATTGCTCATATCTAAAGTTCAACTGACTTTTTATTCATGTAGCTTGCTTTCTTAAATATAATTTCCAGTTATCAAAATGCAAAATATGAGTACAGATAATTTTAGTTTTTTCATCATGAATAAATAAACAACACTTTTTCATTTATTTACCATTATATATTTCTATAACCGATTCACTGTATATGTAAGATATATTTAAATACAAAATCAAATAAAAAATATAATTTAAATTATAGAGAATCTCGGGTGTAGCCCGGGCCAACCCCTAGTATATATATAAAGTATAATGCTCTCTTCATCTGTGACAAAAGAAAAACTCTCTTCATTTGTGCTACCACGTTATCCAGAGGGAAGGGCAAATCACGACACACCTGCACTTCTACTTACTTGGTTTAAACCTCCGCTTTACTCGTTTCTATAATTGGGCTGTGAAACTAAATAGGTCCACTTCAACCTTAGCAGTTAGCATAATTATTTCATACTTGTGTTACCTCCCATATTCTCGGCCCTTTCCATTTTACACCGTTTCCATGTCTCACATGCCCTAATTATTACCGTCTCAGTGGCATCTCTAACCCAACACCATTTTTCCTCCAAAATGTAGTAAAAGTAAATATGGAGTAAAAAGTACTCCAACCATACTTCATTTCTTACTCCATAACGGGATTTAGTCTATAAATGGAATAATCTATTTTTTGTTTGTTCATTGGAGTGGAAAATAGAATAGAGTTGGAGCATTTTTACTCTACACTTGCTTTTACTCCATTTTGAAAAAAAAATGGAGTTTTACATTGGAGATGCTCTAAGAAACGCACACAACATCTGATTAAGCTTTCCGTTGTCCCTAAACCCAAACTCCCACTACATCACAATAAATTCACATAATCCTCTTCCTTAGCTCATCCGGCAATTTTCTCTTATAATTGGAATGTCAATTTTGATAATTCTCATCAGCTTCATCCAACTCATTTCTATCTCTCTGCTGAACTACTTAGCTTCAACCCACCAGAAAATTTCCGTAAAAATCAAGTGTTGGAGGAGGAAATTTCATTCCAATGGAAGAACCAGGGTTCGATTAAGTGAGCATAGGACCCATAATAGATGACCTCGATCGATCCAAGCTGCATCTAATTAACTTCTTCCTCAAAACTTTTATCGATAATGGTTCCTTTTTAGCCATAGAGATTAAACCAAACTCAATCCTTCACCTCTACTTCAAAGTCTTTGTCTTCTCCGCAACCTTCGACTCCTCGCCATGGCAACAAACTACTTCAAAGTCTTCATCTTCTCTGCGACCTCGACTCCTCCTGTCATCTCTTCCGCGGCTCCGGTTGATCTCCGGTGGTACAACTGCGATTGCCTTCCTCTGTTGCCGTGACCAAGCTTCCTCCGCGGCGTGAGCCGCATTCGTTGTTTTACAGCTGCAACCTCATAAGCTCGCGCCCAACATCCACGGCATCTACTAGCTTCCAAATTCATCGATTTCACCTCCAAATGCAGCGGATCTCATGCCGCGGCAGCCAATCCGTGATTTGTCAACGCAATGAGCCAAATCCCTTGAAGAGCTTGAGATCGGATCTGATTGTTGAACACACTCAATCTGATAAACAACTCAAGTTACACTTATTTCTAATTTGGTCCTTTCTCTTTTGTTTGTTCTTGATTTATGTAAAAAACTACCAAAGGAGCGCTCCAACCCTGTATATGCAATTCAACACATAAACTTGAAAAATTTTATATGATAGTCTTTTTTTTTTTTAGTTTTTTGTCAAAAATATAGCACTCCATGAAAAAAATGACCAATTTTTTTTTATTAAAAAGTAAAAATACATTTGTACCATAGGGTTAACTAATCTAGACTTAGGGTTTAGAGTTAAGGGGTGGAGTTTTGAGGAAAGAGTGTCAAATTTTTAAAAAATTAAAATTAAAATTAAAATTTTCAAACTAAAAAAGGGCTATTTTGATCATTTTCCTTATTGAAAGCTATTTCTGTGACAAAAACTTTAAAAAAGCTATTTGAGAGAATTGCCCTATAAACTTATCTAAAAACATCTAAATAATCATAAAATTACTTAAATTAACTACAAATATATACTGAAATCCATTAAAATTATTATATATCACATATATGCTCAAATTAATTTATGAGAACAAGCTTATCAAAACCCAAAATGACATCTAACCAATGTTTTTAAATCCGACCCGGACACTGAACCAGACGATTTACCGTATCCCTGGGTCACTAGGTCGACCACGGATGAACTGCGTGTTAATAAATGATGGTAAACTTGAATAATGGCATCAACAAAGTGGTAAAGATGAAAATTCCCATAAAACCATTTCAAGCTCACCTTTATGCTTTTACTCCAATATATTTTTATAATATAATTTTTTATTTTTAGAAAAATAGAAAATGTTATTTTTATTACTAAATTTATAGATAAGAATAATATTTTATATATATATATATATTTTTTAAAAAAACTTTCCATTGTATACAATAACTGGAGCAATACTTCTGTAATAGATTTTTCTATTTTTAAAGAAATATTTATAGATATATACTAGAAATGATCCGAAACCTCTGCTATAAAATTATTTAACAACACCCCTATAAAACACATGAAAGTAAAATCACACAACAAAAAGTAGCACCACAAATGCCCTTAGAGCACTTTTATCCCTGACTTTTAAGAGGTTTTAAGGGCTGTGGGCCCCACAAAAAAACTAAAACCCACCTTTCTTCCTCTTCTGCAAGAGTCGAGTTTGGTGGAGTTTTTGTACTGTTGGCGGACCCCACAGACACGTGGCGGTCCGCGATTAGTCCGTTTTTTTAAAAAAAATATTTTTTAAATCGGACAAAAAAAAAACCTAAGAACCCACGCCGTTAATCATGCTCTAATCCAAACAATATTAGTCAGCCCAACTCTACATTTTCACATCTAAATTGTGTTTAGTTTAGATAAATAAATATATATATATATATATATATTTTTTTTTGGTATAACTAATACAACATATTCAACTACACAATAATATGAGAATTCGGCCAAAAAAACCTTAACTTTGCACGAATTGCCAAAAGAAACATGAACTTTTGGGCTGACCAAAAAAACACCAAACTTTCATTGACTTTAGAATTAATTAACAATGTTTTCGCTGACTTGCCAATTTAGCACGCCGTCAATAAATTTAACAGAAATATTTGACGTCGTTTATTGTTGGCGCTAAGTGAAACGACGTCGTTTTACATGATTTGAAATTAAAAATATGTAGACCCCTGGATTCGAACACAGGTTGTTTGGTCAAATGGCAAGGTCTTTTACCACTAGGCTAGTGGAACTATCAATGTACTTACTAACATGTTTACTTTTATTTATTGATTGAATATAAAAATATTCTCTAAAAACTTAAAAAGATCTTTAAAATTCCAAAAAATTGAAAAAAAAGAAATTTTTTATAAAATCAATTTTGAAATTAAAATTGAAAATAATTTTTTTTTTTCTTTTTAAAAAATAAAAACTCTTCCAAAATTTTCTATAAAATTAAAACGAACTTTAAATTCCAAAAAATTGAAAAAATTAAATAATTTTTTAATAAATTAATTTTGAAATTAAAATTTGAAAATAAAATTTTATTTTTCTTTAAAAAAATAAAATTTTATATTTCTTAAAAAAAAATCACCCAAAATTTACATAAAATTAATTTTGAATTAAAATTAAAATATTTTTTTTCTTTAAAAAGTCAAAAAGTTTCCAAAATTTTCATTTTTTAAAAAAAAACCAAATTTTTAAAAAATTATAATAAAATGCAAAAAATTAAAGTTACAATTATCAACTTTTTATGTGTGTATAATTAATTTCAACTTTTAGCAAATGTATTAAAAAAATTGAAAATTTTGGAAGATTTTTTATTTTATGAAAATAAAAATTTTATTTTATTTTCTATTTTAATTTCAAAATTAATTTTATAAAAAAATTCTTTATTTTTTCAATTTTTTTGGAATTTTAAAGATCTTTTTAAGTTTTTAGAAAATTTTGGAAGAGTTTTTATTTTATTTTTTTTAAATAAAATTTTGTTTTTTAAAAAGAAAATTAATTTATTTTATAAAAATCTTCTTTATTTTTTATTTTTTGGAATTTTAAAGATCTTATTAAGTTTTTAGAGAATTTTTAATATTTAATATGTACCAAATAAAAGTAAACATGCTAGTAAGTACATTGAAAGTGTGAGTAGCCTAGTGGTAAAATACCTTGCCATTTGACCAACCAACCTGGATTCGAATCCAGGGGTCTACATATTTTTCATTTCAAATCATATAAAACGACGTCGTTTCACTTAACGCCAACAATAAACGATGTCAAATATTTCTGTTAAATTTGTTGACGGCGTGCTAAATTGGCAAGTCAGCGAAAACATTATTAATTAATTCTAAAGTCAATGAAAGTTTAGTGTTTTTTTTTTCAGCTCAAAAGTTCATGTTTCTTTTGGCAATTCGTACAAAGTTGAGGTTTTTTTTGGCCGAATTCTCATTTACAAATGGTACAACTTGTACAATTACTCGACATTAGTACACATAGTACAATTGAAACTAGTACACATAGTACAACTGAAACTGGTATAACTAGTGCAACTACAACGAGTTTAATTAGTATAATTAGAACAACTATAACTAGTACAATTTTATAACTAATATTACTATATTAAGGTTTTTGTTTCCAGCGAATAATGTTATAGAAGAGGATAATGTAGAACCAATGAAAATGTTGGTCTAATTTTCCCATGCATGAATTTGTCAATATATATTAAAATTTTGTTTTATATAATATTTAATTGAATAATTAGTTGTTTTACCAGTTGTACTAGTTGTATTATTTACAGAAAAAATCATTTTTATCTTTTTGCTATTGAAACCAAAAAAGACAATTGTCAAGCCGAAAAATGTTATAGTAGTAAAGGTTTAGAAGAATATATTCCAGAAGTTGACACAAAAACCATCAAGAGTTCAAAAGGACGTATAAGCATTCATGTTTGGTGTTTGGATTACGATAATAATAGTATGACTGATACAACTGGTTTAACTACAATTATAGTATTGCTAGTTTAATTTTGGCAACATTTGAGTTGCGTTGTTTTAACATCGGATGGTAGGTTTCTCTTCCCAAGATCTATTAAAACTTATGTTTCTTATGAAATAAATTGTGTTTAGTTTAAATATATATATATATATATATATATAAAATAAATATTTACAAATGGTACAACTAGTACAACTACTCGACATTAGTAACCACAACATTTTAAACATGATACATATTTTAAACTTGAAGCACATTTAAAACAATACTAAATAAAATAATAAGTAGTTGTACTAGTTTTCTAGTTGTACCAACTCTATATAGTTGTACTAGTTTTTGAGTAGTACCAATTTGTGTATAGTTGTACTGGTAGAAGTTTCATTAACTTACCTTAGTTGTACCACTTCTTTATGTGTACATGTCTTTGCCCCAATAAAATGAAATCATCAGTTTTGTTAAAATACATTTCATATATGTTTTCCAAAAATTATATGGACAAAGAAGTTAACAAATCTTAAAAGTATAAGGTAGATCATGCAAACATATGTGATAGTGTTATAATTGCCAAAAAACATTTTTTTTTTAAAAAAAAACTTATCTAAACACTTGCCAATTTGGCCAGCTAATTGTTTTTTCATATGCAGTACCCAATTAAATATTTAAATTTCAGAACTTGAATAGTTGTCCTAGTTATACCAGTATTACTAATGTGTTCAAGTATGATACACATTTAAAACGTGGTCAACATTTAAAACAATATTAAATTAAAATAACAAGTAGTTGTACCAGTTTTCTAGTTGTACCTTCTGTACATAGTTGTACTAGTTTTTGAGTTGTACCACCTTGTGCATAGTTGTACTTTGACAGGGAAATCGAAAAATATTAGTTGTACCACATAATAAATATATTTACATAAGTTGTACCATTTATTTATGTGTACATAGCTTTTCCCAGTTACAATGAAATCATCAATTTCGTAAAAATACATTTCATGTATGTTTTCCATAAATTATGTAGACAGACAAGTTAACAAACTTTAAAGTATAAGGTAGATCATGTAAACTTATGTGATGGTGTAAGAATTGCCAAAAACAAAAAAAAAACAAAAAATCATTAAAAAATAAGGAATCTATCTAAACACTTACCAGTTTGGCCATTTGATTGTTTTTTCATATAGAATACCGAATTGATTTTGTCAATTTCTGAGATGTTAAAGTTGTACCAGTTGTACCAGTAATACTCGTTTAATATAAAATAAAAAAATTATACCAAATGATTTATATGTTTAGTTTTGGGAGTTGTACCAATATTTTCACATTATAACTTTGTAAATATATTTTTGATGTTTATTTTTCATAATAATATGGTCAATCTAATTAACAAACCTTAAAAGTATAAGGTATCTTATGTAAAATTGATAGTGTAATTTAATAATTTAACAAAAATTGAAGAACCTTAAAAAAATAGATGAAATTTTATCATCATATGTAAAAAATGATTTAATAGTTGAGTTAATTATAGTAGATCAAATTGTACACGAATTATAACATTTATATACCAGTTATATTATTTCTTAACATGTTTAGTTGTATGAATTATGCTAGTTGTACCTAGTCGAATGAGAAAATGAAATAATGAAAATCGTGTGGCTATGAGTTATTTATGCGGTCAGATTAAAGAGGGAGAGAGGAGAGAGAATGAGAGATCTGTGAAAGTGTGTGGCCAAGATTAAAACATAGAAAAGATGATCAACGGCTCTGGTTGAATGGAACTTTTGTAAATATAACATTTTTCTTTCCTTCTCTTAATCCGACAGTTCTGATTTAAACAAAGATTATAGAATCCAATGACTCATATTATTCATTAAGGTTAATATGGTAGTTCACAATCACTTGGTCCATACAGATTTTTTAGGATGTGGTAGATTTTTTTTTTGCCTTTTGGTCTATAGTAGATTTTAGTCTGTTTCTCACGAGTCACGACCTTTGCAATTCTTCTCATAGATCTCAAACTAAATTATCAATCTTCTCACAATCCTCTGCAATCTCATCTCTTCATCTCTCATAACCTTTGGTCATCTGCAATCTTCTTCTTTCTGGTGAAGCTCATCACCTTCTCCTTTTGAAACCATCACTCGTCACCACCACCACCGCTCGTCATCACCATCGCCTTCTGACACCATAGACCTCTATCTCTCTCTCTCATTTTGTTTTTATTTCGATCCTAATCTCAATCTCTCCGCATATCACCTCTCTTCTCTCTCAAACTCACCACTTCTCAATCAGTCGATGAAGATAGGTACAATCTGATAATTTTGTTCTTTAATTGTTGATTCTTTGATTAACTTGTTTTTGTTTGTACGAAGGTTTCAGAGAATTAAAGGCTGGAGAAAACAGACTAAGCTTGGAGAATCAGAGCAAGGTTGTGATGAACACATGATAAGAGGTGTCGGAGAAGACATTGCAACGGCGTCGAAGATGGTAAAGAAGATATGGAGGAAATTGAAGAGCCAAAGTGAGAGAAGAGAAGATGAGAATCTGAAGCTAAGAAGTGATAGAAGAAATATGTCGGAGAAGTATGGTTCCAAGCTCGCCGTCGTCCTTACCTATAACTCGAGAAATCGTCTCCAGTGCCCTTGGATCAAAATTTTAAAGCTATGATCTCCTCGTTATAACTCTATTTTCGTTTACAATTAATTTTAAATCAAAAAAAATGAGTGAAATATTAATAAACCAGCGGAAGTGACGATGTTTACAAAGAAAACCAGGGTCAAACCCACCCATCTAACGACCCATCAGATCTATTTGGGTAAACCAACTAAACCAACGAAAACCCTAAAATCAAACACGATTTCTAATCGCTTGCCCCATTATTTTTACTTTTACTCACCTTTCCTCTTATTTTGTTCTATCTCTTCGACTTGGAGAGTTTCTCTGTTAAAATTTTTGAAACTCTCTATCTCTCGAGATTGCGTAACTAGGACAACTAAGGGAGCAAGAGATCTCGTCGGAGCAAACGAAGAGATCTCGCAAATCCAACCACAACCATCGAGAGGTTAATCTTTCTCCTTTCAATTTAGGATTTCGAAGGGTTGTCTCTTGTAAATTCGCACGATTTGAAGACGAATCGGAACTCGATCTCGTCGAATCGGACTCATTCTGTTGTGTCTCTCTCTCTATTTGGTCTCATTCCATCATTGTCGTTGCAGGAAGTAAAAATGGCGAAAACACGATGGACTAGGAGGAAGAAAACGAAAGCATTGAAGGATATATCTACTCCTTCAAAATATGTTCCAGAGGTTGATGTTGAGGAGAACGTAGTACAAGAGGAAGAGAGGTCAGAGGAAGAAGAGGCGAACTTGGGTGAGAATGATGTAGAAGAGAATGAGGAGAAGTCATGAGAAGAGGAAGAGGAAGAAAGATCAGAGGAAGAAGAGGCGAAGTTGGATAAGAATGAGGAGAAGTTAGGAGAAGAGGAAGAGAGATCAGAGGAAGAATAGGCAAACTTGGATGAGAAAATGATGTAGAAGAGAATGAAGAGAACTCAGGAGAAGAGGAAGAGAGATCAGAGAAAGAAGAGGTGAACTTGGATGAGAATGATGTAGAAGAGAATAAGGAGAACTCAGGAGAAGAGGAAGCGAGATCAGAGGAAGAAGAGACTAACCGTGAGAATGATCCTCTAGGTGAAAATGTGCATAGAAATGATGAAGGAGCTAGAGAAGAAGGAAGTACCAATCCAACCTTAAGCGAGGTTGGTATTTCTACCTCTGTCTCATAGTTTCACAAAACAATTTGGTAGAACTAAGGATAACTGGTTTCTTTGTGATAACTTGTTTCTTTGTGATAGGATGAAATGATAATGTTTGATCTTATTTAGTAATTGGAGAGGTGTTACTGATGTGGTTGATGGTTTCGTGTAGGAGTAGCTTAAAATAGAGAGGATGTTATCTTGCACTACTCGTATAACTAAGTATAACTAAATGAAATTGTTTGTGGTTTGTTTGCAGGATTCCGTTGAAGATGAGCCGCCGGCGATAAAACCGTTGGGCATGTACTTCCCACCGTCTGAGTATAGGAAGAAGATCAAGATATCGACGAGGTGTTTTATTCCTGATGTAATGAAAACCCTAGAAGAATTACAACCTCCGAAGAGTGCGGTAGAGAAGAGGTGGTTTGAGAATCATTCACAGTTCAAACACATATTCCACATGCCACAGGCTGGAAACCACAAGGTAATGGGCATGTGGATGCTCCTTCTCCGAACCATACGCATAGTAAAGAAAAAAGAGGCATGGTTTACGGTGAATGGTTGTCTCATCCGCTATGGTATTAGAGAACATGCTTTGATATCTGGATTGAACTGTCAAAACTATCCATTGAACTAAAAGCTTAGGGGAGGCACAAAATTTGTGAGGAAATGTTTTGGCGATAGAATAATAAGATATCAACACGTGATAGCAAAGGTGCAGGAGGGAATGGAACCTTCTCGTGATAGGTTGAGGCTGCTGGTCTTGTATTTCCTATCAAGTATTATAGTTGGGCAGAGAAGGAGCGGTGATGATGCCCCTCCCGGGAATAGAAGGAGCTGTTGATGATCTCAACTTATGTAGAACATTCCCTTGGGGTAGAATGTCCTTCGATTACATGCTGTAACAAATTTCTAACACTATGAGCCACTTTGATGGGAAGGTGAAAGAAGGTGTGATATGGCCAGTTTCCGCCTTTTGTATTCCAATTGAGGTAAGTATATATGTTTTAAATGTTGATGGAAAGTATGATATTGACACTGGAGAGGTATTTTTACATGTGTAGCTCCTAGCATTTGAGGCCATTACGAAATTGTCGGAGAAATTCTGAGAGTCAGTTGAAGACGTAGATGTAGACCCAACATGTCCACGGATGTGCCGATCAAGTTCAAGAGAAGTGAAATGAAGGGATTTTCCCTATCGAAAATAAATAAAGAACTCGGTAATACTAAAGTTAGTTGTTCCATGTATCAAAATATTATAGACTTGTACTGTTAGTTTATAGAAATTTTAATAAGGCGTTGACACTGCAGGACATTGAGAACATCTTGGCTTGTACTGACGAGGAAGGGACTCTACTACGTCGGATAACAGAACCAGAGGAAATCAGAGATAAGGATGACGTGATTGTGGAGAGCTGGATGAAGAGGTTGGGTAGTGGTTATGTTGTAAGGTTTGAAGATATGTTTGAGGAAGATGTGGCTGCCAGAGAAGCCCCTCCCCCTCAGAATGGTGGAAAGGAGACAGAAGCCACCAATGAAGCAACATGGAACACATTTAAACTAAATGAAGTGGTAGAAGTCATAAACAGCTTCAAAGAAGATATTGGAGGGCGGCTGACGAGGATTGAGGAAAAGGTTGGAGAGATTGACTCAAGACTCGTTGCATCTGAAGGTTTCGTCCAGGAGCTGTTAGATGCTAGGAATGCGGATGCAGATGTGGAGGAGGAAGAGGACATGTCGAAGAGGCCAAAGAAGAAGTAAAAAAAAAAACTGATCAATTGCTTTTGGTGTTCGTTCTAAAACTTATGTTGCTTTGGGTGTGTTCTAAAACGTGTGTTGCTTAGGTGTGTTCTAAAACTTATGATGCTTTTGGTTTGTACTAAAAAGTAAAACTTATGATGCATTTGGAACTAGGTGAAAGTAGTACAATTTAGAAAAACTACGGGAACTAATACAACTAGATGAAACTAGTACAACAACTAGGTATGGTATTTTGTTTGGTACAAATAATTAAACCAGATTAAATTAAAAGAACTCGAAAACAACCCACTTCTCTCTCTTTGATCAGACATTTGACTCTCCTCTTCCCTAGAATCTCTAATAAAAATATTAATATATCATTTCTCTCAATAAACATCTTCTTCTTCAACTTTCCGTGGATACAAGGATACTTTTCAATGTCAAAGAACCTGCAAGTGCAACTTTTGGCTAGTAAATTCACCAAATATGGTTTCTCATCACTGCTCATAACACTGTATTCAAGGTTGAAAGTGTGTAGCTCCGACACAATTAGGTTTTCGGCTTCCCCCCATGTGTCATGCACAAAGTTCTCTACTAGAGGCACTAGTTTGCGCTCACTGAATCCTCTAACGGTCTCTTTCCTATGCTCATTAAACCAATCCGCAGTTTTTAACGATCGTATCTAGCAATGGTATCAAAGAGTACTTCCTAGCATCTTTGAACACGATGTTCGTCGACTCCACAACGCTGCTTGTGTCGATGTTGTATCTATCTCCTGGAAACCAACACCTCACCCACTTTTCTTTCTCACTAATTTCCTCCAGATACTTCCCAGCAGATGGATACCGAGTCTTGAAACCATAATAAGCAGCATCGAATTCAGGCACTGTGTAAATCCGAGCAATGTTCATAAATCTACATTCAACAACATCCTTGTTGATGTTACTTACACGACCTTTCAGATTTTATGCCAAATGCCATATACAATGCGCATGATGAGCCATCGAAACACATTAGCTATGACATTGATGAGGCTTACATTTCTGTAACTCATAAACATCAACTCTGATGAATCCGGCACAACACTTTTCAACATCTCAAAAAACCAACTCCAACTGTCCTTATTCTCACCATCTAATACACCAAAGGCTAAAGGATAGTGGTGCCGATTAGGATTCTGGGCCGTGGAAAAAACTAGTACACCCCCATATCCAATTTTGAGAAATGTGGCATCCACGGTTATTACTTTCCTCATCACTTGAAAACCTTCTATGGTAGCTCCCAGAACGATGAACAAATACTTTAATTTGTCTGACTCATCCAATTCTACGCTTGTTATTGTCCTTTACAGCTTCGTTTTTACCTCGCAAAGCAGTGGAGTACGATACCTTCACACCCAGTTTGTTCCACACAAGTTCAATGATGCTTTTAGGAGGAGGAGTTTCCATTATTCCTGGATAATCATCCTGCAATATCGATGCAACTAGCTGTGGTGTACCTTTCCTCCTTGAGTTCCATTTACTCAGACTTCCACCAGAGCATGTATGCATGTTGGTGTACGTTTTAATAGAGAACATTTCAGTCTTTTTAATCTTCGAAGCTCGTAGTCCCCATTCACAACCTTCCTTAGGACATTTTAGCACTAATCGCTGCTTATCCGAATTTACCACGTCAAATCCAAAACTTTTCGAACATGCGCCTCGATCCACCACTTCTTGCACTGCCTTTACTAACAAACTCTTGTTGTATTTTCAACCCCAGACCGTCTTCCCATGCCTCCATAAACTGACCCGGTTTGCCAAGAGGAGGAGCCTCTCCATATCTATCACACATTTCTAAGTCTTTTCTACCATTACCCACATTCCCATCAGCATTTTCATCCTTCTTTCCACCTGCGTTTTCATCTTCCTTTCCACCAACACTTTCATCCTCCTTTCCACCAGCATTTTCATCCAAATTTACTTCTTCAGCAACTTCTTCCAACATCTCCTCTATCGCCACTATCCCCCCCCCCCTCGGATTGTTTTTGAACTAGAATGTTGCCACCATATAAACTTATGGCTTTATCTCTGAAATCATTGTAATTCGAATGCAACATTTCATAGTTCATACCTAAAGAACTTTGCTTGCCGGCTCTTGGAAGTTGCTCGGGGAGTTCTGATCTTCTGATGATTTCAACATACAATATGCACAATCGGTTCTCTTTATCAAAGGACGATAGATAACCACAAAGGTCTTCATCATCAGAAATGATAAATTGTTCCTCACACCCAACCAGCAGTGGAATGTAACTCAATTTCAACTTCACAGAACTTTCATCAAACGCAAGCTTCTTGCATATCCGTGCTTCTACCATTGAAAGAGTTATATCATCCACTTCATTCTTAAACACTAAACTATGCATCTGACCTTCGCATTTGAAATGTATGATGACGTTGTTGCTCATTGGATCCTGCCAAGACAACCATTGAATACCATTCATTATGCATAGAAAAATGCCAAAAAATTAATTCACAAGCGTAAACTTATTTAGTAATAACTAATTCAGTAATACCATTATTACTAGCTATACTACAGTTATCAGTAATACTAGCTTCACTAGTTGTCCTGTCTTACCGGTATTGATTCTCAAATCTACATTTAATGTACTACGATTCAAACAATGCAACTAATTTCCTACTCAATTGAAGTCATAATGGACCAACTGGACCTCCAACAACATCTAAATCCATTCCAATCACGTTTTCAAAATCGAGCTTTGTAACAGTTATACATACCTGTTTTCACCTTTCTACAGTGGACGGTAGATCAGCCTTGGACTGGGGATTCGATTGATGAAGAAACGGTGGAGGACGGAAGATCGACCCGGAGGAGCTTCGACTGGGAGAGGAGAGCCAAATCGAGGGAGAGGAACTGAGCTCAGTCGCGTCGTCGGGCTTTCTTTCAATTTTTCTCACCTCCAAACACAAAAGAGATGAGACCGCAACTGCTTAATTTATTTTCGGATTTTATTTAATTTATTTTCTTTTCCTTGAGGCCAATTTCGTAATTGCAGATGCTTCAATGAAATAGAAGGATATTGAGATTTGTAGAGGATATAATTTCTTTTGTAGAAGGGCGTATGAGGTGATGCCTCCTTCAACTCTCCCTTTCTGTGGCGGCTAAGATTGAGGAAGAACTTGGTTAGGTTTAGATAGGTTTAGCTATAGTAAATTGGTTTAATTAGGGCTAGTTAATAATTGTAATTTGTAATTGTAAACCAATTTATAATTATAAACTATGTAAACCAAATTTTAATTTTTATAAATACAAACCGATTTAAGTATAAATTAATTTCTACTGTATATTTTTATTTTTAAATAATTAACTAAAAATAAATAATTTAAAATTAAATAATTTTAATGTAAATAATAACAAGAAAAGGATGCTTCTTGTGTGCTGGAATGGCTCGTATTCCCCATGTCTCGTCTCCTTTACAAGGTGAGGCTCTTGGTTTCCTCTACGCTTTGCAACATGTGTGGATTAGAGGATGGAGATCAGTATGGTTTGAGGGTGATAGCATCCAATTATCTGGCATAGTCAATACAATACAACCACAACATGTTGAGTTAGGTAATCTCCTTCATGATATAAGGCATTGGAAACTGTTCTCTAGCAGCTATCAATCGTGAAAAGAATGCGGCAGCGGATGCTCTTTCTAAGCGTGTTCGTGAGACTGATGTTGATCATTTGTTTTTTTCGGTTCCACCAACTTGGTTAATACCTTATTTGTATTCACCTTATACAGTTTAAACTATAATATGATGTTGTTTCAACAAAAAAAAAAGCGCAATAGTATATCATAATATGATAGCTGTACAAAAAACTGCTATCTAATGTGTCTGATCTACTATGACGCGCGATGATACAACGCTTCAGAAACCGCTATCGTATCGATAGATAGCGTTTTCAGTCTGATAAAAAAGCCTTTTTTCTTGTAGTGACATCTGTCTCCATGTTCCTTCTCCTTAATTAGCCCTGTTGGCTTGCATTCCAAGCAAACTTATCCACCATTTTATCGTCTTGCTCCTCATCATCTCCTCCAACACCCCAACCTCTGCCTTCATCACCACATGTTCCTCCTCCTTGACATTCTCTTTCAGCCACTCCTTCATCCCCAAATTTCCAGGTTCGAGGCTCATCTCACCGTTCACCATTTCAATCTTGTACATCTCAAACTTCAGATTCTTTGTTGGGTAATTGTTAACAAACCATCCTGTTCCAATACTTCCTTTTCAACTGTCCACATCGCTAAATACTTTCCTTTAGTAGCTTCCAATGTTCAAGAAAACCAAAAATCAAAAAAGTAGACTGGGTAGCTCCCAATGTTCAAGAAAACCAAAAATCAAAAAACTAGACTGGGATTTCAAAAGTGTTACCGTTTAGGGATTATGCTCTCTCTCTTGAGCTCTTGAGCTCTCTTCAACTGCGAACTGCTTCTCTTCTCCGACCAATCAAAAGTTTTACCGTTTGATTCATCATCTCTTTCAGTATCATCCCTCCCAAGAGGGTCTTGCACCAGTGGATCTATACAGTGAAATCAAATGCCTTGAATGAGCTTCTCTTCCATATGTACGTTGATGCTTCTACTCTATTCGCCATCTCCACAACAGCAACAATGTGCCTGTTAATCAGTACTCTCACAAACCCTATGTAGGTACGAAAGTTACCATATTGTCTGACAACAACAAAGCCCTCGAAATAATTCTTTTGGTACTCGTAGTCCTCTGATAACTATAAGAGTAATAACAAACTGATATAAGAGTAATAACAAACTGATAATTATAAGAGTAATAACAGACATTTTGAAGATATAACATTTCAATCTTAAGACCTAGGAGATGCAATAATGATGTACCGGAGGTGATAAAAGAGTTGATCGGAGCCGCTGCCGAAGTGTAAGCCGAAGAAAGGTCAACTGTTGCGCTATTAATATTACTTGCGGTCACGGCGGTTGTAGTGGCGACTGAAGAGGCTGAGCCAAGAGGTTAAAATGGTAATGAGAGGATTCTGCGGCTATGGCGGCAGGGCCTGAGCTGTAGCGGTGATCATCTGATGGACCTTGGTCGTAGAGAATGCCTTTGAACACGTGACCTCCAGTGTTCACAGCTGTTTGTTATGCATACTCTTCGTCTTCATCGTCGATTGAGCTGACTCTCAAACACCGGAAAACCGTGGGTAAACTTACCTCCGGTGGTAAGTGACTACTCTCAAACCCTAAATTCAATAAAACTGAAAATGATTATAAAGCCAAACATAACACATATTTTAATATAAAGTTCATATAATCGAATAAAACCAAATCCTTGTAAATAAAGACTTCATTCTCACACTTAAGAATATTTGGCAAAACAAACAAAATCAGAACTTCTTATGAACCATCAAAAAGGGTTGATGTTTCACTAAAGACCGATAAATTATGTTAGTTAATTACAAACTCATAATACCTGAAGAGCTAGCATTGACTACACGGATACAAGCAAGAGCTGATCCACCACCACCGCCTTGAGCTCCATTTTCATCATCATCATCATCACCACCACCAGAGCTAGCCTCTCTGCTCCGCTTAGTTGGCAAACAAGCTAACTGGGCCTGTCTCTCACGGCGTTTAGCAGCAGGGACCCACGTACTCTTCACATGGGTTTGATAATCAAACCCTCGGCTCTTGCAACAAGTACGGCATCTCATATAAGGAAAATCTTTCTTGGCTTGATTCCCACAGTCTTGGCAATTCATGCTTCTTTGCCTGGTTACTGCCTGGTTACCGTAAACCTTCCCGTGGAGGATCTCACCGGCCCATGGTCGGAGACGACGTTGAAATACAAACTTCGATTACTACTCCTGTTATTTTTATGGGTGCTACCACTTGGAACCATACCAAAAGAGTAGAAATTTGTAGGAGGAGCCACGTGGTTTTGTTGTTCTTGTTGTTGCTAAAAATATTGGGGTGGCCAGAAGAAAGATCTATTGACTCTAACCAAGTAATCTTGTTAGGAATTGAATCCAACTTTGTGCTTTAGAATAACTTTATGAATCAAACGTATTCTTTATTCAATATCTCAAAGAAGTTTCACAATAACAATAATAGAGATCACAAGTGTGATAACCAAACTAAGAACTCTAAGAACTTATTTGCTATGCTCTTAATCTCTCTCTATGCCTTTGTTATTTGCTTTTTATCGGATGATTGTAACCTTCACCTATGTCCTCCTTTTATATTGGATCACGTATTCCTTGTCCTCTGTAACTTTGTATATTTTCCTATTGTCTTTGGGAAAATATTGACCGACATTCTTGACAAAAGGAAACTAACGTTCCTTTGGTTTTGTGCAGGTTCCTTGCTGAGCTGGGCTTGAAGTGTTAAAGTTGAGGCCCACTTTACAAACTCCACCTGGCCCAATTTTAACTCTTCGGTGTCTTTCTCGTTTTCATCGACGACGATCAAAGACCATTTATTTTCTTTCTCCCGACGAGTCTCGCGACGTTGATGGCGTCACACACCGGTGACTTCTCTCGTCATTTCTCCGACGAGTCCGTGTAGCTCGTACGCTGCTACAGCCTCACCACTCTCTCTCGCTTCGACTCCTTGCCGGTAGATCGAATTTCTCCAGATCTTCAGCTCGATTTTCAGCAAACTCCCACCATCTAAGCACCACCCGGTAAGAATCTTCATCCTGAAAAAAAGCTCGCGATTTCTTTTTCCTTGAAGATTTGAATCTCTAATTTCTTCTTGATGGTGATAGTTGATTAATCTTCCTTGGAGCACCTCTCCAATTAGATTTCTTTGAGTTTCCTGTATTAACCTCCTCTGTAATGTCACAGCTAGAACTTCAGTGATCAAACACATCACGTATCCTCCTTGGAACGTTACCGGCGACTCTCTCGAGCTTCCTCCGTTCTTATCAATAAACCCATCTCCCTTCAGTTTCTCTGTAAATTCTCTCACTTTACTTTAAGCTGTTTAAGACATGTTTATCTTGTCTAGTGATCTGTGTTCTCCTTTGCCAATGTAGATACTCGTCTCCCTTCAGCTGCCACTGCCGTTTAAGACGTTCTCTTAGGTATAACGTTCTGAAGCCTACTTTTCTTCATCGACTTCTATCATCCTTTACTAACTCTGTTTGATTTCCCTTAGCTTCTCCACCTTGAGCTAAGAACCTTGTGCCTCGCTTCCAAAACGCCCTTGCAGGTAACCTTTTTGCTTCTCCTAAGCCTTCCCATTATCGCTTAAGAAATAATCCGGAGTTACTGACTCATTATTTCTTCCTTTTGCGAGACATCTTCGATAATGGAGTTACCTGCGGCGTTCTCTTGTTTATTCGTTGATGTTGAGAAGATCAAAGCAGAGATCAAATTTAGGCCCGGGTAAGGCTTTAGTTAGGAAATCTGCTGGATTCTTGCTAGTATGGATTTTAGATAGGTGAACCTTGCCTTCTGCTACAACGTCTCTGATGAAATGGTATTTAGTGTCTATGTGTTTAGTTCTTTCGTGATGAACATGATTCTTTGCTAGGGCTATAGCACTTTGTGAATCGCAGTGAATCTTAACACTTTCTTGTTCAAAACCCAACTCTCCACATAATCTTCTTAACCATATAGCTTCTTTCGCGGCTGCAGTAAGAGCCATGTACTCTGCTTCAGTTGTCGAAAGAGCTACCACGTCTTGTAGACTCGATTTCCAGCTAACCGTGTTTCCCCAAACTTGAAACACGAAACCTGTAACTGATCTTCTTCGGTCAAGGTCAGTTGCATAATCCGAGTCGCAGAATCCTTGAATACTAAACTCCGAGTGCTTAGTAAACGTAAGACACCTTCTTGTAGCACCTTTAAGATATCGTAAAACCCACTTTGCTGCTAGCCAATGCTCTCTTCCCGGTTCTGACATGAAACGGCTGATGAGTCCAACGGCATAGCCTAAGTCAGGTCTTGAACCGACCATGGCGTACATTATACTTCCAACCGCGCTTGCATACGGTATATCTGCCATGAATTTTCCTTCTTCTTCCTTTTGATCTTTCGTAAGACTCTTCAGTTTAAATTGAGTTGAGGTAGGCGTATTCACTGCCTTAGCTTCAGTCATATTGAATGATTTCAGAACCTTCTCCAAGTAGTTCTGTTGAGACAGTTTTAAAATTCCCTTCTTTCTGTCTCTTATGATGTCCATTCCTAATATTCTTGAAGCTTTTCCCAAATCTTTCATCTCAAACTCTTTGTTTAAACTCTCTTTGACGCTGTTGATTTCTTGTTTATCTCCCGAAGCTATTAGCATGTCGTCGACGTATAGAAGTAGGTACACGGCCTGTTCTGTGTTGACGTTTCTCATGTAAACACATGGATCTTCCTTGCTTCTTACAAACCGCTGGCTCTTCATGAAACAATCAAACTTGAGATTCCATTGCCTTGGAGATTGTTTCAATCCATACAATGACTTCTTTAGTAGACAGACCTTATTTTCATCTCCTTTCTTTATGAATCCTTCTGGTTGATTCATTAAGATTCTTTCTTCCAAGTCTCCATGAAGAAAAGCTGTTTTAACGTCCATCTGCTCAAGCTCATAATCCCTGTTGACCACGAGAGATAACATTAATCTGATCGACACATGCTTCACCACAGGTGAGAACACTTCATTGTAGTCGATCCCCTCCTTTTGAGAAAATCCCTGTGCTACCAATCTGCCTTTATACCTCGGATCTTCCACTCCAGGTATTCCAGGCTTTAATTTGAAGATCCACTTGCTGCCTATGACTTTTGCATTCTCAGGTCTTTCAATTAGCGTCCAAGTCCCAGCTCTTTGAAGAGAGTCCATTTCATCCCCGACAGCATTCTTCCAAAACTTGCTTTTCTTGCTCATTATAGCTTCTTTAAATGACTTTGGCTCGTCGATTTCTGTCTCTTCAGATGCGGCTAAAGCATAAGCTACGAAATCAGTATCTTCATACCTTGAAGGAGGTCTGATTTGTCTTCGCACTCTATCTCGTGCGAGCATATATCCTTCGATTTCTTCTTCTTCTGCGTTTTCATCTACTTCTTCAGAACTTGTTTCTTCTGAATTTTCTGATTCTTCAGATTCGGAAACTCCACCTTGAACAGGTGACTTCTCTACATCTGCCGAACTAGGCCCTTTGATTAGAGGTTCTCTGAAAGTAACTCTTCTGATCCCTTTCTTACTTTCTTCCTGTTCCTCTTTGGTTTCCGAGTGTTTAGGCAAATCTTCTTCATTAAACACCACGTTCCTACTTGTAACGCATTTGCCTTCCTCGGGTAACCAAACACGGTATCCTTTAACTCCAAATGGATATCCCACAAAAATGCCTTTTAACGCTCTTGGACTTGTTTTCTCTTTGATCGTGTGGACATACGCTGAGCAGCCAAATCGCCTCAGATGGTTCAACTCGGGTTTCTTTCCTGTCCACATCTCTTCAGGAAGTCGGTAGTCTATGGCTGAGCTAGGAGATCGATTTATAATGTAGACAGCCGTTGAGGCAGCTTCTGCCCAGAAGTCTTGACCCAATCCTGCTTCTGCGAGCATACATCTTACCTTCTCCATGATCGTCCTATTCATTCTTTCTGACACACCGTTTTGTTGCGGTGTGTATGAACACGTTTTGTGCCTTTTGATACCTGAGTCTTTGCAAAGTTTGTCAAACTGTTTGTTGCAAAACTCTAATCCATTATCCGTTCTAAGACACTTTATTTTCTTCCCAATCTGATTCTCCACGGCTTCCTTCCATTCTTTGAACTTGCTAAACGCCTCATCTTTGGATTTTAGGAAGTAAATCCAAACCTTATGAGAATAATCATCTATGAAGCTTATAAAATACTTGCACCCTCCTAGGCTATCCGGAGTAGATGGTGCGCCCCATAAATCAGAGTGTATGTATTCCAAGACCTCTTTCGAAGTGTGCTTGGCCGCAGGGAAGCTTTGCTTGTGAGACTTTCCCAGAACGCAAGTCTCACAGAACTCCAATTTATCGACTTCTTTGTTAGACAAGTATCCTTCCTTTACAAGCACATTTAAGTTCTTTAAACTCATGTGCCCTAGCCGGGAGTGCCAAATCTTCGTCATGTCCACGTCTGCTCGTGTCACATTCGCCTCCCCTTTCATAACTGTTCCTTGTAAGTAATACAAACCTTCATGGTACTTGCCTGATAAAATCTCTTTCCCATCTTTGAAGAAGCGTATTAAGAAGTTTTCTCCTTCGTATTTGCAACCAGCTCGTTCTAGCATCCCGTAGGATATTAGATTCCTGCTCATATTAGGCATATATCTTACATCTGTAAGAATAACCACAGATCCGTCGGGTCTCACGATCCTAATTTTGCCAATCCCTTTGACGTCGCAGTGAGTGTTGTTTGCCATCAACACTTTTCCTCCTTCAAATTCCACTAGGTCAAACAAAACATCTTTGTTGGGTGTGATATGGAAAGAACAACCAGAATCCATGACCCACTCTGAACCTGCGTCGTGTGTACTAACTGTTAGTACAAGTGGCTGCTTTGGTCCTTCAGCTACATTAGCAGCTCTATGCGTTTTCTTCTCCGGACATTCCCGCTTCCAATGTCCTTCATTCCCGCATATCCAGCATCCTTTGTTGTTCTTATCGTATCTTGGCTTTGATTTAGATCGTCCGTGTCTGCTCTTCGATCTGCCTTTACCGTTTCGGTTACCTCCCTTGTTAGATGATCTTCCCCTATCTTCCACGTATAGCCCTTCATCTTGTGATTTTGAAAGCTTTCCACTTTCAAGTAACTCTCGTTCCTTTGACCTTGCGGCACCTGTTACTTCATTTATCTTGAGAATGTCTCTGCCGTATTTGAGAGTTTCCTTAAGATGATCATACATACGAGGCATTGAGTTTAGTAACAGGATAGCTTGAACTTCTTCTGAGACATCCACGTTCAAGTTACTTAGGTCTGCTACTAACTTTAGAAAATCATCAACGTTTGCATCTATGCCCTTGGAATCGTTCATCTTGAACGTGTAGAACTTATGTTGTAAGTAGATACGATTCGGCAAAGATGTTTCTGTGTACAGCGTGTTTAATGCGGTCCACATTGCAGCAGCAGTTTCACAGTGACTGATCTTCCGTAGAACTTGGTTACCTACGTTGACTACGATGAGGTCTTTTGCTTTCTCCGACTTTTCAAGTTTAGCGGGATCAATTTTTGAGCTTGATTCCGTAGTTCCATCTCCTGTGACTTTTGTATCTCCTTCTGCTTCCTCTTTTGGCGGATCCAACAGAAGGGTCTCATCAGTTAGAATGTCCTTTAGCCCTAGGACTCCAAAGTGAGCCATCATACGAACTTTCCACAGCGAGAAATCTCCGGTTCCGTCGAACCTATCAATTTCGATCCTGTTTTTCCCCATCCCTTAATCACCTGCAATCTAACCTGGATTGCTCTGATACCACTTGTTAGGAATTGAATCCAACTTTGTGCTTTAGAATAACTTTATGAATCAAACGTATTCTTTATTCAATATCTCAAAGAAGTTTCACAATAACAATAATAGAGATCACAAGTGTGATAACCAAACTAAGAACTCTAAGAACTTATTTGCTATGCTCTTAATCTCTCTCTATGCCTTTGTTATTTGCTTTTTATCGGATGATTGTAACCTTCACCTATGGCCTCCTTTTATATTGGATCACGTATTCCTTGTCCTCTGTAACTTTGTATATTTTCCTATTGTCTTTGGGAAAATATTGACCGACATTCTTGACAAAAGGAAACTAACGTTCCTTTGGTTTTGTGCAGGTTCCTTGCTGAGCTGGGCTTGAAGTGTTAAAGTTGAGGCCCACTTTACAAATCTGCTGAGAAGTTATCAGACGTGATGTTTCTATAAGAAAATCTCCAAGGCATAGCCTCCCGTTCTGTTGACAGAACAATGTGATTCAGAGGCAATTTCAGAAAAATGGCTATGAGATTTAAAAACTTTTATCATGCCTCTGGAAGAGCTTCAAGGTATGCTTGTGGGACTTCCATTTCAGCTAAAGCAATGCTGTTGATTGACATACACGCTTTCAAGATTTGGTTAGTGAAAGTGGTCTAGCTTCTTCCTGGACTGCTCAGAGACTCCATCATATGGCACACGTGGCAGAGGAAGCCACCATTTATTTATAGCTAAAGCTAATTACCGTAGAGATTGGTAATAGCGTTAGAGATGGCAGGACAAACTCCTTCACCAGAACCTGACATGTCTTCACCAAGCAGTAGTTTCGCCGTCATCTCTTTCAACTACTCAACTTCTGCACACAGACACAACAAAAATGTCAAAACTTTTTTTAATGTAACAGAGAGAGATATATTTTTAACAAACCTGAAGATCTATTAAATCATATAAATATAATTAATATATTCCCTAGCTGGTTTTTTATTTATGCTGAAGTTTATCTTTATTTTTCTTAATATTTATAAACACCTTGATCTTATTATTTATTTTAAACTTAAAACGCATTTACGATTACGGTATACATTAAATAATATAATAAGAACAACATAAATTTTGTATCATTAAAATCTAACCAATGCATATACCAAAAATTCAAGTATTCCTCATATTTTTATATAAAACATACTTTAAAAATATGAATCTAAAAAAAAAATTCTCTAAATGAATAACTCTATAAACTAATAAAATATCAAAATCTCGACATTATTAATTTATAGAGATTTTACTGTATGTGTATTTGACTTTGAATGATTTTAACATTTTTCAATACTACATCGTTTTGGCATTAAATTTTAATGAAAAAAATGTTGAAATAAAAGGCTCGAACCATGAACCTTATACATATTTTTAAAGATATCTAACCATTTCTGCCAACTGATATATTTTTTAATTATCTAACAAAATTAGTTGTATAGCAAAGCCATTCCGAAATGACCTTGGTTCTTTTTCGTCCCATGGACATGGGAGCGTTGTTAATGAATGTGGGATGATCCATTGGATCAAGCGCAGCATATCTTTCTTCTTTGCTATCATCCAGGAGCACATCATATCTTTCTTTTTTTGTTCTTGCCACGATAACACTCGAAGAAGAAGGCGGAGCTGAGCCGTAAACTTCTGATTGTTGTTAAAATCATGTGAGTTAATAACTATAAGTAAAGAAAATCGAAAAGACTAGATGTTTTAGAAACAATAAAATAATCACATTCATTACCTGATCTCCCATGTCCAATGGAAGAATACGAAGAAACAATGTCATTTCAAATGGATTTGCTATATAAATTATTTTGTCTGATAAGAAAACAAATATATCAGCTGGCCGAAATGGTTAGATAACTTGCAAAATGTGTTTAAGATTCAAGGTTTGAACCCTCTGTATGTGTCTGCATTTGAAGTTTATATTGCGGGTTGACTCGTATTTATTGGATTGACCCTGTGGATTTTCGAAATTGCGGATAAAGTTGCAAAAAAATCACATTGAGGATATTGTTTTGCAGAAATTCTATTTTTTCTACTCCTAACACTTCCAAGTAAAACTTGCTAGATGAAATTTATGATTTTTGTTGGACACTTTCATCTCCACGGGAAAGCCTAGACATATAGAACAAAATATTAGATAAGTATGAGAATGAGCCTATTAAAACTTATATCATAGGTACTTCCTTTGGCTGAAGCTTTAGCTATTAGAGCAGCCATCTCTTATGCTCACCACCTTGACATCTCCAAAATCTGGCTTTGCTCAGACTCACAAGAGCTCATCCGAGCCAGCAATTCGATCACCAAACCGAAGAATCTCCACTGGGTACTCTCGGATATCGAATCACCATCTTCCTCTTTTGATTTCTTCGTGTTTTCTTTTCTGTCACGAGATCAAAATGTGCATGATGATTGTTTGGCAAAGGTCTACCTATCAAACTATATCTCTTCTTGGGCATATATAGGAGCATTCAAATTTGGATTTTCGGTAGTATGCTTATAAGTCAAATAAGAAAATACATTAGTAGTTAGTTATGATGATTATTTCATTACTTGGAAAATGAAAAGGAAAGGGAGAGGAAAAACTTACAATGAAAGTTTGCCACCACTTATCTTTTCGCTCATTTGGAAGAAATTTCCAGCTGGACTACTGCCCCCAAAAGTATGCCTGCCATGTTACTCGGATGAAAGCATGTACAAAGGTAACTACACCGAAACTAAAAAAGAGACGGAAGCACAATACAATAAAAGATGGACACATGAGTGCAGACAAGGCATAGGTATTCGGTGTCCCGTTTGGGTTCGGTTTGGTTGATTCTAATTTTTGGTAGTATGCTTATAAGTCTCATTCGGTTTTTACTAATTTTTAGATCAGATTTGTTCGTTTCCTTCCGCGTTCAGTTCAGATCGGGTTGTAAACTATGTTTTAACTCCTAAAAATCTTTTAAAACTAATGAAACTGAAAAAATACTCACACTACAAGAAAACATATTTTTTACGAGGACAATATTCGTTGTAAATTCGTCGTAAACGGGGTGTTACGACGAATTAACCTCGAAAGACGTTTCGTTGTTAAACGACCGTCGTAACGGAGGTTTCGTCGTAAACGACTCGTTACGTTTACGACGAAATATATTCCTCGTAAAGCGCAGGGAAAGTATTCGTCGTAAACGACACGTAAGACTTCGTGGTAAAACCCACGTAATGATTTCGATGTAAAGCACACGCAAACATTTAGTTGTAAAGAACACGTAAACATTTCGATGTAAAACCCTCATAAATCTTTCGATGTTAATCACTCGTAAACATTCGATGTAAACTCCATGTAATGTTTACGAGGAGTTTACATCGATTTTTATTATATTATTATTAGTATATAATAAATTTGAATTTATGTTTAATATTTGAAATTTAAAATATTTTAAATTTTAAAACGAAATATGAAAATGAAAAACATATTTTAAAAATCATTTAAAAGTCATACAATATTTAAATTCATAATACAAACAGAAATATAAAAAAAAACTACATATTGTCGAAGTAGTCGGTGGGGTTGCTCTGCTGTTGACGGTTTGGATCGGACTCTTCGGGATTTCGTGATGGCAACCCAAGAGCGGCTCGTCTCTCACTCAACATTCTCTGCATAGCCGGGTTTCCCACCACCATCCCGTCTAGCAGATCCTCAACAGAGTCTATATGAACCTGCTGGCTATCTATTCGAGCTTTCATCTGAGAAGTCTCTTCATCCCGTCTCGAAGTGTATGACGAAGTTGCCCTTTCAACTTCGTTAACAGAGCCTATGCCGACTATTCGTCCCTTCTTTTTAGGAGCCACCTATAAAATTAAAACATATATTAATATAGTTAGTTATGTTAAAATATTAAAAATAACGTAAACAAAAATTTTAAGTTGTACCTCTTCGAAGATTATGTCGGCCTCTTCGGTGGTCAATGTGACGGGTAATCCATCGGGAGACTACTGGGTTAGTTGCGTCTCCCATTCTTCAATCCGAGCAGCCACTGCATGGAAGGGTTTCTCAGATGCAGGATCCACAAAAACTCTGTCGGATGTGGCGTGAGTCATCTTGAATAGCTCAGACAGAGATGGTAAGACTCCCGTCTTCTCTAACTACAAAAAAAAATTAAATATTAAAATTTAAATTAATTGAAAATTTTAAAATAAATATTAAAAACAAAACTTACACCTTCTAGACGGACTCCTGCATGAGGTTTTTGTCCGGTTCTTTGAACCATGGGCAAATGACCATCTTTATCCTTCGTTCTTCGAGAAGCAGAGCACGAATTGACCTTTATGATCGAAGAGGGTAGCTTCCAATAGGCGATGAGGCCATCCCACACATCCGTCGTGAGCTCAGTGGGCTTTCCCCCATAGCCGTAGATCTCCCACTTGTCCTTCCAATCGGAGACTGTGTTGCAAAGGCGGGTCTTTGCCTTTGCAACGAATTCCCTCTTCACCCTCTCGGTGATTCCCAAAGACCAATGCCACCTTTGCTGAAACACAAAATTTTTGAAGAAATTAAAATTAATAATAAATATTTTAAAATAAAAAGTAATATTTAAAAGTGATAATTTAATTAAATTTAAAAATCTTACCGCAAAACATTTAAACAAGTGATCTTAACGTGATTTGGTGTCATGCTCCAGTTTAGATATGCCCCGTCATAGTAACCCTTAATCACCGCCGAAACGCTCCGGCTAACACGGTTGTTAGCCCCAAACCTGAAACAAAAAAAAATTTAATTTTTAGAAAATAAAAATAATTTAAATTTTAATGTAATAAAAATTAATAACTTACCAATAAGTTCCTCGGGGTCTATCGGGGTCTAGAACTTCCAAACCCTCCCATCCAGGCTGGGCAAGCAAATCCTCTACCGTATATCTCGTGTATGGTGCATATGAAGGCACACGCAAATCTGGATGAACTGCACCTGCTGGGGCAGGCTGAGGTGCAGCCGCTGGAGGAAGAGGTGGAGGCATCTGCGGTGGAGGAGGAGGACTCCAAGAAACTCTTTGAGAAGTCTGAGAGTCTGGAACTGCATCGGAAGATGATGGACCGGAAGAAGATGCACCGGAACCATCGCCAAACAACTGAGAATAAGTAGGTGCTGCTGGTTTCCTCCTAGGAGCCATCTAAAAAAAATTAAAATAAATTTAATCAATTACGACATAATTAAAAAATTATTCTGTCACCTAACTAATCACCTAAACTATTATTCCGTCACCTAACTAATCACCTAAACTAGTTACCTAACTAATCACCTAAACTAATTACCTAACTAATTAATAATCTAAACTAACTTAAAAAAATAATAGAGGAGAGAGGGGGGTACCTTTAGAGGGAGAGAGGGGTTTGGGAGTAATGAACGAGACACCCTCGTTCTGGCGCGTCTCAATATATAGGGAAAGGCATTCGTCGTAAACTCCACGTAATATTACGACGAAGTTACCAGGCCCGTCTTTTTTCATTTACGACGAAGTTACCAGACCCGTCTTTTTTCATTTACGACGAAGTTACCAGGATTCGTCTTTTTCCATTTACGACGAAATTACGTGGAACAGGCTTTTCATTTACGACGAAGTTACCAGGCCCGTGTTATTTTTACAAGGATTTTACTACCCTTAACCATAAACTCCCCAAAGTCACATATCATCTAACATCTTCTTCTTACTCTTTCTTCAACTTAAACCCTAAAACTCCAAATAATTTTTTTAAATCTAAAAAAATACATATTATATAAAACAACATTTGTTACACATATATTAAGATGATATAAAAACAATATTTCTTTAAACATACATTACAATAGAGAAATACAACATTTGTTATATATATTACATCACTCTTAATCGTTTTCGTTCTCATCAATATCATTACAATCATCATCGTCGCTTCTCTCGAACTCGTCTTCACGTGCTTCATCTGTCGCATCTTCGGAAATATCTTCATATTGAAATTTTTCCGGGTCGATCAAAAGGATTTCATCAGTTTGTTGTTCAGGTACCTCAACTTCAGTGATAGCGTCTTCTTCTTGCAAGGGCGGTTCTTCTCCAGCGACAATGCGTCCACGAGGTGTAATTTTGATAGCAGCTAACCAGTTGTTATAGAAATAATTTCCTCGTAATTTCGTTGTAAACGCCATGTAAATTTACGAGAAAATAATTTCTTCGTAAATGTTCGTTGTTATAGAAACGTTTTTCTTGTAGTGTCAAAATATATAAACTATTCAAAAATCTAATTAAAATAGTTAATATATTTAAACTAACAAAAAAGTATTCAAAATAACAAAAAAATAAAAAAAAATTTAATTACCTTAATATATGTAAAAATTCATAGTTTAAACTAATCTGGATGTTTTCGTATCTTAATACCAATTTTGGTTCAATTAGAATTGTACCCAAACCTTAATATACCTAGCTCTTAGTCTCCAAACAGGTATCTTTATAATGATTCTAATTTGGTTTAGTTTTTTTTGTTTGCATTCAGTTCGGTTTACAGATTTTGTTAAAATGCTCAGGCTTAATGCAGACTTTAGAAAGGTACTTGCGATAACTCCATTGATTTTCCTTGAAAATGTGAAATTAGCATAAGACATATTCAAAAAAAAAAAAATACTCCCTCTGTTCCTAAAAGATTCATATTCTAGTTTTTTCACACATTTTAATAAAACACATTAAATTTGCATATTTTTTGTGTTTATTTTTTTCCTATAATTTTAAGCCAATAAGAAATCAATTAGTGCAATTAAGTTTTTTGAAATTTGCAATTAGTTAATAAAACATGTATTGAAAATATAAAAAATGGATATTTTTGAAACAAAATTTTTCTCTAGATTATGTATCTTTCTTTTTAAAGAAAGGAGGGAGTATAACTAAAGTGAACAGAAGACACTGAAAAAGAAACAAACCGAATTTAGACGGACACTTTAGACGGACATATGACTGGATTTACCAAAGTAAATGTCAATAAATGCTATATTAAGTGAGTAATTAATGGAAATGGTAAATATGATTTTTAACTATAGAAAACAAAAAGGAATGATGAACAATCCAGTGTAACGGAAACACGAGTAATATAGTCCATCTGAAACGTTAAATCCAAATCAAATCCTAATTAACATAATACAATAATCAACTTAAACTCTTACTGTGTAATTTTAATACATGTAAATAATAAACCCCAAATTTATAAGTATAATAAAAAGATGAAAAGGAAATATTAACCTAACTTTCATGATTCAATTATATTGTACAAATTCATTTGTTCAGATAAATGTGGAATTTGTTTAGATAGGTGGGGCAGCGCGGCGGATGAATCACTTACTTTTTTTTTTTTTTTGTCGACGCCCATCTTCTAAAATCAAGTGGTAGTCGGGTTTGAGTCGTTTCGAAAAGACGCTCTGTCCGGCTGGGTCTGATCTATATGGAAAAAGATAACACCGCTACATCTTGCCTTCTTGGCGAGAGAATCTGCACGAGAATTTCTTGTCCTCGGTATACGGCCGATACTGAACTCCAGGAAGCCGGCTCGTAGAAGTCGGAAGGAAACTAACTCGGAGGCAAATGTCGGCCAGTCAATAGGGTTAGCAATCATGTCCACCAGGTCGGAACAGTCTGTCTCGATATGAATCACAGTGTACTGCAACTCTTGTAAACAGGACATCGCCCATATGAGTCATTCCATCTCTGCATGGATGGCTGATAGGTTTGTCCTGCAACCTTGTATTATATATTTTAAATAAAAATATTAGACATTGTATTATATATTTATATTGAACAACAAAAATCTTATACATAAAATTTATATATATACCAAACTAAAATAAAGTTCAAAGTGAACAAATTTTGTAATTATTGCTTGAAATCTTTAGATCTATGTTAATTATATTCTCACTAGATATGGAACCGTGCGTTGCACGGACTTTATGGAGAAATTGTCAAAAATGACTCAAAATTTGATTTTGAATACAAAAATGTACTTCAAATTCAATCAAATTCAAAAATAACTCAAAAGGCTAGTGAAATTACAATAACATCCTTATGACCAAACAAATAACATGTATTGAGTTTTACCATTATAACCCTCCGGGTGAGAAGATTTACAAAAAGAAGTCTTCTCTTCTCATTCAGTAAATCTTAAATATAATTTATTTAAAAAATAAAATTGATGGGGAAAAAATGAAATCATGTAATAAATTTAGTTTTACTAAAATTGAATTATTTTCAACAAAGTTGAGTGAAAGTTGAGTCATGATAGTTATTGGTTTAGGGTTTGGTAACAAATGTTGTAGTATTGCTGGTATTTTTAGAGTTAGATTTTGAAATCTTATTTTTTTTTATTTGACCATACGTGTTTAGTGACTAATAACTAGATTTAAACACTTTCTAAGTATGTTTTAAGTTTAAAGAAGTTTTTTTTTTGCTTCTGACATATCTTGTCTAAATTTTAGTAAAATTTAGGGTTTCCGCCTAAATTTTTGAATAATTTAGGTTTTCCGCCTAAATCGAAGTCTTCTAGAAGTCTTCTGGGAGAAGTCTTCTCATGTATTAATCTTAAAAGTAATTATTAAATTTTATAAAAAAAAAAAATTTGAAAGGGATAAAATCGAAATCATGTATTAATAAACATTTTTAAATGAAAAAAAATTTAATTTTCCTAAAATTGAATTATTTTTAACATAGATGAGTGAATGAAGATCAAGTTATGATAGCCTTTGGTTTAGCCTTCTAAGTTTCTTTTAAGTTAAGGAAATGTTTTTTTTTGTTTAGTTATTTTATTATAGGGTGTGAAGGACTCCCAGAAGACTTTGGTTTAGGGCTTGATAACATATGTTATAGTATTGTATATGTTATAGTATTGTTTGTATTTAGGGTTAGATTTTGGAATATTAACTCAAAAAATTTAACTTACATGTGTTTAGTTTTGTGTATATTAAACACTTTATATAAGTTGATTTTAAGTTTAATGAATTGTGCTTTGCTATTTAGTTAGTTATTTGATTAGGTTAGGGTTTGGAAGACTTCCAGAAGACTCTGACATATTCCCGCCTGAATTTTTGTAGAATGTGGGTTTCCCATCTAAAATTTAGTAGAATATATGTTTTTCACCTAAAGCAAAGTTTTCCAGAAGTCTTCTTATGTATTAGATCTTAAAAGTAATTTATAAAATATATTTTGCTAGGGAGAAAAATCTAAATCATGTAAATATAAACATTTCTAAATGGTGTAAATTTAATTTCACTAAAATTAAATTATTTCTAACATAGATGAGTGAATGTAGATTGGGTCATGATAATTTTTGATTTAGGGTTTGGTAACATATGTTATAGTATTATTTGTTTTTTACGGTTAGATTTGAAAATCTTAACTTAAAAGAAAACAATTAAATTTGACATATATCTGTTTAGTTTTGTGTATATTAAACACTTTAAAATTTGATTTTAAGTTTAATGAAGTGTTTTTTTTTGCTATTTAGTTAGTTATTTAATTTTAGGCTCTTAGAAGACTTTCCAAAAAGTCTTATGTATCGAAAATATTTAACTTAATTAGAATTTTTGTTTCCATATAAAAAGAAAATTTACACATTCTCCTTCCTCCTCTCAAATGGCTTCAAAAAAAATGTAATGTTTCTCACTATAAAACTCTCTAACCTCTCTCTAATCTCTTTGAAGATCAAAACACCAAACTTTAAATCTATTTCTCATTTTTTCTTATGTCTTCTCACTAATTTATCTTCTTTTTGTAGGTTTTTCATTATATGGTTCTCATCTTTCACTCTTTCAAAGTAGATCTATAAATTTTGGATATGTATTTTTGTGTGCTTTATATATTAGATTCTAAAAAGCTAAAGATTCAACCTAATGTTGCTGTTTTGTTTATTATTTAAACATAAAAATTATATTTTTGATGTTTTTCTGTATTTTGAAGCTATTTGAATGTTTTTGAATTTGCAGGATTTTCAGATTTAGACAGATTTTGAAAGACTTCTCGGAAGACTTCTTGGAAACTTTTCTAATGCATTTTATGCTAAAAGACTTTCCCCGGAGTCTTCGGGAAGTCCTCCGCCCAAAGTGGTACAATTTTTTGATATATATATTTTTTTGTTTTATATATTAGATTCTAAAAAGTTATAGGTTCAACAAAATATGATTGTTTAAGCATAAAAAATTATTTTTTAAGTTTTCTCTGTTTTGAAGTCATTTGAATGCTTTTGAATATGCAGATTTTTCATATCTGAATCAGACTTTGGAAGACTTCTTGGAATACTCTCAGAAGACTCTCAGAAGACTTAGTGGGAAGTCTTCTAATTTATTTTATGCTAGAGACTTCCCACGAAGTCTTCAGGAAGTCTTCCGAAGTCTTATGCCCAAAGTGTTACAAAGAGATGATGTCAAATGGATTCCAATCTTATCTATGTTAAGGAATGATATCTAGATCCATGTGTAATATTTTTGTTTATGGTCTGTTTTATGATTTGTGTGTGTACTATTTTAGTTGTGAATTCTTTTGTAAACTTAAATTAATCAAAAGAATTTGGTAAATATGTTCATGTTTTGCCAAAAAGTATTTGATAATATTGAAGTTATTGATACAACATTTTAACAATTCTACCCACTTATAGCAAACTAGAACAACACAAAAATTTAGTTAAATTTACTAAACCTAAGGGAAAAAACTTTTCAAAAAGACTTAGTCAAACTCACAAAAGATTAAACAATACATAAATCTCACTAGAAGAATTTTCTAAAGACTTCACTAAAAGTCTTACGGGAAATCTTCCTTTAACATTATCAATAACAGAAGACTTCTTAAGAAAATTCTTTAAAAATTAATGAGAAAACAAGTTAAGTCTTCTCTCAGAAAACTTCTTCGGAAGTTTTCTCGTAAGACTTCTTCAGAAGTTTTCTCGTAAAAGTTCTCCAGAATTCTTCTCGGAAAACTTCTTAAGAAGTCTTCTCCGTAGACTTAACACGAATTAAGCGGGAAAATTAAGCGGAAAACTAAAATTTAAGCGGGAAACTTAAATTTTAAGTGAAAGTTGAAAGTTGAAATTTTAAATTTCATGAAACTTGAAAAGTATACCTTATGATCTAAGAAAACATATTAAACCACATGACTTGATATTAATCTTGAAGTTACTTAACAGTTTTGAAAATTAAAAAAAAAAACACATTTAGAAGTTACTTAACACTCTTGAAAATACAAATTTTACAGAAACAAATGTAAACTTCTGAGTGAAGGATTTCTTAAGAAGTCTTTCTGATTAGCTAGAAACATTAATAAACATGAATGTTTATAACCTCATAATTATCACAAATTAAGTTATGAATTCCACTCATCAGTCCCAATATTGACTATAATAAACATGAATTAACAAGAAAATATTAAAAATTCATTTTAAGTTTTGAGAAAATAGAATTTTAATAAAGATCGAGGTAGAAGACTTCCTAAGAAATGACTCTACTCTCTCAAATAAGAGGTTTAGTCATAGTACTTAGGGATCAAATCCACAAGGAGCTAATGAACACAATAGATCCTAACAAGTTTATGGTTAAGCTAGGCAAGCAATTAAACAGTAAATAGCAGAGGTGAACAAGGCAGTTGTTCGGTTGATTGATTTGAGGTTGTAAACAGTTATGAGAAATATCTAGATTGAGGGTTTCAGGTAACTGGGATTAAATTATAGATTCTAAGGTTTCAATCCTAGAACACGAATTCTAATTCCAATATATTCCAGCTTCCGCATGCGAATAAATCCTATTGATCTAAGGCTATATCTCAGCCGTCGCTTGTTGATATAGTTCGAACGTCGATCGACGCTATGTGACTAGCGTCGCTCGATGTTTACCTAGTCCAGCGTTACCGAGATGTTCGATTGGCTCACTAGTTTGACTAAATCAGCTATCGCTTGTTTCTAGCAATCCTAGCTCTAGGAAATTAATTCAGGTAAAAGACCATGTTTTCGCTTGCGCCTAATTATCATAAGTTCAGGTTTCTAGTTAGCTACTCTAGAACACAAGCATTAATAGCAATTCCTTTAAAGGAAATCTTATCACCTTACTGTATCGATATTTTGGGGTAATCTCTCAAAACCTTATTTCTATCCCTAAATCTAACAAGAGTAACTACTCAGACATAGCAAAACAGAACATAGCAAATATTTGAATAAACTGCATAAATAGAATAAGGTAAAAAAACTGGAGTTCCAAATACAAATCTCTGAAGGAGTCTTGGATCTTTCCTCCAAACTACTGAAAACTCTAAATATGTTTTGTTGTGTAAAGTGGAAAGTATGAAAGCGTGTATTGCCCAAAAAAATGGCAGAGCACATAAATATTAGGTTAAAGTCGGCCAGGGGTAATCTTGTAAATGATGTGGAACTTGGTCCATAAGTCGGCTGGGAACCAAGTCGGACTTTGCGCGCTTCGCTGTCGATTGATGACAAGAGTTGTCCGTCGATCGACGGTTGACTCTAAATGTCGACTCTAGACTGGTTCGATGGGTAGCTACGAGTTTCTTCTAGATTTTTCTCCAAAATGCCCCCATAATCACCATATATCTCTAAAACACTCATGAACCTGTAAACACACTAAAAATAGTCCAAAACATAACAAATAACTCCTAAAACACTTATATACCATGGCTAAAAACAAGTTAATCCATGGTATATTAGCAATTGACCGAAATTTATCAGAAATTTGTTAGAAATTTGACTTTTTATATAACACAGTACAGGATGGGAGGATGCGGGTGTCGAGCAGCGAATTATGTGTGGCTCTGAATTCGAACAGTTTTGCATGATCCCAAAAGTGGTTTCGATCGATGCTATGCTGATGGTGTCGATAAACACCAATGCGAGCTGCCAATGGACATGGAACTTTCGACTAAAAAAACTTCTTCCAGCAGCTTCTTATGCTTGACTACGTCCTCAAAGTTGTCATCTAAGATGGCTTCGATCTGGTGCCTCTCACTTTCTTCCGCTTTCTCTTTAACCAGAGCTTTGTGTTTCCTCACAGCTTTTGCAGTCTCAGAAACTTGGGTGTCTAGCATCATGACATGGGCGTCCAAGGTTTCAAATTTTCTATTCAGCTCTCTGTAGATAAAATCCAACCTCAGATTCAAGTATTCACTCATCTCTGCTGAATTTCAAGGAGCTTTTCCATCATAGATTCCATCATCTGAATATGGCCATGATTCTCATCCTTCTCTACCTCCTGTTCTACCAATGAGACTTCATGTACAGAACCAATATCAGCCTCAACAATCTTGTCACCATCCATTACAGGCGATTTCATCCTTCGAAAATCAAGATTTTTGGTATTGTTACGAAACATCATGTTCTCAATTATTTTCTTAGCTTACTCTGGGTCGGTGTCTCGAAATTTCCTTCGCTTGCAGTATCCAGCATTATATGATATCGCAAATCAATTCCCCTTTTGAAAATTTGCAACAGCTGAACCTCCGTGCAACCATGATGTGGACAGTCCCTTTGGTAGCTCCTAAACCTGTCCCAAGAGCTTCTGAAAGCTTCAGTAGGTCCCTGAAAGGATGTCCAAATTCTATTCCTCATATATTCAGTCTTTGGGTGATAAAAAAATCAGTCAGAAGCACAGTCTTGACCTCATTCCATGTAGTGAGAGATCCTGGTGATAGACGTTTCAGCCGATTAACCGAATTGCCAGAAAGCGAATACTTGAACAGCTTGCAGAGGATGTAGTCTTCGGTTCTTTTATGCTCCTGGATGCAAGAGACAAAATTCTCGAGTGTCTCAATATGGTCCAAGGGATTTTCATGAGGAAGACCATGAAAAGGGTGCTGAACGACATAAGAGAAGTAGGTGGGTTTCATATCAACTCCCTGGATTGCTGGAGGTTGATTCGCAGACCTGTTAACATAGAACTGACCAGGTCTGATCCATTCTGCAATCGTCCTCTGTCGAGGAACTCTATCAACCTCAGTAGCAGCAGATGCTTCAAGGATTATAGCCCCATGTGCATATACTTTTTGACCTGCTGCATTACACAGATGACCTTCGGGGTCATGCAGGTCTCCATTCTCATTCTTTGTCAGCACAAGAGTCGCCACCATGTTGTCTGCTTGCGGGTCGATATCGATCGACCCTCGAGTTGAGGCGTCGATCGCTGCTCGATAATAAGGGTTGATCAACGAACTAGAGGTAGTGTCTATCGATGACGTGCGTTTCTCCTTGCAGATTGAGCGTTCCAAACGTTCTGGGTCTGAGGATAAAAGCTCTTTCTCCTTGCTCCTTCTAGTACTAATAGGCATGTACATGAAAGACAAGAAATTTTTTATGTAAATAACTTAAAACAGAAAATAAAACCTAGCTTAAACCTGTTAATCAAGTCTAATGGCGCATCCTTGCTCCCCGACAACGGCGCCAAATTTGATATCACTCAAATTATCTTTTGAGAAACTTTACTCTCTCTCAAATAGGAGGTTCAGTTGTAGTACTTAGGGATCAAATCCACATGGAGCGTTGACACACAATAGACTTTAGAAATCAAGGTTAAGCTAGGCAATCAATATTAAAACAGTAAACAAAGCAGTAAGCAGGGTGAACAAGGCAATTATTCGATTGATTGATTGATGTTTGTAAACAATAACGAAGAAACATTAGATTTAGAGATCTATCAATCAAAAGATTCAAAACTGAAATTCAAGGATGCAAAGGGTTTTATAGGTTCAATTCTAGAACTTGAGTTCATTAGCAAGTAATTCACCTTTCGCATGCAATTACTAATTAGATGACTAAATAGTATGTTCTAGCCGTCGCATGCAAACAAAGAATGAGTATCGATCGATGCAATCGGTTAAGCGTCAATCGATACTACTTCAGACAAGCATTATCACACATATCAATAATGTTCAATTAAATCCTAGACCAACTGTCGTATTCCCCTAGGTATCTAATTCACTCAGGGTTCATGTTCTGGTAATTAATTGCACTTTTGTGCTTCTCAATTGTCCTATGATTCTAGGTTCAAACAATCAGTCACACTGTCGTGCTATTCTAACTATTCAATATCCTAGTATTACCAGGGACCCTGGTGTAGAATTCAGTAAGAAACCCTAGCAATCCTAACAGATTCAGTTTGCCATTAAGCTCATGAAATCCCTAAATCTAACAAGACGATTACTCAGCCATGCAAGTAATAACACAAATCATACTCTGAATAATATATAAAACCAAAGGAGTTCCAATCAATCTCTGAAGGAGAATTGATCTTCTCTCCAACCCTAAAACAAGAATAATGAATCAAAGAAAGTGTAGCCGTCAACAATGTCATAAAAACAGATAGATAGGGTTTTGAGTCGTCCTGGGATATTCTGGTAACATGTGGTAACTTATGGGCTTAAGACGGTCATGAAATAGGCTCGCCCCCTCTTCTGGAATCACCATTGATTGACACCAAGTCTCTGTCATCGTTCAACATTCATTCATCTCCTCAACAGCTTCCTCTCGCGAGGCAGACGTACCACTCTTCAGTAAAACGAGCATAACTTCTGCTATAAGATGTTGATTGACCTCAAACCGGTGGCATTAGAAATCTAACTCAATCGCACCGCGGGAAGGTCTCCATACATAGCTAAACATCTAACGTGTCTATGCAGTTTTGCACCTCAAAAGACTCCAAAATCACCAAAATTTTCCAAAACGTACAAGAACCTTAAAGCACTCTAAAACATACTCCAAACCCATATAGTAGACTCTAAATATGTCATATACCATGGTCTAAAAGTTGTAAAATTCATGGTATATCAGCAGTATAAATGAAATTTATTTGGAAACATGGATAGATATATAAAAAAAAAGTATATTGTCTTTTCAGTAATTTCATTAATTATATTACCTTAGAAATTTCACATCATTAATTATATTTACCTTAACTATACTTCAAATCATTAATTATATTGCCATAAAAGTAATAGTGCAGATTTTTATTTAGCAGTTAATCAACATTGTTTGACTGGTGATCATTCGGGAAACAAGAGGAACAAATAGAAAAGGTATGCACGGAAATAAAATAGCAGGAATGAAAAAGAATGATTGTTCCTTCTCAAATTTAACAAAGAATAATTTTTTTTTTAATTCTCTACAAAAAATGAATGAGAGGGAATGAGAGAGAATTATTATTCCTTGTGAATGGTAATTTTTTTAGAAACGTTAGGAAATGCATTATTCCTCGTCGCTCCTTGATCACTATTCATACCCTAAATTTGTGCAAATTATAAAAATCAAAAATATAAAATAACCGGGTTTTGCATATGGTTAATAGTTCGGTTTAATCTGTTTTACTAAAAAAAAATTATATGAGTTCCAATCGGTGAAAAGTTACCTAACCAAACACATAATTCAAAGTCAAAGTTTATGTGAACAAAATAATAATTTAAATCAAAATAATTAAAACATATTACATTTCTTGTCACTTAATGTTTTACTCCGTATAACTATTTAATAAATAAAAAAAATTCTTTTTATTTCCTTTATTTTAGCAAAATATATAGAAAGAGTTTTTTAAAAAAATTATTTACAGAATCAGTTAGGTAAGGACATTCAAGTATTCATTCAGGTACAAGTTGTTTCTTTCGGGATCAATTTTTTTGGGTTTTGAAATTAGTCCCCGCTTGTATATTATAAATTTTTGTGTGGGGTTTGAGTTAGGTCATCCCGGGTCTGAATGATTTTTATTCAGATGTGTAGGAACATAAAAATATCTAAATAACCAATGTATCTGAAACAGGTTCAGATATTTGTACCAAAAATAATCTTATTACCCGATACAGTCTAGGTCTTTTGAATACAATTAGTTACGGCGACACATCTAAAATATATAATACTAATCATGAAAAACGAATATAAATGTATAAAAACGTAAAAATAAATACTATGCGTGCACCATTTCAAATATGTCACCATTTCAAATGTTTAAGTGCCATGTGTGCCGATAATGTTAATTATTAACTTTAAAGAACTAAATTTTATATAATAAAATATGTTACTAACTTTAAGATAGAAAAAAAAATGAGAGAAAGAGACGAATCTTGTTAGATCTGTTTTTACTGTAAACAACCGATTTTAGGACAAAACTTGTTGATGAGAGGAAAACACTGGCTCTTGACATCTTCTAATCTATATTTTTATCCCTGAAATTTTGTTTAACCATAACGGGTAATCAGTTAACTAAGTATTTTCTTAACAGTCGGTATTAGTTAGTTTTTGTTGTGAGCATTACACATTTATTTAAACCCATTCCATCATCCCAATAATTCCATCATCCACAGGAACCAAAGTTCATCTTCCAGTTTCATACTCTCTTCTATTAATTAATTTCATTGTCTTGCAATCATAGTGAAGACGATGAGTTCCTCTGGAATAGAGAAAGGTGTTGTCACTGCAGAAGCCGAGGCGCCGAGGGGGAATAGAAGCCGGTTTGCTTTTGCATGTGCAATCTTAGCCTCCATGACTTCAATCATCCTTGGTTACGGTACGATTTTATTCTAACGATCCATGTCATAGTTGGATTCTGTAACCATCCTTACATATATATGGATGTTGCAGACATTGGAGTGATGAGTGGAGCTGCAATTTTTATAAAAGAAGATTTGAAACTGTCAGACGTACAGCTTGAGATCCTCATGGGAATTTTAAACATCTACTCCCTGGTAGGTTCAGGCGCCGCGGGGAGAACTTCTGATTGGATCGGGAGACGATACACCATAGTGTTGGCAGGAGCCTTCTTCTTTTGTGGTGCCCTTCTCATGGGGTTTGCCAACAAATTATCCTTTCATTATGGTTGGCCGATTTGTAGCTGGTATTGGCGTCGGTTATGCTATGATGATCGCACCGGTTTACACGGCTGACGTTGCTCCTGCTACTTCTCGTGGTTTTCTCAGCTCTTTCCCTGAGGTCTAATAGATCTGCCTTTCTAATTTTGGATATAATTAAAAACACTTTTAAATGAAACTTACTGCTTATATGTTCTTTTGTCTGCAGATATTTATCAACATTGGTATACTTCTTGGGTACGTATCGAACTACTTTTTCGCCAAGCTTCCCGTGCATCTTGGGTGGAGATTCATGTTAGGTGTCGGAGCGATTCCCTCAGTGTGCCTAGCCATCGGAGTGTTGGCAATGCCCGAGTCTCCGAGATGGCTAGTCCTCCAGGGTCGCCTTGGGGATGCTTTTAAAGTCCTCGACAAAACCTCAAACACCAAAGAAGAAGCCATCTCTAGACTCAATGACATCAAACGGGCTGCCGGAATCCCCGAGGACATGACAGACGATGTTATAGTTGTTCCCAACAGGAAGAGTGCCGGAAAAGGCGTGTGGAAGGATCTTCTTGTCCGGCCAACCCCTGCTGTCCGACATATCCTAATAGCATGTCTCGGTATCCATTTCGCTCAGCAAGCCTCCGGAATTGATGCGGTCGTCCTTTACTCTCCGACCATCTTCCAAAAGGCTGGACTGAAATCCAAGAATGACCAGCTCTTGGCAACTGTCGCTGTTGGAGTTGTCAAAACACTCTTTATCGTTGTAGGGACTTGCGTGGTCGACCGGTTTGGACGCCGTGCCTTGTTGCTCACGAGTATGGGCGGAAAGTTTCTTTCATTGACCGCGCTTGGGACTAGTCTTACAGTCATCGACAGAAACCCAGGACACACGCTCAAGTGGGCTATTGGGCTTAGCGTTACGACGGTAATGACGTTTGTAGCAGCATTCTCAATAGGTGCAGGACCAGTGACGTGGGTCTACTGCTCAGAGATATTCCCTGTGAGGCTAAGAGCTCAAGGGGCAAGTTTGGGAGTGATGTTGAATAGATTGATGAGTGGTATTATCGGAATGACATTCCTATCGCTTTCTAAAGGTCTAACCATCGGTGGTGCATTCCTTCTCTTTGCCGGAGTTGCTGCTGCTGCATGGGTCTTCTTCTTTACTTTCCTTCCAGAGACACGAGGTATACCTTTGGAAGAGATGGAGAGTCTTTTCGGGAGCTACACTGCAAACAAGAAGAAGAATGTTACAGAGGAAGGTCAAGAAGTGGTTGAGAAACACTGATAAGAAATAATGAAATATGTTGTCGTGAATTGGGGAAATTTCATTACAAAGAAAAGAAAATTGCTTTAATAATGTAAGTTTCCATCTAGCTCAACTTGTTAACTAAGCTCAACTTTATTTTGATGAGAATGTCAATTCAACCTAACTGATGCTATTTTTTAATTGACAAGAACATAAAAACCTTACAAAGATATATTCATCACGCGCCTAGGGGAAAACGTTCTTCAATAGACTCGTCGCTTTTTATTTTCTCATAAACAAACATATGTACATATAATGAGTTTTTTTCATCAAACGGTTATTCTATTACTCAACTTGATCTTGTCTGGAGAACTAGACCGGAATAGAACAATCAATGTAATACAAATCCCTATGAATTGATCTTGCTATCTCACCTCCTTTAATTTTAGCCTCTCGGCAACTCCTTTAATTTTTTGAAAAAGCATGGCCAGGCTCTTGGGCCTTAAATAATTGAGATTAGATCCTTACAGTCAGTATAAAAAACTGACATGTTGCTACTTGTAGAACACCTTCCGTTGTCTAAGAAAGCGTCTCAAGCACGACAGGTAAGGATGAAACTCTTATCCTTTGGTTTCTGGCTCCCATAAGTTAGATTTTCCCTGAGGAGTTCTTTTGTGTCCATCCATAACCATTGAAGAATAAGTCATGTATCCGTGAACTTTGTTTTTGAGAAACAAAATTTCAATTCGAATATTTTTTCAATTTTTCTTTTCAATTTTTTTTTATTTTCAATTTTTTTTTGAAATCCAATTTTTTTTGAAACTATTTTAAAAAATATATTTTAAATTTTAATTAATGGTTTATTAATCTTAAACTCATCTTTCAACCCTCAAATTTAAATCCTAAGTCTATATTAATTAATCGTAGGGGGTATGAGTATTTTGTTTTTTATCTTTTTAATGAAATCTATTTTCGTCGTTTTGACCCTTGTCTGATATTTTTTTGATAACAAATTTTAGAGTTATTTTATGGCATTTCTCTATAATTTATTTCTCAGCATCTTATTTTTTGGGTTTTCTGAGTTTCTCTTTTGCAACTTTTTATGCAATCACGAAAATAGGATTCAACCCTCAATATAAAATTCGGCTGTATATGTGTGTTTAACTTTGTATAATTTTAACATTTTTCAATACTACATCGTTTCGGCATTTTTTATAATATAAAAAGTAGTTGAAATAGAAGGCTTGAACCTTGAACCTTAAACACATTGTCAAGCTATCTAACCATGTCGGCCGCTGATATATAATTATTAAACGAAATTAATTATATAGCAAAGCCATTCCTAAATGACCTTGTTTCTTATTTGTCCCATGGACATGGGAGCTTGAGCAATGAATGTGGGATGACCCTTTGGAGCGCAGCATATCTTTCTTCTTTGATATCACCACGGGAGCATATCATATCTTTCTTTTTTGTTCTCGCCACGATACACTCGAAGAAGGTGGAGCTGAGCCGGAAACGATAATTTGATTCGGATTGTTGTTCAAATCATGTGAGATAATAACTATAAGTAAAGAAAATCGAAAATAGTAGATGCTTGAGTAAAAATCAAAGGATCATATTCATTACCCAAGCTCTCATGTCCAAGGGAATAAGAAGAAGAACCAAAGTCATTTTCGAACGGGTTTGCTATATAAATAATTTCGTATGATAAGAAAACAAATTTATCAGCTGGCCGAAATGCTTAGATAACCTGCAAAATGTGTTTAAGGTTCAAGGTTCGAACACTCTTTATGTGTATACAATCAAAGATTATACTGCGGATTGACTCGTATTTATTGGATTGACCTGTGAATTTTCGAGATTGCGGATAAAGTTAAGGTTTTTTTTTTTGCAGAAACCCATATTTTGTTTTCTACTGGTAACCCAGTAAATATTCCTAGATGAAATTGATGTTTTTGGGGGACACTTTCATCTCCACAAGAAAGCCTAGACATATACAAAAACAATTATTAGATCGGTATTAGAATGAGACTGTTAAAACTTATATCATAGGTACTTCTCTTGGCTGAAGCTTTAGCTATTCGAGCAGCCCTCTCTCATGCTCACCACCATGGAATCTCCAAAATATGACTTTTCTCAGACTCACAAGAGCTCATCCGAGCCATCAATTCGATCTTCAAACCAAAGAATCTAAATAGGGTAATATCAGATATCAAATCGCTCTCTTCTTCTTTTGATTTCTTCATATTCTATTTTCTGTCAAGAGATCAAAATATATGCATTCTGACTGTTTGGCAAAGGTCTACCTATCAAACTCTATATCTTCTTGGGCATAAGAGCCTTCAAAATTGGATTTTTATTAGTATGCTTATAAGTCAAATAAGAGAAGACATTAGTAGTTACTTATGATGATTATTTCATTACTTAGAAAATGAAAATGAAATGGAAAGGAAAGACGTACAATGAAAGCTTGCCACCACTTATCTTTCTGCTCATTTGGAACAAATTTCCAGCAGGACTACTGCCCCCAGAAGTATGCATGCCATGTTACTCGGATAAAAGCATGTACAAAGGAATCTACACCGAAACTGAAAAAGAGACAGACGCACAAGACAATACAAGATGGACACATGAATGCAGGCTAGGCATGGGCATTTGGTGTCCCGTTCGGGTTCGGTTTGGTTGATTCTAATTTTTGGATTTTCGGTAGTATGATCATAAGTCTCATTCGGGTTTTACTAATTTTTAGATCAGATTCATTTTCTTCCTTCCGGGTTCAATTTAGATCGGGTTTGTAACCTATGATTGAACTCCCAAAAATCTATTAAAACTAATGAAACTGAAACAATACTCAAATAAATGATTCAAAAATCTAGTTAAAATTAGTTAATCTATTTAAAATAACTAAAGAGTATTCAAAATAACAAAAAATACAAATTTTTTAAAATATCTAAATTACCTTAATATATGTAAAAATTAATAGGTTTAACTAAGTTCAGATGTTTTCGGATCTTAATTCGGATTTTGGTTCAGTTCGAGTTGTATCCAAACTTTAATATACCTAAATCTCATTCTTCATACAGGAATCATAATAACGATTCAGATTTAGTTTTGTTCTGTTTTTCGCATTCGGTTCGGTTTTCGGATTTGGTTAAAAAAGGTCTGGCCTAATGTAGGAAAGGTACTTGCGATAACGCTCCACCGATTTTCCTTATAAAGATGAAATTAACATGACATATTGAAAAAAACTAACATAACTAAAGATAAGACACTGAAAAATAAATAAATCACTTTGACGGACACACATGACCGAATTTACCAAAGTAAATGTCAATAAATGCTAAATTAAGCGAGTAAATTAATGAAAACGGTAAATATGATTTTGAAATACAGTAAAAACTCTATAAATTAACAATGTTGAGATTGTGATATTTTATTAATTATAGAGTTATTAATTTACAAAAAAAAATTATTTTTTATATTTTTCTATTTTAGAGTATATCTCTTATATAAAATAACAAAATAATTAATTTTACCATACATACATTGATTAAGTTTTTGAAATTCAACTTCATATTATATCTCTTATATTGTTTTGTGTGTCTGAAATATGTTCTATAGAATTTAATTGCAGTTTTAGATATAATTTACTAAATATTATAAAAATATATTAAATGTTAAGAAAAAATAGAGCTAATATTATTTGAATATGAAAAACAATAAAATGCTTTTTTGTACATATAGAAAATGTATATACATATAATTATTAATTTATGTTTTTAATGGGACCATACATTTACACATGGTTTTCTAGAATATATTATTTTATTATTTTATCGATTTGGATCATATTTTGAACATGACCAACTCAGAACCGAAAGAATTTATTAATTTATGAGCGATTTGCACCATAAATACACAGAGAGTGGGAAATTTGCGTGGATGGAAGATTAGACAGCCCAAACTCAAGGCCCAGCTTCTGAAGGGGCGAAAAGACGACGGTGCCCCTATTGCTCGTCTCTTTCTTTTACGTAGAGAAGCGGAGGAGTTTTGCAATGATGACATGCAAGTAATGATTACAAAATCTATATATATACGTCGGACCGTTTATAATTGTCTAGGTTTCTATCTAAAATTAGCATAATAAATTGACCACTCACTGCACATAGAAAATATACAACTTTTCGCTTGTTTAACACGGGTAACAAAACGGTATGCATGCTGAGTAAACTGTACCGACGTGTGTATTTGTTTTGCTCTATATAACAAGTGTTGGTCCGTGGGTGAAACACAAACCATAACTATCACTTTCTTAGAAAAAAACGTCTTTACTGGCTTTTTAAGGTTCTCTTCATCACTCCAGTTTGGGAAGTAATAATCAGGTCAGTTATTAGTATTTATGTCGTATCTTCTGTTGTTTCCGCCGATAATGTTTGCATTTATGATGGATGCATATCAGTCTTAACATGTCTATATCTTAGAAACATTCTTTATCTGAACATTCTTTTTGCATGTGGTCGTTTGCTTTGTCATTACACTTTATTTAAGAGAAAATATCTTTTCAGATGGGGAAGCTTGTAAGGCTTTGGCGTGGAGAGTGGCTCAATGAAGGCGACGGCGCTTGGAATTTTAATGCTGATCCTACTGACTTTGGGTTCGGGGCGATGATAAGACACAATGAAACCTACGAATCTTTGCTGAACGTTGTGAGGATGAGATACGTGGTGGGGCAAGGGACTCTTGTCCTACTGTCTTACTAGTCTCCGGCATGGATTCTCGGGCCACTAGGGAGGCGATCTCTGCCGATTAGCATCACCACTACCACTAACATACCAGTCATGCTCAGTGTAAGGGAGTGGTTCACCGAGCTCGTGCTCGTTGTGACAATCGGAGCTGAGAGCATCGCTAGATTCCATTTCAACCGAAGGGACAACTTCGTTATTGGCCGAAAGCGGTTTGTTGTTGACGGTAGTCAAGACGAGTATGCCAGAAGAGAGTGTCAAAGTAAGTGTACGGACATTTATATTGTTGGCCTTTTGTTTTGCATGATTGTTTTTGTTCATTTTTCTAAGAGACATGTGGCGCGTTTTTTTTGCAGGGCTCGTGGTTGGGAGAAGGATGACATGCAACAGATCCATCTTGGAGGAAATTTTTAATGAGCAGGAGATGATGGTCCTGCATAGGGTTGCTCTTGAGATGGACTTGGCCGACACACTCCAGGAACAAGCTGACCGGCGCTACGAAGCTGTTGCTCGCGAGGTGATATTGGTGGAAGACAACGATGAAAACATGACTGATGCACAAACAGGTACAGGTTTGATTTGGTAGTTCGCAGTTGAACTGGTTCTGTAAAAGCGTGGCTATATCCGGCTATTCTGTCTCGCTTATCGGCTACATTTCTTATTAACCGGTTAATATGTGTGTTGTTTACGTTACACAGGTGGGGGCAAGGATCATGCACCTAATCCAGATCCGTCACAATTGCCCCTGATCCAGCCACCTACAGCCCCGTATGAGATGTAGGCATTAACAGAATGTGAAGTCCACTTGCACTTTTTAGCGGCATGTTAGGTTTTACATATTATCCGTCTATGATTAAATCTGGAGTCCACGTTTTAACTTAACCGGTTAATATATAATGATTTGGTAGGGGGGTTGCCACTTACACAACAAGCTCCGGCTCTCCCAGAAGCAGCAACCGTGAATCAAAATGAGGGCCAAATCGTCCAGCGATGGACAATGGAGACGCCGATGGATTTTTGGGAGGGTCTGATGGGTGATGACCTTATTCTCCCTGAGGACGTGGAACCAGATCGGGCTGTAGTGGAGGGTGAAGGACGCACAAACGAGACAATATGCCTTGTAGGTGATGGAGGGGTTGCAGCAGCTCACGAAGAAAATGATGCTTCCTCTACTGGATCGTGTCCAGATTTGGAGATGGAGGTCCCTCCGCCTGTTTCTGTGCCGGATGAGACTCACGGAGGTGCTAACGCTGCACCAGAGCCTGGTAACGAGTTGCTCGCAGCGTTTGAGAAATTCTTGGGTAATGAGACAATGCGTTATCTCCTTTTTGATTTGACTACTGCACATGTGACAAGATGAATAATATCACCCCGGTTTTGGTATGCAGCATCAAGGGGCGAAGGTAGCCAAGTGCCTCAACCCCCTCAACCCGTGGTAGCGTCTGGGAGTGGAATGTCAGTTAGTGAAAAATGTCAAGACCAGACCACTGTGGTCGTTACAGCTAAGCTCAGACTCACCATTGACTGTGGTGGTATGGGAGCCCCCGGACCCTAAGATGTGACACCTAAGAACCCAAACTCCTCGTTTGATGAAAGTGGAGCTGATGGTGGGTTTAACTAAATTTATTTAATCGCTATCGACTGCTAATGCAATATGGGTTATTTGTAGTATTAATCGGCTAAGTGTGTTTCCTTTTAAGGAAGTGTTTTCCAACGGAATGGGTTTGTTAGCATTTTACGTGTGATATATTAGCCGGGTGAAAACCCCGTGCGGCTAAGTGTTATGAAGAACGGTTAGAGTGTTTGATTTTTCAGTGAAAAATCGTGGTGTTGTTTGTTTTTGGTCATGTAATATGTATCTAGTTATGTCATTTTGTTTTACGGTTATGTACGGCTGATGGATGTAGAATGTTATGTTCCATTCGTAAGTTATGAAATAAAGTATGTTGCTGAATGATATTGGATTGTGTTATCTAACCGGCTAGTTGTTTATGTATAAGTATAAGCAGATTTGATGGAGTTTATGATAAGCTGTGCAATTTCTATCCATAGTAATGCAAAAATTAATTAACTTGACACCAATGTGCAGGGTATGTGGGATCTGGTGATAAAGACCTTTTCGTTGGCAAGACTTTTGAGACTAGAAATACATTCAAGCAGCACATGTCTTTGTACGATATCAAGAACAAATTCGTTGACCGTAGTGCGAAATCAGCACCTTCTGTTATGGTGCTCGAGTGTATTGGTCAGACATGTACTTGGCGAGTTTATGCGGTGCTAGTTAAGGGCTCAAGTATGTATGAGGTCCGTAAGATTGGCGGTGAACATAGTTGTAGTATTGATGAGCGATCTGGGTACCAGAGACAAGCAACATCGAGCGTCATTGGGGAGATGTTGAGACAGCAGTTCAGTGGAACTGGTGTGGGTCCGCGCCCAAGAGAGATCAGACAGGTTATGAGGGGAGACCATGCTGTCAATATCTCATACTGGAAGGCTTGGCGTTCGCGTGAGGTGGCTGTGGACATCGCAAAGGGATCTTGTGGTGCTTCTTACCAAAGCCTTCCCAACTATCTACAGAGGCTGGTTGTGGCTAATCCGGGGACCCTTGGCCATATACATACCGAATATGTAGAGGATGTGGGGCACCGCTTCAAATATATGTTCCTAGCTATGGGTGCATGCGTGAAGGGTTTTCAGCATATGCGGAAGGTTGTGGTTATAGATGGTACACATCTAAGAGGGAAGTATGCTGGCTGTCTCTTAATCGCTTCTGCGCAAGATGGGAACTATCAAATCTTCCCACTAGCCTTTGCTATAGTGGATGGGGAGAATGACAAGTCGTGGGAGTCGTTTTTCAATAAGATGTCATCATTCGTTCCTAACCAAGACGGTGTGGTGTTTGTATCAGACAGACATGCCTCAATTTACCAAGGATTGAGCAAGGTATGGTGTAATCGTGTTATACGGTTATGTTGTTTATTGTACGTATATACATTTTGATCTGTGGATGTCTAAATTGTTATTCGGTTAACTTTGCACTTACCACTGCACTGAAATCGATTTTTGTAGGTGTATCCGCTAGCTGGTCATTACGCGTGCATCATTCATCTGAAGAGGAACATCAAGACTCTGTTTAAGGAGAGGCAACTCGGTTATCTCGTTTCGAAGGCAGCGAGAGCTTTTAGAATGGGAGAGTTTTACACGGTCTTCAGTGAGATTCGATCCATCAATCAACAGTGTGCTGATTACCTCGTTGACATAGGTGTTGAACATTGGACCAGATCTCATTTCCCTGGCGAGCGCTACAACATCATGACAAGCAATCTGGCTGAGTCTTGGAATTTGGTCCTTAGGGACGAAAGGGAGTATCCGGTTATCCTGCTGGTGGAGTTCATACGAAAGAAGATAATGAGCTGGTTCACATCACGACGTGATGCTATCAAAGATGTGGAAGCTGGTTTGACACCAAAGGTTAGCAGTTTGCTTGCTGCGAACTTTGAGATATGTGGTGGATATGACGTAAGAAAGGTAGATAATGATGATTATGAAGTCCAGGACTTGAAATGAGGGTTGTTTGTCGTCAGTTTAAAAGAAAAGTCGTGCACGTGCTTTGAATTCCAAAAGCTCAGCATGCCATGTTCCCATGCAATTGCGGCGGCATTGAAAGCTAACGTTAAGGTGGAGGGATTAATTGGTGATGTGTACACTATAAATTATTTGAAGGCAGCGTATGCAGAACATGTTTTACCGCCTGTTGAGTTGGACAGCGGTCATAGGTTGGCTGATGATGTTGCTTCAATTACTCTCAACCCACCAGCTACGAGACGACCACCAGGGAGACCAAGAAAGAAGAGACTCTTCTCGCGTGAAGAAGTTAAGGCAAATGCAGCAACTGCTATGAATTTGAATAGTAGAAATGTTATTGCTTTTACTAAAATATATGCTATTGGATGCAGATGAAGAAGATACGCAGAAGGTATTGCAGCCGTTGCAAGGGGCTAGGGCATAATCGTGCAACAAGAAAGCAAGCAATATAAAAAAGTAATAAGTAAGAAGAAGGGGGTTGCTGTACGAGGGGGGTTGTATGCATCGTCTGGTGGTTGCCTTGGGTTTACGATACACATTTGGTTTCGATTGCTGTTAGGAGTAGACAGTATAAATAAGTGTGTAAGTCCATGGTTGTGAATGTGGTGTTTTGTATGAATTCGTATTGTTATCAAAAATAAAGCATTTCCCCTTTAAATATTGTTGGTTATTTAGTTTGGGTCGAGGTTATACGGCTAAGCTAATAATAACATTAGGCCACATCTATATGTAGCCGTATAACTTGTTATTGTAGAAATGGTCGGGAACACTTTGATAAAAATGTTCATCTTCATAGCGTTTACAATTAGCCGGCTATTTTAACATGGAAAATGTTACGTGAAAAAATGGACGGATAACTGGTAAACACAATCATCGAACACGATGATAATGTTCATCATCATGATGCTTTGATTAGCCGGATATTTTTATAAGTATATGGTTAAATGAATAAATAAACGGATAATTGATAAGATTCATGTTCAGAGCACATAATTGGTTTGATTACATACTAAGACAAAAGACGTTCAAGCAAGGTGAGAATTGATCTAATGTTTCCGTAACAAAGCAGGAATCATACGATTACACATATATCACATAATTAGGTCTTTTGGAAAAAAACATAGTTAGCTACTAGTTCAAGAAGAGGCTACGAATAAATCTTTCACTCACACTGATGTTGGGTTCATGATCGTCATCGTTCTGGCTGTTGTGACGGCTATGGTCGACGTCCAGCTGATTTGTTCTAGCTTCGGTGAGGTGGTGGTTATCAAGCTCCCTACGCAGCTTAGCTTTAATGTTGGTTAGCCGTCTAATCTCTAAATCTTTCGCCCTAATTTCTTCACGAGCTTCTATCAAAGACCTCTTCGGCCACCCTCTAACTTCTTCTAAATCATACCATTCAAAGAAATTACAGCCATCTACCTCCTGCTAAGTAACGGAAAACAATCAAACGAAGTATACGGATCGAGAAGTTTGCAAGAAATAGAGTAAATGGGTGCGAACCTGGTATCGCGTGCAACCCAAGAACAACCAGCCTGGATTCTTGTCGGTCCACAACTTCTTGATCGACGATGGGTAGCCGCAAAGACAACATTTTTTGGAATGAACACGGTTTGTGCTGAGCGAATTACGAGAAAAGACTTCCATGGCTTGAATGAGCTAGATCTAAAACGTGTGGTTAATATAGAAGTGTCGATATCAACAAGGTGTACATGTGATACGTGTCAGCCATATGTTAAAAGATGTTATGGAGTGAGAGGATAAGATGATAACACTATATTTAGCCGGTTACATGTGGGAGTCTTTGTATTGTGTATGAAGGTAAGTGTAAAACAGTAAGAATCCGTAAAAAAAATTGCATAGATCATAATGAAGTTGGGACCCAAGATATATGAGAACATATGTCCAGACGGAGTTACATAACGCAATACATAGAAAACAACAGAAACATTTATTATACATCCATAGCACAGAGATAATTTGACAAAAGGCCGGATACTCAGATTGGCCCTACGTTTTCTTCGTAGAGCATAACAGCCAGCCTTTTTGCCTCATGGTCCAACACATCCGAAGTCAGAGATTTGCATACCTCTATGCCAGCAACAGCGTGAGCTTGCATAAGCAGTGTGGTTGGGACGCCAGAGTCCGTTGTCTTGATGTTTTGAGGGATGTTTCTTGGCCTCTCCACCGTCAGTGCCTTGAGGTCCTTTGAACACATGTTTCTGCCGGCTTGCTTCAGGAGGTAAGGGAACATGTGACAAATTGGCGCCAGTTCTTTTACCATGACCGAATCGCTTCTCAGCGATGCGTTGCAGTCGAGGACAATCAAGGTCCATGTAGTGGAGTCAACGCAAATGCCAACCCAATAATTCTTGTCGAAGTTGGATGGTAGATAGAAACGCAATGACTCGAAAGTTTGAGACTCGAGGTCACAAAGAGTTTCTAAAACGTTGGGGGTGAATACAAAGTCCTCTTTCTGGGGAGATTTGCTAAATCTCGAGTAGTTCTTGGAGAGGATGGAGACAAACTTGGAGTCCAGAAAGCAGCAACTGTCGCGAGGATTTGGCTGGTGCAAGGTGACAACATGAGAGTGATGCATCAGTACATCGATCATCTGCGAAACACATTATGTACGTGAGAATTAGAAAAACATGGTGTGTATCGAGCTCATTGCGTTGTGTAGGCATATACCTTGAACGAGAGTGCTCGGCTCCTCTCAGCGATATCAATGATGTCTTTGTTGCTGACTGAAATGCCACCTATAGTAATAGACCTGAAGATAGGAGAAAATGGTTTAGTTTTGGTTCGAAAGTTGGCCGGCTACTTAAAACGGTAGCACGCGATTGTTGATTTGTACGGCTAGGTTTGACGGTGAACGGAAATTACTACATGTAGCCAGCCAATTATATACATGTACGAAGCTAATGGCAATTGACAGAGGAACACATGTGTGTGGATGCTTACTTAGACGTCTTCAGAATATGGAGCAACTTGTTGAACTTCGCATGGTAGTCTGTTGCTGCATCTTTGTTGATGGCGCCAAGTTGTGCTTCCCGGAACCTATTTAGAATAAGCTTGTCGCATTCGTACACACCAACCAGTGACTTCGTGACTGCCTTCAGACGGGTGCTTTTCCGAATTGGTATGGCGGCGTCAGGCTGATGGTCTTCTGTAACAATCGGCGGAGCTTCGTTGTCCAGGTTTGGCTCGTAGTCTTCTGCAGACACGCGTTCGTTTCCTGATTCAGCTTTTGATAGCTGAAAATCCTGCATCAATCCAAGAGAAAAGGATGGCTGAGAAGTATAAAAAACTCTGGCTGAAAAGTATTTACTCACAGAAGATTAATCCTCGTCAACGTTTTGCTCTTCAACATGCCTCTGGACACTGGCATCATCTTCTCCTGATGTCATTTGGTTGATATTTGTGTCCTCATTGACCATATCAGCATCACCACGGGATGTGGTGCGTTGCGGCTCGGGGATGGTGGTCTGAGTACGTGATCCCTGCGATGACAGACATAAGAGGGTTAAAATTTGAGGTAAAATGTGCTTAAAATATATTGGTAACAACGCATATACCTCTGCGGTTGTGTCTCCGTGAGTATTCTGGACACTCGCTACAACAAAGTTTATGTACTTTGTCGCCTCTGCTGGAACATTAGGATTAGGCTGTCTCGTTTGTGGCTGACCACGGAGTCGGCTACGGGTGCGTTAGCCATTGGGTTGTCTTCCACTGAGCGCGAATGAGACTGAGAGGATAAAGATGCAATGGAGTCTAGTATCGTCTTAAAGCCGTTCTGAAGAACAAGCAGTTGGGCTGAGTTTTCGAAAATGTGTTTTTTCACGACCTCTTGCAACTGATCAAATGATTCCCGTAGGTCATCGACCTTGCCTTCGACCCTATCAATTTGGATTTTGATCTTAGCTTGTACAAGTGAGGCAACGAGCTCTGCATCAACGGCCGCTTGTGTTGGTGTTGGTATCGTTTGGCAGGGGGTTTTCCTCTTCTTTTTCTTTTTCGCTAGTGCTTCAGCCTCAGCCTCCTCTCTCATGCGCTCTACGTCAGCAGAGGTAGCTCCCCCTATGAACATCTTCTTTGTAAAGCGGGCACCGTCTCTGATGAGGCTCACCATTTTGTCTACGCTGTCATCGTCTTCATCATCGGAAAAAAACAAGCAGTCTTCCTTGATCTCGAAGTCAGTGGCTGGCTGAATAATCGAAGTCACACGAACCTACACAAAAATAAATCATCAAATGAGAGTCTTGAGGTATGAGATTATAAATAGACTACACTATTGGGGGCGGCTAATTGCTTGGGGGGTATGACCCCTATACAAACTAGGCACATTTGTGGCCGGCTAGTTTTTTGGATATGTGACCATGAACTTTGTTATCCGGTTACACGAAATATCATTGCAGCCAGCAAAGAAAAGACAAGAAAATGTTGATGAGTTGGAGCCGCTTACATTGTCTGCAGCATCCAGAGTCCTGGCATGAGCTGGTTTTATACCATTCTTGGACGGGGGGGAATGCAATGTCACCATCATCGTCACCCGCAGCATCCGTTGGTGAATCTTGACGAACTAACTCTGTTAAACCTCGAACTGCTTTTGTCATGACCATCTGAAGGGACTGCACGTAGCCTTGCAGGGCAATTGTGCTTTGAGTCAGAGCTACCTCATCTCTCTCTTTTATGCTACTCATGAGCATTTCAAAGGATACCCGACCCCACGGGTACACGAAGAACTCATCAAGTTCTCTGATTTTTTCGGCGTGTTCAAATAATATTTTGGGAACGTGTGTTGTAGGCAGTATCACGTATGCGAGTATAGCCAGGCAGGCATACTTTATCCGTGCATCTTGGTCGGTGATAGTCTTGCGCTTGAGCACCCTGATAACAGATGTTGCAGTTACTTCCTTCTATATGCCGAAAAGTGTTGTATAGTACGGCTGTTCAGAGATCATTTTCTTCGCCTCTTTCTGCGGTTGTTTCGGGTATTTCCCACACGGAAGACCGGTGACGATGGCGAATTTTCTCAGAGAGAACCTTATTGGGTTTTCAGAAAAAAGAAACCAAGCTTCGTATTTCTTGCGAACTTTCAGCTGTCTCGAAAGCATGTATCGACCTAGACGGCCAGAGTATGGCGTCTTGTCGGCTAGCTCTAGGAATTTCCCAAAATGAGTTCTTTTTAAAACCTCGATTTCGCCTTCTTCTAACGAATCTATTATGTGGCCAAGTGCACCGGGTTTGTGGTATGGTGACACTCTCAAGCCGACGGGTTCATGGCCTAGAGCAAACATTCTTCTGGGTAGATCATTGGTCTCCGCCATGACTGTCTATAACGAGAGTCGAATCCCTAAAAAATGTAAAAAAGGTAATTGATTGAGAATGGACTAATAATTGACTGCGAAATAAACAAAAAAAGACAGATGGTTTTTGACTTACGGTGGTTTCGCGATGAAATAAGGAACAGAGAGACCGGTGATGTTTCACGAGGAACCGAGAGAAAATTAAACGCGGAGTCAACAAGGAGATTTGTTGAGCATGATGGCAAAATGTGACGGTTTCAGTTGTGATTGAAAACTATCTTCGGGAGAACTTGAACATGGAGATCGATGAGGTTTCTAGAGAAAACGAGATGAAAAGGGAAGACGAGTGAACAAGGATTTTGAGAGAGACAGAAAGAAAGAGAAGTTACGGTTTCTATTGAATGCATGTAATCGGTTATCGTGTTTATCCTGACAAGCTTTCTCACGCGTGATATAGGTACATAGAGTGTTTGTATATGCGTAAAGACGCGAGTGATTTAGTTCGAAGTAGGGGTAGGATTCTCATTTAAAAAAAACACATCATCGCTAAAGACCATTTTCCATCCGTGCAAAGTAGGCAGTTATGTTTGTATAGGAGTGCCAATTTCTCTTAATTTATTGTGTTTATTAATTGATTGAGTATTATTTATAAAGTTTCTACTGTATATACAACAAAACGTAATGATGAACAATCCAGTGTAACAAAAAAATGAGTAATATAGTCCATCTGAAATGTTAAATCCGAATCATAATCCTAATTAAAGTCATACAATAATCAACTAAAACTCTCTCTATGTAAATTTAATACATGTAAATAATAAACCTTAAAATTATAATAAATAGATGAAAATAAAATATCAACCTAATTTTCATGATTCAATTATATTGTACAAATTCATTTGTTCAGATAAATGTAGAATTTGTTCAGATAGGTGTGGCGGCGCGGCGGGACGAACCACTTAGTTATATATTTCAAATAAAAAATATTAGACATTGTATGATGATATATTTATGTATCTATAAAAAAAAAAATTTGATAACCGTGGGAATCCCAAAGGCTTTCTAGGTCCAAAGATATTTATATATATTTAGATTTATGTTAATTATATTCTCGTATGTTTCTAACTTTAGGATAGTAAAAAACAAAGAGAGAGAGAGAAACGAATCTTGTTAGATCTGTTTTTACTGTAAACAACCAATTTTAGGACAAAACTTGTAGATGAGTGGAAAACACTGACTCTTGACATCTTCTAATCTAATTTTTATCCCTGAAAATTTAGTTTAACCATAACAGGTAATCAATTAACTAACTAGTTTTTAACAGTCGATATTAGTTAGTTTCTGTTGTGAGCATTACACATTTATTTAAACCCTTTCCATCATCCCAATGATTCCATCATCCACAAGAACCAAAGTTCATCCGTCAGTTTCATACTCTATTCTATTAATTAATTTCATTGTCTTGCAATCATAGCGAAAACGATGAGTTCCTCTGCAGAAGTCGAGAAAGGTGTTGTCACTGCAGAAGTCGAGGCGCCGAGGGGGAATAGAAGCCGGTTTGCTTTTGCATGTGCAATCTTAGCCTCCATGACTTCAATCATCCTTGGTTACGGTACGATTTATTCTAATGATCCATGTCATAGTTGGTTTCTGTAACCATCCTTACATATATATGGATGTTGCAGACAGTGGAGTGATGAGTGGAGCTGCAATTTTTATAAAAGAAGATTTGAAACTGTCAGACGTACAGCTTGAGATCCTCATGGGAATTTTAAACATCTACTCCCTGGTAGGTTCAGGCGCCGCGGGGAGAACTTCTGATTGGATCGGGAGACGATACACCATAGTGTTGGCAGGAGCCTTCTTCTTTTGTGGTGCCCTTCTCATGGGGTTTGCCAACAAATTATCCTTTCATTATGGTTGGCCGATTTGTAGCTGGTATTGGCGTCGGTTATGCTATGATGATCGCACCGGTTTACACGGCTGACGTTGCTCCTGCTACTTCTCGTGGTTTTCTCAGCTCTTTCCCTGAGGTCTAATAGATCTGCCTTTCTAATTTTGGATATAATTAAAAACACTTTTAAATGAAACTTACTGCTTATATGTTCTTTTGTCTGCAGATATTTATCAACATTGGTATACTTCTTGGGTACGTATCGAACTACTTTTTCGCCAAGCTTCCCGGGCATCTTGGGTGGAGATTCATGTTAGGTGTCGGAGCGATTCCCTTAGTGTGCCTAGCCATCGGAGTGTTGTCAATGCCCGAGTCTCCGAGATGGCTAGTCCTCCAGGGTCGCCTTGGGGATGCTTTTAAAGTCCTCGATAAAACCTCAAACACAAAAGAAGAAGCCATCTCTAGACTCAATGACATCAAACGGGCTGCCGGAATCCCCGAGGACATGACAGACGATGTTATAGTTGTTCCCAACAGGAAAAGTGCCGGAAAAGGCGTGTGGAAGGATCTTCTTGTCCGGCCAACCCCTGCTGTCCGACATATCCTAATAGCATGTCTCGGTATCCATTTCTCTCAGCAAGCCTCCGGGATTGATGCGGTCGTCCCATTCTCTCTCGAAGGGAAAGCTTCTCGTTGGCTGCAATCTCTCCCAACCGGTTCTCTAACCTCATGGGACCAGGTTCGATCAGCATTCCTGAGCCACTTCTATACCAAGTCCAAAACTGCGGCTCTGAAGCATAGAATCTCCAACTTCAAGCAGAAATCTGATGAATCATTTCATGAAGCTTGGGAAAGGTACAAAGAGTACCAGAGAGAGTGCCCACACCATGGGTTTGATGACGATTACATATTGGAGGTGTTCTACGATGGAGTGAGCTATGAGTTCCGGAACACCCTTGATTCCTCTAGTAACGGAGACTTCATGACTCAAACCACACCTGGTGCGTTCACGCTGATTGAGAACATGGCTTCGAGTTCACTCAATAAGAACAAGGAGCATGATCGCTCCAAAAGTGTGAACAGTATAGATGACCTAGCGGCAAAGGTGGACAGACTGCTTAAGGGAAACCAGAGCCAGGTTTTCATAATGGAAGACGCAGCTCCTGAGAAGAGCGCAGGCGACAAGGCGTTTGAAGCTGAACAAGCAGGAGACGATCAGCAGGAAGTGAGCTACGTAAATGGGCATGGCAGCTGAAGAATTACCACCCAAACCCTAATCTAAGGAACAATCCACAGCTTTTCTGGCCTAAGCAGGACAAACCAGTTGATCCGGCGCAGAGCAACCAAGGTCAGTATGCGGGGTATCAGAAGAACTATCAACCTCGAACCTATGTTCTAAGCCAACCACAGAACAATCAACCTCAGATGCAGAACCACCAGAACAATCAGGTCGCTACTTCCACCCCTGTCGCTGTTCCGCAAGATGAAACTAAAACCATGTTGCAGCAACTCCTCCAAGGACAACAGCTCCAAGGGAAACCATATGTTCGGAGATTTGAGCACCAAGTACGATAATGTCGCAAGCCATATGAGACAGATGGACATTCAGATAGCTCAGACTGCTGAGAGTGTCAAGAGGCAGCAAGGTACTCTACCTGGTAAAACAGACAAAAACCCCAAGGAGTGCAATGCGGTTCAGCTAAGGAGCGGGAAACAACTTTCCGAGCCAGAAAGGAGGAGGTTCACCGCGGTTGAGAAAGGGAAGCAGAAAGAGTCAGAACAACTGCCAGCCGATCAGGCAGATGAGAGGAATACAGAACCAGCACTTGAAACAAGTTCGCCAGGGCCAGAACAACCAGCTGAAGCGGTGCGCCCGATCCTAGAGGCTGTTCCTCCTCGCGAATACATTCCTAAGGTCCCTTACCCTGTTCCAGCAAGGGCCACTCGTAAGGACAAAGAGGAAATGAAGTGCATGAAGATGCTGGAGGACCTAACCGCCCGACTCCCCTTGATGGATTCATTCCAGATGATGCCCTCCATGCGCAGCTTTATGAAGGGATTGATCGCAAGAAAAATATCAGAGGAGAGCGAGTTCATGACGGTTTCCAAGGAGTGCAGCGCAGTGCTTCAGAACAGGCAGATAAAGAAGCGAGGAGACCCCGGCAAATTTTTCCTCTCTATCCAGATTGGGAAGACAGTTTTTGAATGCTCCTTGGTTGACCTTGGGTCCAGCGTGAATCTCATGCCTTACTCTGTGGCTCGACGTCTAGGATACATGCATTTCAAACCAACTAAGATGTCATTGGTATTCGCAGATAGATCAGTCAAATTCCTGGTTGGTATTCTAGAGGATCTCCAAGTAAAGGTCGGGAACACCTCTGTTCCAGCAGACTTCGTTGTTCTAGAACTGGAAGAAGAGTCTAAAGATCCTTTCATCTTGGGAAGACCATTCTTATGTACTGTTGGAGCCATCATTGATGTGCGACAGGGGAAGATTGATTTGAATCTTGGAGACATAGTTATGCAGTTCGAGATGGATGAGTTGCTAAAGAAGCCGATGTTGGATGGGCAGACCTTTGAGGTTCATGAAGGGATTGATCCGCTCCAACCTCGAGAAGGAATAATCGAGGAGATTCTTACCGAAGACCCACTGGAGCTTGCACTAGTGCAAGCCGAGGCCGAGCAGAGTGTCGTGAACATTGATGCAGATGGGTATGCCAAGATGCTTGACTCCGCAAGGAGTATGGGAAGAATGGTAGCAAGTTTAAGTCTGGGGGAGGAGAGCAACAGGGTCAAAACCACTCCATCTAGAGCGACCCCTACACCGAACTCGCATGTTCTGTCGAACCAACCAGAGGATCCCTGGAGCGAGCTTAAAGCTCCCAAGGTTGAGCTAAAACCCCTTCCCAAGGGGCTCAGATATGCTTTCTTAGGTCCGAATTCCACATATCCTGTCATTGTCAATGCTGAGCTAAATAATGTGGAAACTGCATTGCTTTTGTGTGAGCTTAAGAAATATCGTAAGGCATTAGGATATTCGCTAGCTGACATACCTGGCATTTCACCTGATTTATGCATGCATAGAATACACCTAGAAGATGAATCAATGACTTCTGTTGAACATCAGAGGAGGTTAAACCTGAATCTAAAAGATGTCGTTAAGAAAGAGATTATGAAACTTCTTGCAGCAGGTGTAATCTATGCCATATCTGATAGTAAATGGGTCAGCCATGTTCATGTAGTACCTAAGAAAGGTGGGATCACTGTTATCACAAATGAAAAGAATGAATTGATCCCTACTAGGACAGTGACAGGACATTGCATGTGCATTGATTTCAGGAAATTAAATGCAGCAACTAGAAAGGATCACTTCCACTCCCTTTTATTGATCAAATGCTTGAGAGATTGGCTAACCACCCATATTACTGCTTTTTAGATGGTTATTCAGGTTTCTTTCAGATCCCTATCCATCCAGACGATCAGGAGAAGACGACGTTCACCTGCCCCTACGGAACGTACGCTTACAGGAGAATGCCATTTGGCCTGTGCAATGCGCCAGCAACATTTCAGCGTTGCATGATGTCAATCTTTACTGACCTGATCGAAGACATTATAGAAGTTTTCATGGACGATTTCAGCGTCTATGGAAGCTCCTTTAATGTCTGTTTGTCAAACTTGTGCAGAGTACTAAAAAGGTGTGAGGAGAAACATCTCGTGCTCAACTGGGAGAAGTGCCACTTCATGGTCACAGATGGGATTGTTCTGGGGCACAAGATCTCCGAGAAAGGAATTGAGGTTGATAAGGCAAAGATCGAGGTGATGATGAGTTTGCAACCACCAACAAATGTGAAAGCTATCAGGAGTTTCTTGGGTCACGCTGGGTTTTACAGACGGTTTATCCAGGACTTCTCAAGGATAGCGAGACCACTCACCAGACTGCTCTGTAAGGAGATCAAGTTCGATTTCGACAGTGAGTGTCTAGCTTCGTTCCACACCATCAAAGGAGCTCTAGTCAGCGCACCTGTTGTGCAACCGCCAGACTGGGATCTCCCCTTCGAAATCATGACTGATGCAAGCGACTTTGCAGTTGGAGCAGTACTTGGGCAGCGCAAGGATAAGAAACTTCATGTGATCTATTACGCGAGCAAAACTATGGATGAAGCTCAGTGCAGATACGCCACAACAGAGAAAGAGCTCCTGGCTATTGCTTTTGCATTCGAGAAGTTCAGATCCTACCTGGTGGGATCTAAGGTGATTGTGCACACAGACCATGCTGCTCTTAAGTATCTGCTCACAAAGAAAGATGTGAAACCGAGGTTGTTAAGTGGATTCTTCTCCTCCAAGAATTCGATCTTGAGATAAAGGATAAGAGAGGAGTCGAGAATGGGGTTGCAGACCATCTGTCCAGAATGAAGATTGATGACGACACAACTCTTGATGAAGAATACCCAGTGGAACACGTCAATGCGATTGGTCTGCGTTTCGCGGAACAACCTCTGCAAATCACATCTGACTGCTCTAGCATCGCGGAACAACCTCTGGAAAGGAGATCCGATTGTTATCACGTCGCGAAACATCCGGTCGCCGTGATCCAAAAGCAGTATTCTCACCTCCCGTGGTTTGCTGAGATTGCGAATTTTCTTGCTGCTGAAAAGCAACCCCTTAAGTTCACTGGAAACGACAAGAGAAAATTTTTAAGGGAGGCGAGTCGTTATGTTTGGGATGAACCATTTTTGTACAGACATGGCAAGGATGGCTTGTTCAGAAGGTGTGTTCCAGAGGCAGATATTCCAGGAATTCTACATCACTGCCATGGTTCATCTTACGCAGGCCACTTCGCTACATTCAAAACGGTTTCCAAAATCCTTCAAGCAGGTTTCTGATGGCCAACTATGTTCAGGGATGCTCAAGCCTACATAGCCAGGTGCGATGCATGCCAACGACTTGGGAACATCAACAAGAGGAATGAGATGCCTCAGAATTACATTCTAGAGGTTGAGGTGTTCGACTGTTGGGGAGTCGATTTCATGGGACCATTCCTTTCATCCTTCAAGAACGAGTACATCCTCATCGCCGTTGACTATGTATCTAAGTGGGTAGAAGCGATAGCAAGCCCAACTAATGATGCAAAAGTGGCGACTAAGATGTTGAGCTCCATCATCTTTCCGAGGTTTGGAGTGCCTCGAGTCGTAATTAGCGATGGTGGAACACACTTCATCAACAAGGCATTTCAGGGCCTCTTGAAAAAGAATGGAGTGAAGAACAAGGTGGCAACCGCTTATCATCCGCAGACGAGTGGACATGTTGAGGTTTCCAATAGGGAGATCAAGAGCATTCTCCAGAAAACTGTCAACACTTCACGAAAGGATTGGTCACTTAAGCTGGACGATGCATTATGGGCCTACAGAACAGCCTACAAAACGCCGCTGGGAACAACTCCCTATCACCTGGTCTACGGTAAAGCATGTCACCTCCCTGTCGAGCTCGAATACAAAGCTGCATGGGCACTCAAGTTACTGAATTTCGACATCAAGCCAGCAACCAAGCGACGCATGATCCAAATCCATGAGCTGGAAGAGATAAGGCACCTCGCCTATGAAAGCTCCAAAATTTACAAGGAGAAGACCAAGGCCTACCATGACAAGCGCATCATTGCCAGACATTTCGAACCAAACGATAAGGTCTTGCTTTTCAATTCAAGGTTGAGGTTGTTCCCAGGCAAGCTGAAGTCTAGACGGTTCGGACCCTTCACTGTTAAGGAAGTTCGACCCTACGGAGCTATTGTGTTACTGGACAGAAAAGGAGACGAGTTTTTAGTGAACGGGCAGCGCTTAAAGCACTACCTTGCTGACTCCACTATCGCAGAGGGCGAAGAAATTCCCCTAAGCGATCCCCCATCAGCCTGATCGGCTGATCCAAGTCAAGCTAATGACTTTAACCAAGCGCTTGGTGGGAGGCAACCCACTGGTTAGTGTGTACATTGTTTCCTATAGTTTATTTTATTTCTTTTCAGATTTATTTTGTAGGTCAAAAAAATCAGACACTTCAGTCAGAACAACCAAAGGACTGTTCTTCTGGTAGAACAACCCATTGCCTGTTCCAGATAAGTGTTCCGAACCAAAAAAAAAATATATATATATATATATACATAAAAAAAAGGGAAGGGCAGTTAGGGCTTTGCCTATTTAAGGCTCCACCCTTCCACTTTCCCCCTTTTCACTGCGCCGTACACTGACCCTTCCCCCCGCGATTTTTAAGCGACCACCAAATATTTGTCTCTCAATCGTTTTAAGTGGTTTTTGCTTCTCACTTGTTTGGAATTTCAAGTTCTCTCTGTTTTTCCAATTCATTTCACCAGTTTCTACAGGTAAGAGGCTCGACAATCCTCATCCAAATCGCAATACTCAGTTTGCAAAGTTCATCATTCTAACCGCTTCAATAGATCGATCCTTGTTGTACTACATTGATTTCGATTTTCCCTTTTGCTGTTAGGGTTGATTTAGAAGATGAACTCATGATTCATTTCACATTTGCGATTTGTAATTGATAGGACTGTTTGGATTCGGTTTGTGGATAGTTGAATGGAGTTATTGGGTTGAGTTTCGATTTGTTGGTTGTCGTGTCAAGGCAAATTACGGTTTGCATAAGGAGGGATGGAAATTGTTCTATTCCATTTCAAATGTGCGCATAACAGAACTAAAGCTTTCTTTTGTTTGCTTTGCATATGGCATGCACTAAGCAATCACCCAAGAGAACGCGAGCGACCTGCACGAGCAGTACGCCACCCCCGCAAGCACAACAACAAACCTCCGCGACCTACCCATGGCCCCGTGAACAAGAGGGTGAACCGATTGATCTCGACAGCCCACTGCTCTTGGACTTCAACTGCGAGGGATGGGATAAGGGAACAGCAGCGCGTTACAACGCCCTCCTCCGGGTTGACATGTTCCCCACTCGTTTCTGCCACGTGGAGACTCTGGCTGATCTTGGGATCAACGAGGACGTGTTCGAGACGCTACACGCCATAGGGATAGCTCCTCTGTGCTATACAACACATGAGCTCTACCCAGACCTTGCTCGCCAAGTGCTCGCCACCGCCACGATCATGTACGAGGATTCCAATGCACCCTCTTACGCCAACTGCTCATTCTCTTTCATGGCCGATGGAGAGTACTACTCCTTGTCCCTCGACAAACTCAATGAGATCTATGAGACAGCCACTGAACCGAAAGGAGAAGCGGTCGCGAAAAAGTTCTCTCCTTCTAACGCCTTTTGGGATTGCATTGCGAATGGGAACTTTACACCCGGAAAGGCTTACCAGTCGTAAATCAGGAACCCGGCGCTTTGGGTCATTGCAAAGATCATCTCAAACCTCCTGTTCGCTAAAGATCTCACCTCGAAGGTCACCAACGGGGAGCTGCAAACCCTGTACGCTGGTATTGAGGATGAAATCCGAGCTTCTGGGTCCGACATTCCAATTCAAAAGGTCAAAACAAACCCCGGTTTCAGCTTCATGACCATGATCTGCGAGAGGCGGCAGTGTCTTATGCACGGTTCGAACAAGAAGGACAGAAGCGGTAGCTTGCTTACACCGCTCTTCAAACATTTTGGCATTGATCTCGGCAAGTACAACATCAACAAAGAGGTTCAGTTGCTTGACATCAAGTACCTTATGGCATGCCACATCATGTGTGATGAAGAGACCTACAGCTTCTTTGATAAGGCCGGTACCCAGCTGTTCACCAAACTGCCTCACCCCGAGATCACCAGGTTCAGCGTGTTCGACACCATACGCTTCCTCCCTCCACCTGAGCTCCTTTGCACTGATCCACGTGCTGCAGTCCCTGACGCGGACATGGAAGATGTTGAGGACATCACCCCAGAAGCTGAACCGTCATACGACCTCGGAGAGCTGGCTGATGTGACCGATGATCAGGCTTACCGATGCTGGATGGTTGACTCGCAGCGGAAGAACAACAGCCTCATGCAGAGGATCCTCCATCTCATCACTGGAGGCTGCATTGGCGGAAGTAACCATCGACAGCCTCCAGCAGAGCAGACTCCACGATCGCACTGACCAGGAAAGGCGCCTATGGGAACAGGCACTTCGACCGAGGAGGTTCATCGCTCGCGCAACAGGCGTTCGTTTGATCCAGCCGAGAGCGGCGAGTCCGACTGAGTCCGCGAGGACTATTCTCTATTCATTGTTCTATCCATATGAACTCTTTATTTTTATGTTTTATTTTTATGCCTTGTGTTGATTTTAGGCTGACCTCAGATTCATTTCACACCAGGGATGGTGTAAATTAAGTCTAGGGGAAGCACTGTGTGCTGAAACTTTATTTCTTTGTTTTTGAGTCAGTCCTTATGTCATTTGGATGTTTTATTGAGTCAGTTTAGAATTGAGTCAGCTAAAACTCTTGTGGGAATTAGGACCTTGTGATATATTCTCTTAACCACCTCGTGCTCTAACATTCTTATCCAGTGACCTTAGCAGTGATGAAAGACCCACACTTGGACCAGGAACACCCTCTGACTTATCTCATTTGATTCTCCAGAAGCTCTCATCCGATCAGGTTACACTGGGTAGACTCAACTCCACCTAACTTGAGCCTAATCCTGACTGAAATTCTTCTTGTTATGGGCACTAGATCAGGGAAACGAGACCCACGCTCAGGGCTTCTTATTCTTTTTACCAATCTTGCTGATCCTGAGTGGCTAGCTCATCTTTAGCTAGTTCCAACCTTGTACCTAAGTCTTTATTTTCACCCTCATGCACTATGTTTTTCAATGTCATATGTGCAGATATGTGCAAAAAGGTCGGAGAGGATAGGATTGACGCAGCCCCTTACTTGTTAATGCCTTACATTCAGAGAAGAGAGATCAAGCATAATGAGAACAGTTGACAAGATCAAGCCATAATAAGAAGAACATTCAAGGGTGCATGATCTGACCAGAGGAACAATGGCGACCCGTGAAAAACAAAAGGATAGACCACCAGTGGCTGAAAAAACATTCACCCCGATACCTTTCCCTCGAAACCCCATCACTGTTATTCAAAAAAAAAAAACATTATTTATATACAGTATGCTTTTATTTATTTATTGATGGAGATGGGAAAGGTAACTTCGGAAGATACACGCCACTGGGAAGGGTTGAGCCAGGAGTTGGTACCGGTTTTTGAGGAATAAGAAAAGAAGTCAAGAGCTGGAGAACAGTCATATGATTGACCCGAAGTGGAGAACAACCAAATCCGTGAAGCAGAAACGAGTAAGGGGTGTGGACATCAATAGATCTGTCCTCTCTTGCTATTTTTCGCGATATCCTGCATACACTCAAATACGGTAGCCCCTAAACACTCTCAGCTCCACCATAAAATAGCCTGTTCCTTATCAACCCGTCTACCCTGAATAGTGCCTGTAAAGAGAAGCTCACGTTGTTCTTAATTGATGTTTAAGGAGTTTTGTCTCGATAGTGCAACCTTTTCAGGTACGAGATAGAGAGTACGGAGCTGATTCTCGAACAGCGATCGTGGGTGTTCTGGTAAGGGTGTGCGGTCTAAGTCTACAGCTTGTATGCTTCAGAGATGTGTGGTAAGAGCATGGTTATTCAGGAAAAGCTAGTTCCCACTCTTTCAAACCTTTCTCCCTGTTCTTGAGGCTTGGCCTTGTTCGAGGACAAACAAGGATCTAAGTCTGGGGGAATTGATATATGGTGTTTTTAATACCATTATATGTGTGCTTTGAGCTAATTCTCAGTCCTAATCCGTGTTTAATTGATATCATTCCAGGTTTGGAGCATGTGAAAGAGCAAAGAAGAGAGATTCAGGAAGTCAAATGTCGTTTTGAAGGATACGATGCAGAACAGCCATCTAGACCAACCCGAAGGTTGTTCCCGAAGAGAACAAGCGTCTGACTGTTCCCGATCATTAAGGAAACTTTCTATTCCGGAAGTTTTCCCTAGATTTCACCCTCTCTTATCTCTTTACCACCAGCGCCTCCATATAAAAAGGCCTATGCTATCATTTCTTTTTCTTACGCTAGTTTTTGCAAGAGACCTAGAACTATTTTCTTTGGATTAAGCAACTTGTAAGGGAGAAGGCTTCATCCTCACGAGAAGATCATCATGAACCCTTGTCTTTCTACTTTATGTTATATGCAGTATTATTCAGAAACCATGTCTGTGTCATTCTGCTTTATGATTGAGTAGTAGGCTAAGCTTGCTTAGGGTTGTAGGGTGTTAGCCGCATGAACTGAACACAAATAAGTGATCTTAACTGTTCTTCATTCATATTGTTCTTACTGCTTACATTGAATTGATCACTTAATGTTCGATTTCTGATTTAATCACCTAGCTAACCGCTTATGAGATAAATTGACATATATTGAATGAGCTTTGTATCCCTAATAAGCGAGAGTAGATATTAGGGTATTAAGTGAACTAGTGAGATCTTGTCTGTAAGGCTTGTTATCGCGTCTTGTTCCAAGTGAGAACTTAGGATTCAAGACCGATCTGCAAAGAGAGCAAGACCACGATAGTGGATTGTTCTAGCCGAGTGATCTGGGTTCTAGACCGCACCTCATTGCACTTGAATAGTTGTTCAGTTTTGCATTGACACCCGATTAATAACCCTAAGCCGGCTTCATTTAAATCGAATTTGAACCATCAAGGTATTCTAGTTACTTGCGTCACAATTAATTCTCAAAACCCCACTTGTTTCTCAGCTTATTATTGAACTCATAAGAGTAAAGAGTAAACTGGTCCTCTGGACTGAATCTCAAATATTACAATTACCACTGTTAACTTGACAGTAGCAAGGATTAATTTTTAGTGTATCAACCGACCACGCTGCCTTCACCCCATTCTCGTAGCTCCCTCTTCTGTGATTAGATCGAACCTGCTATTGTTCGTCTCGATCGGAGTACCGTTGGAACTTTACGATTTAAAAACCGCAAGCACTCGTTCTCTCGAATAACATTCTGATTGATCATATAAAACAGCAACAGTTAACTGAACACCTTGAATTTCCTACGCTATACGAGGAATTTGAATGTTCTTCGGAATCGATGCCGTTTCGAAAGCGCCCTTCTTATAAAATCGTAAAAACGCCTAAGTCGGAAAACGGTCCGAAAGGGCCCAGAACGCGGTTAAGAGCCTACTTACTATTTTTATACGAAATCAAGCCCAATCGCTATGGCGGTTTATCTTTTGTTATACATGAAAAGATAAATGTCAAGTTCGGAGGATAAATGTCAAGTTCGGAGGATAAATGTCAAGTTTCCGAAGATAAATACAAAGATCGAAGTAAAATGGAATATTTCCGCGAAGCGAAAAACTCGACCGAGGGCAGAAAGGGAAAGAGCAAACCGCCTCTAGAGGAGTATATAAGGACGTCGGAGTTGAAGATGCAAAACGGACACAATTCTTTTACTCTTAGAACTCTCTGCACTTGGAAACTTTAGGCATTATTCTCGACATGTTCTGTTTCTATGATTGGCACCTTATTACCAGACGAACTCGCACAGCAAGTTCGATCTCTTGGTTCACTCTTTCAATCGAACTACGTTTGGCTTGATCCTCGAAAGGGGTACGTAGGCAACCTTTCATAAGGTTTAGTCCGAAATCAATCAAAACCTTTTTCAAATCTATTTCTTCTTCTGTTATCGAGCTGCGACTCAACTAGGTTTATGGTTTTAGGTTGCTAGGACTAGATAATTCGCTGACAGCTCTTGCGGCCGAAGCTTTTATAATATCTTGTAATGATCAGAACGCTCTTACGCGGATTCGAAATAAGATCTACCTTTTCTATAAATTCGTTTTTTGTTATCTTTTCATATTTTCCGCATTTATTTGGTCACTTGTCGTTGGCTCTCGCAGAGAATCCGGGACCTCGGGGAAAGTTAGGGTTTCTTTACTTTCCTCTGATTACGGAAATCGACGGTGCGAATTTCGGTTCCCACAGTTTGGCACTAGAAGGAAGGGGGGGGTACGAATTACTCTAACTCATAGCCGCAAAACGCTTGATCAAAATGATGTCTGGAAATACGAAAGGCAGAGTCGCAGTTCGCAACAGCTCTGGTAAAACACCTCCAGCAGCCACTGCACCTATGGCCAACGTTTACGCAAACGCCACAGTTCTTGAGAAAATCAAAAACCTAGTCGCGACTTGTCGCCACGGGAAGAGATCCAAAACGAGTTCGTGATTTCTCCATCTAAACAGAAAGGGCAACGATAAAATCTATTAAACCCCGCAAAACTTGTCTCATTACCGAGTTGTAGAAATCTCAGCGCATAAGAGTTTGAGCAAAAAACGTTTTCCGAAAACTCCTTGGCTTGCTCCTACTCGCCCTCTTGGGCATCCTACTCGCCCTTACCTCTATCTTTGAGTTCTCCTTTGAATCTTGATCAAAACGTCTTTTGTTTCGTCTATATTGGAGTTACCATTGGAACTTTACGATAAAAACCGCAAAGACTTGTTTTCTCAGATGAATTCAAATTGATCGTATAAAACAACAACGGTTAACTTAACAAACTTAGCTGCCTCAACTATACGAGTAATTTGAACCTTTTTATAAAAATTGACGCCGTATAAAGGGAGAAGATAAAAGTCAAGTTCGAAAGATAATTGTCAAGTTTCAAAGGATAAACACCAATATCGAAAAGGGCGTACAGACACGAGAAGAGGAAGGGAAATGAGCAAGCAAAACGGAGAAGAGGTAAACCCAAATCTTCGAGAAAACTAAGATATGTCCGACTTGAAATCTTCTGAAATCAGACTTGGAATTTTCGTAGGAAAGTACTTAGAAATAAAAACGCTTTTGAGACTGCCATAGAATTATAAGGAACTTAAAACCTAGGTGAATAGTCTAGCGAACTAATTCTTAGGCGTTTTTTTCCTGTCTCGGTATATTGTTCCATGACTGTTCAAGCCGATCTTGCAAACCGATCTAAACTCTCTGAAAATCAAGAAACGATTGCCACGCATATTCAAATCACTTCCTAATAAAAGAAAGAACTAGAGATACGAACGTCGTCTTAAAACCGATTCGTTTCTAGCGATTTTCTTAAAATCGACATATTCCAAGTCGTTAACAACCAAATCCCAGTCCCAGCAAAAACATTTCTCGTAAAACCCGTAGAAACAACGCTACTTTGACATGTGAATACATATCACCGATTTACAACCTTCGTAAAACCGGTCCCCATTACTTAAGTGAAAAATCCTTCCTACAATCAGATCAAGTCTTACGAAGAGACTTTCGAAAGTAAACATAACAGCTTTTACAAAGAAGTATATTTTGTATAGCAAACACAAAGCTGCAAGATCTGACTTTGGATGATCAATCTAAACTTTATCTCTTCGCATTACGATCTAATAGATCTCATTTTTTAGCCATGCGGCTCGCTGGCTTCTGCCTTTCTTTTCCCTCGGTCACTTCCGAGAAGGCAATCATCCCACAGCTGACTCCACACTGGTTTTGTATCAAACCTCTTAGGCTACGTCTTCTTCAGACAAAAACGAATCAATTTTCATAAGACTATAGGTAACATTATACGAAACATTCATCATATAACTGAAACCTAAAGCGGAGAATCGTTTTCAATGACTATCAGCCATCTTAACACGGATAACCCCGACAAACTTGGCCTATCAATCTTGACAAGCGCTTTTTGGCCTTCTGTCAATTACGCACTCCAGTAAAGGTCCAAACCAGAATTTGGTATCTCCTTTAAGGACGATCGTAAACTAACATGACCTTAATGTTAACACAAAAGTACCATGGTCTAATCCTTGACCTATAACGTCCTTGGCTATCTGAGTGAACACATCCTTCACGCTAAGCCAAACTATTTGAGAAACCATCGCTCCAACACTTAACGGCCAAACGATATTCTGCGATTTGTCTAAAAGCATCGTCTGGCTATTAAAAGAATAATTAATGTATAACCCACAGTCGAAAATCATATGATAAATCCTTCGTAACGAAACTCAGTCCTCACAACCAAACGGTTAACAGAAAACCTAAACTTCTCAACAATCGACCAAGTTCGATACATTCCACAATTCACTTTAAGCCCGCTATGTTTTACCCATAATACGCGGCATGTAAGGAAAAATTCGTAACAAAGCTCCCATAATACGCGGCATGTAAGGAAAAATTCGTAACAAACCATTCTTCAGTATCGCGAGACGTCGCAAACGCTTGAAGAATAAGTTTTTTTGACAAAAATACCTTCCGCGATAAAACCACCTTCTTGGAAGACCAAACAATCATACGCACTAACACCTTCTCAAACACGTATCCTTCGCGAAGAGTCCAAAACGGTAATATCTACCGATAAGTTTGTTGCTTATCACAACAAACTCTCAACGTTTTAAACAGACTAAGCCATCTCGTAGAGATAGCTCTCGTACACCTGACACAAGGGTAATAGCGCTATATAAAAATCTGAAATTTTGGTCAGCACTTTCCGGAGACTTAAAACTTGTCCTCGAAGAGATGCTCGATTCCTACTATACAAGTCATGTAAGCCGAGAACATATCGCGGACTTTAAATCGGGGAGGAATCAGGTCGAAAATGATACGGGAAACGTAAGTCGAAGTAGTCATTGCACCCCCTAAAGCCGTGATTAGACCTAGGTCTTTCTCTAAACCCAGCACACTGGTCTTTAACATCTCTAGGCATAGTATCAAACACCCTAATACGAGATCCCAAAATTTGTCTCTTGGCTAATATTCGAGCGTCTTCGGAAATCCCTCAAGTTTACGCACTGCAGAAAACTCTCGAAGCAGATCACAGATATAGCAGCTCACACAGAGTTAGATTATGAGATGACAACTCGTAGTCTTCCCTCTACACCCATATAAAATGTCATCGGCAGCAACATGCCTGATAACCTCAACACGACATTTAAACTAGACCGTAAAGGTCTCGCTGGAAAATAGGTCATAAGAATCTTAACTCCAAGACGAACTAAGAAAGGCTTGATCCCTGCAACAAGGGTACGTAGGCAGCCATCATACCCCGAATCCTATAGCATTCCACTTTCATAAGAACGAGAAGACCACTTACGACGGACCTTTTCAACCATTAATTTCGCCTAACTTGCCAAGCCACTCGCTAGAACCTCACGCTAAAAGCTCACAATACTAACGAGCTGGGGGGCTAACTGTTGGGGTCAAAATCGGTCACGACGGAATCAATGTCTAAAAGTCCCCGAAAAATATTTCTTGCAATATAAATTTCGTAAAATTTTTTATTAAAAAGGTTGTACGACGTTCTAGAATTATTTTATCGACAATAAGAAGCAAACATTGTTGGGGTCAAAAATGGTTATCTCGAAATAAACGTCCAAAAATTGTGTTTCTGTACGAAAGCTTTCTCGATACACTCTCGACAAAAGTTCCTGAGCAAAAGACTCGAGAGAAATGGATCACAGAACCAAACAAGTAATCCAACTTGTTCGTTCAGACCTTTTGAGGTGCAGAACTGCACAGACGCGTCAGATGTTTAGCTATGGATGAAGACCTTCCCATGGTTTGATTGAGCCCATCTTTTGTTAAATATATAGATTTGAGTAAGCTTTCCAATGCCAACGGCCTGAGGTTAATCAGCATCCTGTAGCAGAAGTTATGCCCGTTGTACTAAAGACTGGACAGAGAACACCGTCCAACTCGCCTGTTTGGCGAGTTAGACTTACTCCAACTCGTCAAATGAGCGAGTTGGACCGACCACGCTGCCTTCATCCCATTCTCGTAGCTCCCTCTTCTGTGATTAGATCGAACCTGCTCTTGTTTCGTCTCAATTGGAGTCGCCGTTGGAACTTTACTATTTAAAAACCGCAAGCACTCGTTCTCTCGAATAACATTCGGATTGATCATATAAAACGGCAACAATTAACTGAACACCATGAATTGCCTACGCTATACGAGGAATTTGAATGTTCTTCGGAATCGACGCCGTTTCGAAAGCGCCCTTCTTATAAAATCGTAAAAACGCCTAAGTCGGAAAACGGCCCGAAAGGGCCCAGAACGCGGCTAAGAGGCCACTTACGATTTTTATACGAAATCAAGCCCAATCGCTATGACGGTTTATCTTTTGTTATACATGAGAAGATAAATGTCAAGTTAGGAGGATAAATGTGAAGTTTCCGAAGATAAATACAAAGATCGAAGTAAAATAGAATATTTCCGCGAAACGATAAACTCGACCGAGGGCAGAAAGGGAAAGACCAAACCGCCTCTAGAGGAGTATATAAGGACGTCAGAGTTGAAGATGCAAAACAGACACAATTCTTTCACTCTTAGAACTCTCTACACTTGGAAACTTTAGGTATTATTCTCGACATGTTCTGTTTTTATGACTGGCACCTGATTACCAAACGAACTCGCACAGGAAGTTCGATCTCTTGGTTCACTCCTTCAATCGAACTACGTTTGTCTTGATCGTCGAAAGGGGTACGTAGGCATCCTTTCATAAAGTTCAGTCCGAAATCAATTAAAACCTTTTTCGTATCTTTTACTTCTTATGTTATCGAGCTGCGACTCAACTAGGTTTAAGGTTTTAGGTTGCTAGAATTAGGTAATTCGCTGACAGCTTTTGCGGCCAAAGCTTTTATAATCTCTTGTAATGATCGCAACGCTCTTACGCGGATTCGAAATAAGATGTACCTTTTCTATAAATTTGTTTTTGTTATCTTTTCATATTTTCCGCATTTATTTGGTCACTTGTCGTTGGCTCTCGCAGAGAATCCGAGATCTCAGGAAAAGTTAGGGTTTCTTGACTTTCCTCCGTTTACGAATATCGACGGTGCGAATTTCGGTTCCCACAAATTTTTTAATTTTAGAACACAATCTTTTCTAATGTGCTCAATTGGATAAAAACCAGAATTAATTTAATTTTATTCAACGAGGTGTGCTGGCGTAGATAATCCGTGATGCCACAAACCAATTAAAGATAATGTATAGTATTTTATAAAAAAAATTATAGTGAATAAAACAAAAAGGTATATTTCAAGAGAATTTATATGTCTTATTCGATGGCACCAAAATCCACTTGAGATAGGAGATTCGAAGCCTAGTTTAATTAATGAGCTTTACTGGTTCGTAAATTTCCTAGTATTAAACTTAGACAGTTTCCCTTTCCATATCATTGATTATGTTTCTGTTGTCGTAAGAGAATCTCATAATTTTTTTTTTTAAGTTTTGTTTTATTGATAATGATTTTCATTTTTCACCTATTATTATTTTGTAGTTCAAGAATACGACAATATAATAATTAGAAACTAATGGTCTTTGAGCACCATAACCTTACAAAGACAACATCAATGGTGCCACGTTAGCAATAACAAACTGATCTTATTTCGAAATAAGTTAAATTAGGTGTTCCGTTCCAGTAGTAGCAGACAGACTCTAATACCTTTAACGGAAACAAGAACATAATTCTCATAGTATAGATAAGTCTTTTTTTTCAATTGTTTTTTTCAATTTTGTTTCGAATTAGCTTCAGTTAAGCTACCGTTGAACAAATTTGAACTGCAAAGTACAAATCATATAGATAGTCGATCACATCCATTAACACCACCTTTAAAACATGTCCATAAAGACAATGAAAACGTGATATCAACCACTATCTGCCACATGACACGTCCCCACCATAGAACACAATAGAATGAATAAAAATCTGACCACCACTATCCACCATGCGCCACCACCCGGGAGAAATCAAAGCAGTTAAGAAACAGAGAAACAAATCTAGTAAACCATCACACTGATAAACACTGAGTCTTTGACCATTGAAAACGCCGCCTCTAGAAACAGAGACATGTGCCTGAGAAAAGGAGGACGCAAACTTTGCACGCCGCCAAACCACAGAGAAACCCAAAAATCTCACTGGTGCGACGTAGCAGAGCCTTTGTCCCACCGAGACAAAGACAGGGACCACCAAAGAGAGAACATAGACGATATGGAGAAGGTAGGGAACGCCTCCGACGACCTCGAGAAGACGAGGCAGCCACCGGAGCAAAACAAAGTTGACGGCTGACGATGAAAACCCTAGTTTAGTCTCGTTCGTCAACCTCATAAGGATATAATCAAATGTTACAATGAATTTTGTAATTTCTAATTTTCCATATATACCATATTTCCCATATGTAATCTTAATTTATGAAAGAAGCTTCCAAATTATATAATCAAAAGTTCAAAAGACATATATGATATGATATACTTTTGAGTTCGAGGAAACATAAAAAATGATCCATGTTTGTATAAATGTATGACACGAAAATAATATATGATTAATTGATTCATTATTTTAACTCAATAGACACATTTCATATTACAATTTTAAGCAAACCTTCCAAAAGAGTCTAAAGAAATTTTTTTGACCCAAAGAACACATAAAGAGGAAAATGACCAAAATAGATTTATAAACAAAAATAATTGACCATTAAACCATCACTATAGGCAGAATCGTAAAAGAGAGCTAGACCACCACTTCTACCGGGAGGAATCGAATTATTGATGTGGAGACAGAGTATGAAGGCAAACAAATTTTTATATCTTTCATATACGGGGAACCTAACCAAAGTCTTCGGGACCACGTCTGGGAGAGAGTAACACGAATTGGCATCGCTCGCGATGAACCATGGTTTATTATTGGTGATCTTAAGAAGATTACGGGAAATCATGAGAAACAATGTGGTGTTCTGCGTCATGCAGATACCTTTTTGTCCTTTAATAATATGATAGAAAATTGTGGCTTGCTAGAATTTCCAAGTTTAGTTAATACCTTGTCATCGAGTGGGAGGAGGAAGAAGCAAGTGGTAAAATGCCGGTTAGATCGGGCACTTGGGAATAATGAGTGGCATAATCTGTTTCCATGCTTCCATGTAGAATATTTGGGGATGATTGGTTCAGATCATAGACCTATTGTGGCCTATATTGAAAACAAAATACTCAAATTTCGTCGGCAATTTCGGTTCGATAAGCGATGGATAGGGGAAGAGGGGCTTATGGAATCCATCACGAGAGGTTGGAACTCGAGGAGTGGACGAGGGGAAGTAGGGGTCGTTGAAAAGATTCATAATTGTAGACATGAGATTTCGGTTTGGAGAAAGGCTAATCCGCCATATGGAAAGGAAAAATAAATACATTACAAAAGGCACTTGAGGAAACTCAAAATGATTTCTCAAAGACAAATGAGGAGGTTCTGGAGGTCTCTCGGAAATTACAGGAAGCATACCGGGACGAGGAACAATATTGGGAACAGAAGAGTAGGACGAAATGGCATACTTGCGGTGATCAGAACACAAAATTTTACTATGCCCTCACTAAACAAAGGCGGATTCAGAACATAATTATTGGTTTCTATAATGAAGATGGTAACTGGGTTAATTCGGAATCTTAGGTAGAGGAAGTAGTAGTTAAGTATTTTACAGATTTGTTTCATACGTCTTCTCCATAGGAGTTTGATAGCTTCCTGGAGGAAGTTCCGAACACGATAACAGAAGTTCAAAATCAAAAACTAATGGCTACGGCCATGGAGGACGAGGTGAAAACATCACTTTTTATGATGCACCCGGGGAAAGCCCCTGGTCCGGATGGAATGACTGCACTTTTTTATCAACAGTTTTGGTCAATCATTAAAAAATATTTGGTGGATATGGTTAATAATTTCCTTACGGAGTTTTTGATGTCAAACTAAACATGACAAATATCTGCCTTATTCCAAAAATGGCTGGACCAAATAGAATGACTGAGCTGAGACCTATAAGTTTATGCAACGTTGGATATAAAATTATTTCAAAGGTACTATGTCAGAGGCTCAAAGGTTTATTACCAAATTTGATTTCGGAAACTCAGTCTGCGTTTGTGTCTGGAAGATTAATCTCTGACAATATCCTCATTGCTCAGGAGATGTTTCATGGCCTCCGTACAAACAATTCATGCAAGGATAAATTTCTTGCAATTAATACATATATGAGTAAGGCTTATGGCAGAGATGAGTGGTCTTTTGTCAAGCGGTTATTGTTGAAGATGAGTTTCTCTATTGATTGGGTGGCCCTGATGATGCAATTCATTTCTTCAGTTCATTATAAGGTCCTTTTAAATGGACAACCAAAAGGGCATATTGTCCCGGAGAGAGGCTTAAGGCAAGGTGATCCATTGTCATCATACTTATTAATTCTTTGTACTGAGGCTCTTATAGCTAATATTAGGAAACAAGAACGAGAGAAACGACTAACGGGTTTAAAAATTGCACGAGGAAGCCCATATATTTCTCATCTCTTATTTGAGGATGATAGTTTATTCTTCTGTAAGGCTACTATGGAGGAATGTGGGGTTATATTAAAACTCCTTAAAGACTATGAGGCGGTGTCTGGACAACAAATTAATTTCCAGAAATCCTTGATGCAATTCGGTCACTAGGTTCCAGATAATATAAGGTTGGATATTCATAATATCCTTGGTATTACCAATTTGGGAGGAATGGAGAATTATTTGGGCATACCGGAGAGTCTGGGGGGCTCAAAAATACAAATCTTTGGCTTCCTAAATGAACGAGTAAATAATAAAGTGAATGGTTGGACAGTTCGGTTTCTTACATGAGGGGGAAAGGAAGTATTAATTAAATCAGTGGCTTCACCGATGCCAACACATGTCATGTCATGTTTCAGACTTCCTGAAGGGGTAACGAAGAAAATAACAAGTACTCTTTCACATTTTTGGTGGGGAGGTAGCGGAAACAAAAAAAGAATTCATTGGCTTTCATGGGACAAAGTATGTGCCCATAAGGAGGAGGGGGGTTGAGTTTTAGAGATCATCAAGATTTCAATACAGCCCTGTTGGCTAAACAATTATGGCGTTTATTAGACAAACCAGATTGTTTGTTCTCAAAGGTTTTCAAAGGACGATATTTTTGGAATACCGATCCTCTAGACGAACACAGATCTTACTCATCCTCTTATGGATGGAGAAGTATCTGCTCAGCTAGATCTCTGGTTAAAAAAGGGCTAACCAAAAGAGTGGGAACATGTCAGTCTATCTCTGTATGGACAGATCCATGGATCCCCGCTCCTTTCCCGAGGTCAGCATTACCAAAAAATACTACTCAGTTTTTAAATCCTTCTTTAACGGTGGAACATCTCATCAATTCAGTTGATCGTTCATGGAATGTGGATTTGCTCAATGCTTATATACATCCTGATGACGTGAAACAAATTAGGGGGTCTGGCGGTCAGTAGATCCCATAAACCAGACACATTTGGATGAAGTTTTATGGAGTCTGGTAAATATTCGGTTAAATCATGGTTCAGGGTTAAATCTTTATATCCAGATAGAGTTCAAAGAACTTTATATTTTGGACCAAATATAAAACATTTGTTGGCGTTTTCTTGGAAACTAAAGTGTCCTCCAAAGTTGAGACATTTTGTGTGACATATATTATCTGGTACGCTACCAGTTTCAAAAAACCTTAAGGCTCGGGAAATCGATTGTGACACACGCTGTAGCATGTGTGGGGTAGATGAGGAGTCCACTAATCATGTACTTTTCGAATGTCCAACAGCATTACAAACATGGGCACTTTCCAGGATCCTTCCTCTCCGGCAATTTTTCCATCATCTTCAATTTTCACCAGTATGGATTATCTATTCTGGAGACTGCCGAAGGAGGATGTTTTTAGTTATTCCCTTGGATATTATGGTATATATGGAAGGCAAGAAATGATAAGATTTACTCGAACAGAAATGGAAACCCGTTGGAGATTCTTTGGCTGGCTGACGTGGAATGTACGGAGGCTCAATTAATAGGGAACCGACCTTTTGAAAATTCCCAGCGTGGGAACTTACAACAGCCAGACTATCTGTCCTTGGAAAATACCAGGGTTTGTTATATTGATGGAGCCTGGAAAGAAAATGATATATTTACGGGACAATGGTGGTTCTGCAGAAAGAGTGGCTCGACAGATGTTATGATGGGGGCGATGAATCTTCGTAGAAGCCTGTCACCTCTGCATGCTTAATGTGAAACACTAATTTGGGCAATGGAGTGCATGAAGACCCTGCAATTTTCTGATGTAGTTTTTGCGACGGATTGTTCTCAATTGGTGAAGATGGTGTCAACACCTGAAGAATAACCATCTTTCTCTACACACATGGAAGAATTCAGCCGCAATAAAACTTTCTTCCCTGACTTCCGGATCAGACATATTCCAAGAGCATAAAATACTTTGGCGGACAAACTTGCACGTGGTGCGAGAAGTTCTCGTTCAGCTATGTTTTATGTCGATTCTATCCCACCGGTTTGGCTTGCTGAATCGGTTGTAGTTCTAAATGTTGTTGTCAAAAAAAAACCCATCAATATATAGATATATGAATAAAAATAAATATTTTAAATATTTAAATAAATAAAAAAATTTAGAACACTTCTAATTTGGATAATAGAATAGTTAAAAATAAATAAATAAATATATATATATATATGAGAATAAGTACAGGAAATGAGAAAAATAAAAATATTAAAAACCTGGACTGAAACACTTAGACCGTCAAATACAAGAGATATGACGTGGCGGAAGATCGGGCAGTTTGTACATAGGGAACCACGTCTAGTGCGGATGCAGCTGATCGCTGCTTTCTTTTCATCATCCCAGCTCTTCGAGTCTCAATATTCTTCCTTCGTTTCCGCGCATTTGCATTGAAGGGAAGAGAAGAGATCTGAGCAAATCGAGATCTCAGAGCTATGGCACAACCACTCGTGAAGAAAGACGATGATCTCGACGATGAGCGTACGTCTTCCTTCTTTCTCTTCGGTTCAACCATTTTCTGGTTTTTAGATCTGTATTATCATTTAGTGTAATCGATGCGTAGATCTACCCAACCTTGGATTCGAATCACTGTGAAGAATGTGATGTTGTGATTGTTATACATACGTTATTTCGTTTTCTGGATCCGGTATTTATGGTTGCTTATTGCTAATGTATGTGGATCAGTGGAGTTTTCTCCATTCATGGGAATTGAGAAAGGAGCAGTGCTTCAAGAAGCTAGAGTCTTCAATGACCCTCAGCTTGATCCTAGAAGGTGCTCGCAGGTAAGCCTTTGTATTGCGTCTTTTTTTTTTTTGTTATTCTGTTTCTTTCCGTGGCATTTTATTTTTAGCACATATGTTTTTGAATGAAATTTTGTAGGTCATCACGAAACTCCTTTATCTTCTTAACCAAGGGGAGTCATTCACCAAGGTCTGTTTTTTTTTTTTTTGGTTCATCTGATTTGGTCTTCCTTGTTTTTCTCACATTTTGCTTCTTGTGCAGGTTGAAGCAACAGAAGTTTTCTTCTCCGTTACAAAGCTTTTCCAATCTAAAGACACTGGTTTGAGGAGAATGGTCTACTTGATCATTAAGGAACTATCTCCAGGATCGGACGAGGTTCGTGTTCCATATTTGGCTTAGAGGTGGAAATCTTGCACTTCACTGCAGCTAGAATTTCTAATAAGGTGTTTTCTTTCTCTATAGGTTATTATTGTGACAAGCTCCCTGATGAAGGATATGAACAGCAAGATTGATATGTACCGTGCAAATGCTATTCGTGTTCTCTGCCGAATAATTGACGGAACCCTTCTTACACAAATTGAGCGCTACTTGAAACAAGCTATCGTGGATAAGAACCCTGTTGTTTCAAGTGCGGCTTTAGTCAGTGGACTTCACATGCTAAAGGTATCCTTTGTGCACCAAATGACCAAATTTATAGGGCTGTTTCCTAGTGTGAGATTTAGACTGATACACTTCCATTCTTGTTTCCAGTCAAACCCAGAAATTGTTAAACGATGGAGCAACGAGGTTCAAGAAGCTGTGCAGTCAAGAGCAGCCCTTGTTCAGTTTCATGCCTTAGCTTTGCTTCATCAGGTACATTATTTGATCTTGTGTTAGCAGAAAGTAAATTGTTTCCTGAGGATTTAGTCATTCACTGACAAGTAACATCTTTATGTAGTCCTGGTAGCATATTACTAAATGTATTAATTAGAAACATAAATAAGCTTTATAGTTATATACTTCTATATAGTATGGTCATTGTTGCATACCTTTCATATGTTTGTGTGGATACTTATGCTTCATTCTTTTGCTAATCTTTCATGAGACCATGCCACATATGCAAAGCTGAAATCCTGAGCTGCTTTATCTTACCTATATTGTTCACTCTGTATTAGCTCCTAGTGCTACATATCATGTCAGTCTGCTGTAGGGTCTTGTAGATCATAGGAGGTGTGATCTAATAAACGTTTACGAGTATTGATTATCTATCATATCCAGATACGCCAAAATGACCGCCTGGCTGTCAGCAAGTTGGTTGGTTCTTTGACCAAGGGAGCTGTCCGTTCTCCTTTGGCCCAGTGTCTCTTGATACGTTACACCAGTCAGGTTTGGCCTCTATTTTTCATGATAATATGATGTATGAAAGTCTTGGCATGACAACTTTAATTTTTCTATTCAGATAATCCGGGACATGGGCAACCATAGCCAGTCTGGGGAACGTCCTTTTTATGATTTTCTGGAGAGTTGCCTTCGCCATAAGGCAGAAATGGTGATCCTTGAGGCTGCCAGGGCTATCACAGAGCTTGATGGTGTGTCAAGCCGGGAATTGACTCCAGCAATTACTGTCCTCCAGCTCTTTTTGAGTTCCCCTAAACCAGTGCTGAGATTTGCTGCGGTCCGGACACTAAACAAGGTGTACAATTCGTTCTTTGTTTTCTTGGACACCTCTCACTACAAAACTATTTTCTTTATTTCCTGACAGACAAATTGAAAGCCTGTTCCTGAGTTTTCCTGAGTAGCTTAATCATTTTCTTTAATAGAGGATAATGAGATGCTGTACAAGGATATACATTGAAAGATCTTCCCTATATACACTGTATACTGAATCGAGGTCTGAACTGCGCAGGTTGCAATGACTCATCCCATGGCAGTCACCAACTGCAATATTGATATGGAGAGTTTAATTTCTGATCAGAATAGAAGCATTGCTACACTTGCAATCACCACACTTCTGAAAACAGGGAATGAATCTAGTGTGGAACGGTTGATGAAGCAGATAACTAATTTCATGTCAGATATCGCAGATGAGTTCAAAATTGTGGTAGTGGAAGCCATAAGATCTTTGTGTGTGAAATTTCCGCTGAAGTATAGATCATTGTAAGTGAACATTTAGGTTTCATTAGTGGTAGTTTTGGTCTGTAGAAGTTACCATTCTGTCGAGGTGTCAAGCTGTGTATCCCTGGCATTTGGTAACTTTGCCTCTCTCTTTTCATTTGTAGGATGAACTTCTTGAGCAACATTCTTAGGGAAGAAGGTGGATTCGAGTATAAAAGGGCAATTGTTGATTCTATTGTAACCATTATCAGAGATATTCCAGATGCAAAGGAAAATGGATTGCTCCATCTTTGCGAGTTTATCGAAGATTGTGAATTCACTTACCTTTCAACTCAGGTAATTTGCTTTTCGCCATCTTTTACCTGGGATTGCAGCTGTTTATGTTTTCATTGTTATTTAAATATATCTTTTTCACGTAGATCCTTCATTTCCTGGGAATAGAAGGGCCGAACACCTCAGATCCTAGCAAGTATATCCGGTATATATACAACCGTGTGCATTTGGAGAATGCAACTGTTCGAGCAGCTGCTGTTTGCACACTTGCGAAGTTTGGGTTTATGGTTGAAGCTTTGAAGGTATAGTTATCTTATTAAGCGTCATTAAGGTTATTATTTATCATCCTCGGTTGATGACAAAGATATTACATCAATAATTGTCTTGCAGCCCCGGATTACTGTCTTGCTGAAGCGCTGCATCTATGACAGTGATGACGAGGTTTGCGCCTAGTCCTATTGAAAAGTTGCCTTCTAGTCATTGGTTGCAGTAGTAAATCTGTGGTCCTGTGGATATCATCATGTCTCGTTCGTTATATACAGATTGCATGCATGGGTTTCGGTCTGCACAAACTGTTGTTTTTAATTTGAATTTCAATGTCTTTATCTCCAGGTTCGTGATAGAGCAACACTCTTTTTGAGTATACTTGGCAACGATGATGGCCTTGTTGAAACCGACAACGATAGCAGAGAGTTTCTGTTTGGTTCCCTGGAGGCCCCTTTAGTCAACATGGAGACAAGTCTGAAAAACTATGTGAGCTTCACATATCCTAGCTTTCTACTCTATACATACTCTTTAGGAAGTCAGTTACCATATTATATCTTTGATGTTGCAGGAGCCCTCTGAAGAAGCTTTTGATGTTGATTCTGTGCCTAAGGAAGTCAAATCGCAGCCACTCGCAGAGAAGAAAGCCAAGGGCAAAAAGCCCACTGGTCTTGGTGCTCCACCACCTGCACCTGTTTCTGGGTTTGATGCATATGAAAGACTTCTATCATCTATTCCAGAGTTTGCTACCTTTGGCAAACTTTTCAAGGTTTGTATACAAATTTTCTGCACACGCTTCTCGTTTGAGTTTACACTTATTCACTCATCCTTATTGGTTAAACATGTGGTATTTTCAGTCTTCTTCACCTGTGGAGCTAACTGAAGCTGAAACAGAATACTCAGTCAATGTTGTAAAGCATATCTTCGGGAGTCACGTTGTCTTTCAGTATAACTGTACAAACACAGTACCAGAGCAATTGCTGGAGAGGGTAATGAGCAATGATAATATATTAGCTGAAAGCCACTGAAAGCCTTTATCCTTGACAATTCCTTCCTCCTCCCTTGTTTTGCAGGTCAATGTAATTGTAGATGCCTCAGAAGCAGAGGAGTTCAGTGAACTATCTTCGAAGCCTCTAAACTCGCTCCCTTACGATTCTCCTGGTCAGGCCTTTGTGGCGTTTGAGAAGCCAGAAGGAGTCCCCGCTGTTGGAAAGTTCTCAAACACATTGACCTTCGTTGTCAAGGAGGTACGTACATGCCTCATAAGCTTTCAGTTCCACCCACTTTTAGTTGATTAGTATAAATAATCACATGATCAATGTATGAACAGGTTGACCCAAACACAGGTGAAGCAGAGGAAGATGGTGTGGAAGATGAGTACCAACTCGAGGACCTTGAGATTGTCCCTGCTGACTACATGGTGAACGTCGGTGTTTCAAATTTCAGGAATGCATGGGAAAGCATGGACCCAGAGAACGAGCTTGTAGATGAGTATGGGCTTGGCCCCAGAGAGAGCTTAGGCGAAGCAGTCAAAGCTGTAACTGATGTTCTTGGCATGCAGTCTTGTGAGGTTAGGCGCGCTTCTCCCCAATCTTAATACAATTCCCGATTTGTCCTTCTTAATGCATTGTTTTATTTGTGTTCTCAGGGGACAGAGACAGTTGCAAGCAATGCAAGGTCACACACAAGTTTACTGTCAGGTTTGTACATAGGGAACGTGAAAGTCTTGGTGAAGGCACAGTTTGGAATGGACAACAGAAAGGAAATTGCAATGAAACTGGCTGTTAGAGCAGATGATCAATCTGTCAGCGAAGCTATTCATGCGATTGTTTCTGGCGGCTAGAAGTGTTCTTGCGATCGATCAAATACATTGAGAGTTTTTTAACTATCCTTTCCTTCGGATTTGTTGGGAACGTTTTGCCCTTTTGGTCTTTTGATGGTGCTTCATTTTTCAAAACAGTTTTTGGATTTGCTATATTTAACACTATATAGGGCTTACCGAAACCAGCCATGGCTTCTAGCAGGAGATTTTAATGAAATACTTGGGAATCATGAAAAGATAAGAGGACGCACTCGAGCCGAAGCTTTCTTCCAAGACTTCAGGACACTCATTAGGAATCACGATCTCACAGATCTCAATTCAATAGGAAACAGATTTTCTTGGGTTGGTCAAAGAGGTACTCATCAAGTTCAGTGTTGTTTAGACAGAACAATGGCAAATACTGCGTGGTTTGAAGCTTTCCCTGCATCAGAAACTGAGTTTTTAGAGATTGGTGAATCTGATCATAGACCCTTGATAACTACTATAGCTGCAGAGAGGGAAGAACCACGTAGAATGTTTAAATTTGACATTCGTATGAAGGACAAAGATGGTTTTGCAGATACAGTTCATCGTGGCTGGAACGGTATGGGACAGACTCAGTTAATACAAATCCCATTGGCTCAGATGATTGGACGATGTAGACAACAAATCTCCCGCTGGAAACGGAGTCATAGATGCAATGTGAGGGAAAATATCAATCTACTAAGAGGACGTCTTGATAACGCTATCACTTCAAACTCTGCTACCCTACAAGAGAGGAAAAATTTAAAAGCAGAACTAGATCAAACCTATATGGAGGAAAAAGTTTATTGGCAACAAAAAAGCAGAGTTCAGTGGCTACGTTCTGGAGATCGAAATACCACATATTTTCATGCTATTACCAAAGGTAAAAGATACAGAAACAATATTTCCTCACTTCAAGATATGGCGGGAGTGACTCATCGAGGACAGAGAGGAATTGGAAGAGTGGCGCAAGAATATTTCTGTAATCTTTTTACCTCCTCACCACCTGATTTGGGTCTGTATGATGCTGTTTTTGAGGGTTTCCCAATAAGGGTTACTGAGGACATAAATACTGACCTCACGAGAGAAGTCACAGAGGAAGAAATAAAGCAAGCTATGTTTGATATTGGCTCCCATCGGGCTCCTGGACTGGATAGATTCAGTGTTGTCTTCTACCATCAATATTGGGATGATCTGAAGACTGACATAGTATGTGAGGTTCAACAGTTTTTTGAGACATGTGTTCTGGATAAACAGTTAAATCACACCAACATATGTCTGATTCCGAAAATTTATCCACCATCAGGCATGACAGACTTTCGTCCTATTGCGCTATGCAACGTTGCTTATAAGGTGATCTCCAAAGTGTTAATCAACAGACTCAAGATACATCTCCACAACCTCATCACTGAAAATCAACAAGCATTTATCCCGGGCCGAGTCATCACAGACAACATCATTATTGCGCATGAGGTTTTCCACTGTCTTAAAGCAAGAAAGAGACAGGCAACCTCATATATGGCGGTAAAGACTGATATTACCAAAGCATACGACATGCTTGAATGGGGATTCTTGGAAGAAACCATGAAGAGAATAGGTTTTCATGTCAGATGGATTCAATGGATAATGGCATGCGTAAACACGGTGTCTTTTTCTGTATTGATTAACGGATCACCAGAAGGATATTTTGAGCCAGGTAGAGGAATCAGACAGGGGGATCCCCTCTCCCCGTATCTGTTTATTCTTTGTGCAGAGGTATTATCTCACATGATGAACAGAGCTATGGTAGATAGATCCTTACTTGGTGTCAAAATCTCTCTTCAAGCCCCGCCAGTTAATCATCTGCTGTTTGCAGATGACTCTCTCTTCTTCTCTTTGGCGAATGCACGAGCCTGTAAGAAGTTAAAGAAAATCTTGGGTGATTATGAAAGAGCATCAGGTCAAGCAGTTAATCTAATGAAGTCGTCAATTACCTTTGGACATAAGGTCTCTGATGTTGTTCGTACTCAGATGAGGAATATTCTTGGAATCCATAATGAAGGTGGCATAGGCAAATATCTAGGCATGTCAGAACAATTCACAAGAAGGAAGAGTGATATGTTTACTTATATAGTAGATAAGGTAAAAGCTGTTACTCAAGGATGGAGCCAGAAATATTTATCTCCAGGGTGTAAAGAGGTTCTATTGAAGTCAATTGCGTTAGCTATGCCAATCTTTTCTATGAATGTTTTCCGCTTACTGAAAGAAGTATGTGATGAGATAAACAGAGTACTTGCGAGATTTTGGTGGGGTTCAGGCGAAAATAAAGGAATGCATTGGTATGACTGGAAGAGAGTGAGTTTACCAAAGTCAGAAGGGGGTTTGGGATTCAGAGATCTTGAGAAATTCAATCAGGCATTACTTGGTAAACAAGTATGGAGGATATTACAAAACCCGGGCTGCTTGATGGCAAGAATCTTGAAGGCAAGGTATTTTCAAGATGGTGACATCCTTTCGGCTGTGTTGAAAAAAAAGGCTTCTTACGCATGGAAATCAATATTGTATGGAAGAGATTTAGTTAAACAAGGTATGCGGTACATCATTGGTGATGGCAGTCTTATCAACACTTGGACAGACCCTTGGATACCTGATCATACACCAAGAGCTCCACGTCCAAGGATTCCGGGATCAAGGATTGGGAAAGTAATTCAGTTATTTAGTCAGTATGGTAATGGATGGGATGAGCAAAAGGTGCGGGCAGTAATAGTGGATGAAGATATACCAAAGGTACTAGCTTTAAAACTGTCTACAACGGCAAAACAGGACCTATTGGAGTGGCATTATAAAGATGATGGAATATACACTGTCAAATCGGGGTATTGGCTAAGCACTCATCTACCAACAAGAGAAAGAGTGGAACCGACCTTTGGAAATCCTAGTTTGAAAAAGAAAATTTGGAACACGAAGATGCCTTCAAAGATACACCATTTTATATGGAAAGTTCTATCAAGAAGTATAGCCTCTGGAGCAAACCTAAAACGGAGACATATCATGCCAGATGCCTAATGTAGACGCTGCTGCAATGGGGATGAAACAGATAAGCATCTTCTATTTGATTGTATTTATGCTCAACAGATATGGAGAGCTTCTGGAATCCCTAATACAATCTTGACTGACCCACAGGCGACTTTGGAAGAAAAGATAGAAGTATGTCTTCAATGCTGCACATCTACACAGCTCATACATCTGACAAACCTTCCCTTCTGGTTATTATGGAGGATATGGAAGAGCTGAAATTTGCTGATATTTCAGAATAAACAGATTGATGGGAGACATGTATTACAACAAGCTAGGCGAGATGCTCAGGAATGGTCTACTCACTCAACATTAAATGTGTCTTCTGGACGACCTAACATTTCAGGCCAACAAATACTGATGCGGAATCAACGCTGGAAACGACCACCAGTAGGATGGCTAAAATGCAATGTAGATGCTTCTTTTGTGAATGCAGAGACTCCAAGTAAAGCTGGATGGATTATAAGAGATGAAAATGGAACTTATAAAGGTGCATGTCAAGGTATTGGTGTATGTGTAAGGTCACCAATGGAAGGCGAAATTCAAGGAATAATCATGGCGATGCAACAGTGTTGGGCAAGAGGATATACAAGAGTAATCTTTGAAAGTGATTGTAAACAAGCGATTGATCTTCTGAATGGATCAGGACTCTACTTTGTGGGCTATAATTGGATCAGAGAAGCTTGGTGGTGGAGAGACAAGTTTATGGGTGCAACCTACTCTTGGGTTTGACGTGATGCAAATAGAATTGCAGACAAATTAGCAAAGCAAAATATCCCTTACAATGCTTTATTTTGGTTTTATAACTATGTACCAATGTCAATTGTTGTAGACCTTCACATAGATTACATTGGACCAACTTAATCAATAAAGTAGTCGTTATAAAAAAAAAAATTCTTCGAATTATAATCATCGTTATTTCTTTCATTGATTAAACAGGTTTTCTTAATTATATATGTAAGAAAAATACTAAGAACTAGTAAGTTGTTCAACAGATTCAGTTGCTGAAAAATATTCCAATACTAGAAGATTCATGTAAGAAAAAATTAGACCAACAGACACATTTTGTCTTTTCAATTACGAAATACGACACATAGTGCTTGAGGGAAACATTGTGAGAGTGATCTGTCTTATATACCCTTTTAAGTGTAAACATTCGTTACACAATTACCATCTTCCACCTCCATTTGACAGCTATTCTCCACCTCTGTACCTTTCCTCTTCTATTCTCTATCAATCTCAGAGAGAACAAAAAAGAAGAATCCAGAGAGAAAATAAATTAAGAATCAAATCTTTCAAAGCTCAGTATTGTTAAATTCGACTCAAAATGGATTCTTCTACTTCAAAACCCTCATCTTGAGCTTCAACTTCTTCTACTATCCCTCTGCTACGGTTTTTTCTTCCCTTTTCAGGCGACCCACAAAACTTTATCTTTTCCAATGCCGTTGGTTCACCGTTGTTCACCATCATCCGGCTAGAAAAGGCGAGACTCACCAACTCGTTTCCCTCACATCCATTCCTTACAATTTGAATCTTCTCTGTCTTTTGATCTTCAATCTCGTTTCCATATACGAGCTTTCTTGAGCTTAACTATGGCTACCTCTGAAAACAAGACCATTGATTCCAAATTGATCGTCTTTTGTTTCACTCATTCAAGCTCCATTCTTTTAGAGATTTCAATTTATTTCTTTTAGTTTTGTTCAAAATTTCACTCGATCCTCTCAAATCCAACTTATCACCGGAGAATTGTGATTGAAAGTCACTCGATCCTCTCAAATCCAAAGTTCACAAAATTGCACAAATGGTCCTTATATTTTGGTTAATCAAAATTGCACAGAGGTGGTGGCTACAATGGTGGTGGAGGTGGTTACTCAAGAGGAAGAGATGGTGGTGGATACGGTGGAGGTGGAAGACGTTATGATGAGGATACAGAGATGGTGGCCGCGGTGGTGGATACCTTGGTGGTGGTGGCGGTGGATACTGTCGTTCGAGCTCGGGATCATCTTCGAAACCGTCCACGTCCACAAAACACATATCTAATAAATTATAAATTACAAAATTTAGTTAAATACTAAAGTATAAGTATATGGATATGGATATGGATATGGATATCAAAATAACAAAGAAAAAAAGTTAGAATCATATACAACTATTATATATTTTTTCACATATTACAAAATGTAATAAGAATGAATTAAATATGATGGGGTAAAAAAACTAACTACAACTTAAACTAACTCATAACTAAACAATATCACAAGTTGTTTCACAACCAACGAAAACAATTTTACGTTTGCAAGAAAGGAGGGTATTTTCGACCACATTGCATCTCGGTTTCAGAGAAAGTGCTCTTCAAGCAACTTGTGTCTCTGAGTGTAAACAAAGACACAAATGTGCACTCTTCGTGTAACTTCTTTTAGATTTATGGAGATGTACACCAGTTCATTTATGAACCAAGAATTAGTTATTTTTTTTAGCAACTGAACCAAGAATTAGTATAGTACTGAACTACGGAACTTTTCTAGTATGCATAGAAAACATATCTTCTTTTGTGGAAGCACATTGGTCTAATAGATTATATAAGCTCGGGGCATTGGGTTTTCAGTTGGGTTCATTCTTCTTTTATTTTCCGTTCTTTCGGGCACAGAGGAACCATTTAGGTATTTATAAATTCAGGTTTTGATTAATTTGGTTCTTTTACTTTTTGATCAGTTTGGGTAACGAAAGTTAGACTAGTTAGTATCCAAAAAATTGGGTCCAGTTTACCAATTCGGTTTTACTATTCCGCTTTTTAGATAATTTAAAGACAACAACTAGGTTTTACTAGAACATACAAGGCATAATATTTTTATAAATATTTATTAAAATATGTCTTATTAAAGCAGAATTAGCGAACAAAATTTTATTTATGTTTTCAAAAAGTTTAAGTCAAATATCAAATTATTTATATTTGAAAAAGTTTTTCATCAAAATATATATACGCTTACTATTTTATTGAAACTTTAAAAGCACTCACATATTAGAAATATTTTTGAAAAGATCTTTATACAATTTTTTTTGCTTTATTAATATTCAATTATATATTTTTATCTTCAATTTTAACTTTTATAATAGAAAATATTATTTCCAAATAACAGCACTATATATAATATATATGTCTTATATATATATATATGTAAAGGAATTCTCTTATTTAAAAAATGTTTTTTTTTAATTTTTGACAATTTTATTATAATAATTATAGTCATTATCTAATATAACACATAAATCTAATATTTTAAACATATTTTTTTAATTATATAATAAATATATAGATATAAATTAATTAAGGGTAACAAAGACTTTAACCGCTCTAACTTTTAAAGTGAGAGTTCGAATGCAAAAATCACTTCTCAATTAATAGTATACTAGGTGTTTTCCCACATATGCGGACATAATTTTCTTACAAATACTTTATTACTTTATATCTTATTAAATGAAGAAACCAGCATAATAAGTTATTATTTATGTTCTTAAAAAATTGAAACATCAGATTATTTATATATGACAAAGTATTTTATTTATCAATATATGATTATTATTGTGTTGAAATTTTAAGAACATTCACATATTATAATATTTTAGAAAATATATTAATACAATTTTTTGCTTGGTTTTTATTTAGTTATAAAATATTTTATATATTTATAATTTTTATAATAAAAATATTATTCCCAGATAATAACACAATATAAATATATGAAATATAGGGAAATTGCCAAAAAAATGACTCAAAACTTAATTTTGAATACAAAAGTGTACCTCAAAATCAATCAAATGCAAAAGTAAGCTAAAAGGCTAGTGAAATTACAACAACCTCCTTATGACTAAACAAAAAAAATATATTGAGTTTTACCATTATAACCCTCCGATTGAGAAGACTTACAAAGAAGACTTCTTTGTAAGTTTTCTCGTTCAGTAGATCTTAAAATAATTTAAAAACTTTATAAAAAATATTTTGATGGGAAAAATTGAAATCATGTAATAATAAACATTTCTAAATGATGTAAACTTAGTTTTACTAAAATTGAATTATTTTTAACATAGATGAGTAAAAGTAGATTAACTCATGATAGTCCTTGGTTTAGGTTTGGGTTTGGTAACATATGTTATAATATTGTTGGTATATTTATGGTTAGATTTTAAAATATTATCTTTTGTTTTTTTTTTTAATTTTTTTTTACCTATATGTGTTTAGTGACTATCTAATAACTTGATTTAAACACTTTTTAAGTTTCTTAAAAGTTTAAGAAAGTGTTTTTTATTAGTTATTTGATTATAGGGTCTGGAAGACTCACAAAAGACTTCTAAATTTTAGTAGAATTTAGGGAATCTGCCTAAATTTTAGAAGAATTTAGGTTTTCCGCCTAAATCGAAGTCTTTCAGAAGTCTTCCAGAAATCTTCTAGGCTCATGTATAGATCCTAAAAGTAATTAATAAATTAAAAAAAAAATATTTGAAAGAGAAAAAATCAAAATCATGTATTAATTTCTAAATGATGGAAATTTAGTTTTACTAAAATTGGATTATTTTTAACATAGATGAATGGATGTAGATTGAGTCATGATAGCCTTCGGGTTTAGGGTTTGGTAACATATGTTTATAGTATTGTTGGTATTTTTAGGGTTAGATTTTGAAATATCATATTTTTATTTATTTATTTAGTTAGACATATATGTGTTTATTGACTATCTAATTACTTGATTTAAACACTTTCTAAGTTTCTTTTAACTTTAAGAGAGTGTTTTTGCTTAGTTATTTGATTATAGGGTCTGGAAGACTCCGAGAAGACTTTGGTTTAGGGTTTAGTAACATATGTTATAATATTGTTTGTATTTAGTGTTTGATTTTAGAATCTTAACTTTTTAAAAAATAAATTTGCCTGTTTAGTTTTGTGTATATTAAATGTTTTATAAGTTGATTTTAAGTTTCATGAGTTATGTTTTGCTATTTAGTTAGTTATTTGATTAGGTTATGGTTTGGAAAACTTCTAGAACACTTCTCAGGAAGACTTCCAGAAGACTTCTAACATATTACCGCCTAAATTTTAGTGGAATTTATGTTTCTTGCCTAAAGCGAACTCTTCGAGAAGTCTTCTCGTGTATTTGATTTTAGGGTTTAAAAGACTGTATCAAAAATATTTAACCTAATTGGAATTTTTGCCTCCAAATATAAAGAAAATTTACACATTCTCTTTCTTCTTCTCAAATGGCTGCAACAAAAATGTAATGTTTCTCACTCTAAAACTCTTCAACCTCTATATAATCTCTTTGAACATTAAAACACCAAACTTTAAATCCATTTCTCATTTCTTTCTTATGTTTTCTCACTAATTTATCTTTTTTTTGCAGATTTTTCATTACATAGTTCTCATCTTTCACTCTTTCAAAGGTAGATCTATAAGTTTTGGATATGTATTATTGTGTGATTTATATATTAGATTCTAAAAACGCTATAGATTCAACTTAATGTGACTGTTTTGTTTATTATTTAACATACAATTATATTTTTGAAATTTTTTCTATGTTTTGAAGCCATTTGAATGTTTTTTTGTATTTGCAGGTTTTTCAGATCTGAGACACACTTTGAAAGACTTCTTAGAAGACTCTCGGAAGACTTCTCAGAATATTTTAGGCAAGTATTCTAATGGATTTTATGCTAGAAAACTTTCCACTAAGTCTTTAGAAAGTCTTCTGAAGTCTTCTGCCCAAAGTGGTATAAATTTTTGATATGTATTTTGTGTGTGTTTATATATAAGATTCTAAAAAGTTATAGATTCAATCTAATTTGATTGTTTTGTTTATTATTTAGGCATAAAGAATTTATTTTGAAGTTTTATCTGTTTTGAAGCCATTTGAATGCTTTTGAATATGCAGTTTTTTTCCAGATCTGAGTCACACTTTGGAAGACTCTCGGAAGACTCTTGGAAGACTCTCAGAAGACTCTTGTAAGACTCTCGGAAGACTCTTGCAAGACTCTCGGAAGACTCTAAGAAGACTCTCGAAAAACTCTTGGATGACTTCTTGGGAAGTCTTCTAATATATTTTATGCTAGAAGACTTCCCACGAAGTCTTCGGGAAGTCGTCTGAAGTCTTCCGAAGTCTTCTGCCCAAGACTTCTGCCCAAAGTGGTACAAAGGAATGATGTCAAGTGGAGTCCAAATTTCTGATTCCTTTCATTGCTTATTTTCTTCTATTACTTAGGTCTTTTATCAAATTTTGTATGTGTTTTTTGGGTCGTCTATCTAATTTTCTATGTTAACATATAGGTCTCTACTTCTTTTATTCAAACCTTTTCGGACAGTTAGAAACCATCCGCGCCTGAGTATATATAATAAGTAGGAGCACTGACTCATGTCTGTGATTGTTTTTTGTAGGAGAAATGTATATGTAAACATGACTGCATCGAGATTATTGAACTGGTCACTCTACCCCCATCTCTAATAGCTTGAGTAGAAAAGGATATTCGGAGATTTATACATCTAAAACTATGATGGTTTCTGTGTTGTACATCTCAGCATCTGGAGAAATATATATTCATTGAAATGTCTTTCTTTGCATGCCAAAGAGTATTGTGTTTGTTATTTGCTTATATGGTTCAGGTGTACTATATTTAGCTCTGAATTTCTATAAAATCCTTAAGTTGTTTGGATTTTTCCTTGCAGTTCTTCAACTAATGTTGCTCATGCTATGGTTTGTATCAGGAACCTCAATATTGACACATCTGGAAGGTAAGCCCAGGTTCGGATATATTACCCCAGCAATAAAGATTTGCTAGAAAAGGTAGGCCTTTTTGTGATGCCTCCTTTCGATCTTTAATTACTTACTAAAAATTTGGACCATACTAACGCCAGAGAAGAAAGATGGGATTTTACATCATGGGTTGTTAAGTTAATCTAATTGTTCTTAAGTTCAACCATGGATGTTAGGGTATTCAAATATAATAATTCTTAGTTAGACAATAGTCTTGAAATAATTTATCACCTGTTTACTCTTTGTTATCTAAATCTTGTGTTTAGTGGATGAAGAGGATCCGTTGTTACTTCAAGCAGCAAGAAATGACGTTTTACAGACTCAACTAGGAAATATTTTGATATTTTTTTTGTAAACTTGCTTTGATATTAAAATACTAAAAGAAATGCAAAATGTTACAAGCCTTTAAGCTTTAGTTTACAACATCTAAGCCCACTTTCAGCCCAAAAGTTAAAAAACGTAGTGATAGTTAGAGAAACCCATCGGAGTGAGATCCAAACTTGAGAAGCCCAGTTGAAGCATCCCCGTGAAACGAGAGAAGAAGTGGAGGAGTTTTAGTGTGCGATCTATGGTGCAGTCGAGAACCAGAATTGCATGAGTGTGGAAGAAGAAATCGGGTTAGTGGACCTGAGAGCGGAGATCTTGTTGATGATCTGACGATCTATTTCTTTCACAATCGAATCTGTCGACCGGGAGATGTTGCGATGAAGCCTAGAATTCCTCTCTGTCCAAATCGCATACATAGTTGACTGCCAAGCAAGAAGTGTGAGGCGACGAATCAGTTTGCTACCTTGGAGTGACTGCATGTCTTGAAGAGTCTCATTCCAGCACCTGCGTGATCTGACTCAACAGCGAGCAGCGATAGAGGACCAGATGGAGAAGCTATAACCGCAATCAAAGAGGAGATGGTTTCTAGACTCAGTGCCTGAAGAGCAAAGCAAGCAGTTATTGTTTACCTGAAAGCCCCAGATTATCATGCGATCTCTGGTTGGGCAGCGATCTAGCACAAAGAGCCAAGCGAGGAAGGAGTGACGAGGGATACTTCCTGAGAACCAGATTGCTGACGACCATGGAACCTGAGGCGAGGATCCTCTTAGACTGCGATAGACCTTACCAGTGGAGTAAGTAACACATTTTTTCCATTAAGTTCCCACTCATAGTAATCCTCTTGATCTTGAAGTGTGATCGTTATGATGTAGGAGACAACCTGCAGTTGATTATCAGTCATCGGGTGGGGCAAATACCAGTTACCATTGCGAGAGAGATCAGCTAGAACGACCTGCCCTGGAATACCTAGTCATGAGTTGGCTCCATAAGTATAGTAATCCTCCAAACGTCCATAAGGCGTCCAATTATCATACCAAAACCTGCAGGTAAGACCATTCCCTATCCTCATTTTAATCCAAGGAAAGATTAGAGGCCTTAGCTTTAGTAGTTTGTTAGCCAACCATGAGTTAGAGCGATTTGGCTTTGCGGTCCAGAAGTTGATTAAGTTACCCTGAAGCACCTCTTCCCTGTACCATGCTACCCAAACAGACCCAGCTTTAAATAATAGTAGCCAAATTAGTTTAAGGCATGTAGCTTTGTTCCATTGCGCAAGATCAATCACGTCTAAACCACCTTCTTTCTTTGGTTTTGTTACAGTGGACCACGCTACTCTTGCTTGGGGATGCGACTTAATGTTTCCCTTCCATAGAAACACACCACACATAGAGTTAATTCGATTGACACAAGCTTTGGGGAGAACAAAGGAGGAGCACCAGAAATTTGTGATGCCTGCTATAACCGTTTTAATCAACAGAAGTCTCCCAGCAAACGATAGGGTTTTCACATTCCAAGAGGTAAACTTAGCCTTTACTTGTTGTGTTAGCTGCTCACAGTATAACAAGCTCAATTTTCTCGTGCAAAGTGGTACTCCCAAATATCTGACAGGCAGTGATCCATGGGGCATTCCTGTAGACACTTGAATCTCATCGATTTCTCTCTGTGACAGGCCACAGCTGAAGAAACTTGACTTTTTGACACTCACAGCCAATCCAGAACGTAGCTCAAATTCATGGAGCACCTGTAGGAAATTCTGCACCGAGGAAAGAGAGCCGTCAATAAATATGAGGAGGTCATCCGTAAAGCTTAGATGAGTGAGCCTTTTTGATTGTGTTCTCGGGTGGAAGCCAATCGTCTCATTTGAAGAAGCTGAGGAGAGAAGTTTTGACAAGCAGTTCATCGCAATAATAAATAGGTAAGGGCTTAACGGATCTCCCTGCCTAAGTCCTCTAGTTCCTTTGAAATAGTTGTTAACTGTTCCATTGTATCCAACCATGGAAGAAGGTGTACAGACGCAAGCACGAAGCCAACAGATAAATAAAGGTGGGACGACGCCAATGCCTTCCAAACAGCTGAAGAGGTAACTCCAGGATAGGGTGTCAAAAGCTTTGGCAATGTCGACCTTGATGGTGATGCTCTTGGTGTTGTTGTTCTTGTGGTACCCATTCACAAGCTCCCCTGCTAAACAATGTTTTCCAGCAGAAGTCTACCCTTAACGAAGGCCGTTTGGTTGGGAACAATGAGATCTTGAAGGATAGGCTTGAGTCTCTTCACCAGAAGGCGGGAAATGACTTTATACACTGTATCCAGGATAGTTGCATTAGCAGCCGCAGGGAAGAAGGCCGAGGTGAAGAACTGAGAGATTGCTGTTGTTACTTCCGGACCAAGGATATCCCATGAGCCTCGAAAGAAGCCGGAAGTTAGCCCATCTGGACCAGAAGCTTTGTTGGGATTTAACTTAAAGAACAGCTTCCTGATTTCCTCAGCAGTAGGCATAGAGATCACCAAGCTTTGCTCTTGGGGGGAGACCCTGTAATTTATCAGTGAACCAAACCAAGATGGTGGAGAGAATATTACAGTGTAATAGTGATTTGGCCCAAGAATGGACTTAAAGTGGGTTACAGCATGGTTGCACATCTCAAGTGGATCAGTTAACAAGAGACCCGAGGCAGTTAAGAATGACCTTATGGCATTGTAGCTGGCTCTAGTTTGACAAATTCGAAAAAAGTATGAGGTATTGAGGTCTCCTTTTTTTAGCCAATTTATCCTAGATTTTTGCTTGAAGAAGCATTCTTCTATGTCCCTCAGTAGTAGCCATTCTTGATGCAGGTCTCTCTCTTGCTGAAAGTTTTGAGGAGTCGGGTTAGTGAGAGCTTCTACCTGAACAAGTTGTAGAAAACAATTAGCTAAAAAAACTCTCTCCTGAATCTTTGAGTAATTATCTCTATTTAGGACTCTCAAAGCTCCCTTTAGACACTTTAGCTTCCAATACAGGTTTGTCAAGTTTAGACAAGTGCTTCCGCCTGAAATCATGCCTCTGATACTACTGAAGTGAAGTTAGGGTGTTTGGTTAGGTAGTTTAAGAAACGGAATGGTTTGGTTCCAGCTATGGGGAGGGGATGGTTTTGATCTACTAGACAAGGGCAATGGTCTGATATCAGTGGCGGAAGGAAAGAAGCTGAAGCATGGGGGGCTGCAGCAATCACTAGGTTGTTCACTAGAAGTCAGTCCAATTTTTTTGCAGTTGGTGAGACGGGTTGAGAATTCGTCCAGGTGAACAAAGGGCCATGGTACCGAAGGTCAAAAACCTCAAGTTGTTGGAGACAGTCTCTGAACTCAGTCATCAGCGAGTAATTGGAGTTTACATTCCATGAAGAGTGCTCATAATGACTTCTGATTTGGTTAAAATCTCCACCAATTAACCAAGACTTTGAGTCAAGAGATAAGGCACACCTATAGATCCGTTCATTTTGGAGCATCATTTGATGCATATATCACAGTGTAGCAGATACTAGGACAAGAAGGAATCGAGATTTCACAGGTTAGAGACTGCCTACTCTGACAGAGCACACGAACAGAGGCATGGTTCTTCCAAATTAAGATTATCCTTCCATCCTCATCTGAGTGGTGATTCAAGCAGTAGTTCCAATCATTACAAAGCTTGGACATTAAGGGAGCCAAGTTAACTTCTTTGATATGAGTTTCCAAAAGGGCACCAACAATGGGTTTATTAAAGTTAAGCCATTGACAAAAGGGTTGATGCTTGTCCGGTTCATTGAGTCCACGGACATTCCAAAAAAAAAAAGAGTTTGATACTCATTATTTATTGATAGAAGGGTCTCCTGATGAGGGGAGAAAGCCCTAGAGAACCAAAAGAAGAAAAAGAGTTTTTTAAAGTAATGGAAAAGTTTTCTGTGGGAGGAAGGGGGGATCTTGCACTCCTTTAGGCAGAGTGGTAGTGCAAGTGAGTGCAAGTGCTTTGATGTGGAGGAGAATCGAAAGAGGGATCAGATCGTGTGCGCTTGAGTTTCTTTTTTTCCATAAAATCAGAAGGGCTCAAGTTTTTTTTTGGGGAGGAAGGAGCAGTGATGGTATGGGAAGGCTTTTTTGTGGAGGCTTTTTTCTTAGAAAATGAGTGTTTCTTTTTGTGAACATAAGTGAAAAGTAAGGAAGAATGTGAGGAATTAAGGTCCTGCAGCACATTATCAGTAACAACTTCAACAGCAGTAGACGAGGGTGGCATATTGTTGACCTCCAAGTCTGCAGTTGGTGTAGAAGTAGAAGCCTTAAGAACTTCCTTATGCTTGTTTTTGCTCTTTCCTTTGGCTGGAGTTTTTTGTGACTGAGTTTCTGTTTTTTCAGGTGGTGTCCAGGAAGGACAATTACGGATGACATGCCCAAGCTCATGGCAGTGAGAGCAGGTTAGGGGGAGCCACAGGTAAGTAACATTAACTTCCACAACCTCACCACTTTCTCTTTCAAATTCTACAACAGTAGGAGCCTGTTCTGTCAGGTCGAGCTCAACTTTGACATGCGAAAGAGTGAGACTGACCAAGTTTTTTTGTGAAATCGTATGTCTCCTTAGGGTCACCAACGAGGCCAGCAACAAGACTGAGACCTGCTGTATCGCGAAGATCCAGTGGAACACCATGTAAGTGAGCCCAAAGCTTGATAGACTTCAGTGGAGGTATCGTAGCAGAGTGTTCCGAAGACCAAATTGCAGTGTGAAACATAAAATCACCAACATACCATATGTACTTATCCAGAATCTTCTGCCTGAGGTAAGCGTTTAGAATTCTGACTAAGGTAGATCCCGATATTGGGTTGTTGTGAATCTCTAACCTTCTGCGTTTTCCCCACATATGGTTAAAGACAATTTGTATTTGACTAAAGGGAGGAGGTTTGCCATTGAAATAACAGACTATGAAGTCTTTATGAAGTTCTTCTCCTTGTTTGAAAACATCATCATGGATAAGGACTCTTGGACGCCCATTCGCTGCTTTAGTCAGTGGAGCAAGTGGAGTGAGAGTTTTATCTTCAGATAGTCTTATTTTCTCAACCAAGTTGGGCGTTTGATGAGGTTTAACAAAGGGAGTAGGAGGAAAAGGAGTGGAGGTGGAAGGAAGGGGGGTGGAGGGTTTAGGGTTTGAGGAACAGTTTTAGGGTTAAGAGGGGCAGTTTCAGGTTCACAGGTTTGGGGGGGGGGGAGCGAAGGTTAATGGTTCCGAGCCAGGGGGGAGGTTGGTAAAGAGACACCGACAGAGGATGCTTTGTTGGTTCAGAGGGGAGAGTTGTTTGAGGGATTAAGGATGAGATAGGGTTTCTCAACAGTGTTTCCAGATCTACAATCTAGTAGAGAGTCATTCCTTACTGCACTTTGGATTGAGCCAAAAGAAACAGCGGAGAGTGTAGTGGAGATAGGAGACTGAGCAACAGAATCCTTAGTGGAGTTAGAGACAGTTGATGGACCAGACTTTTTCGAGAAAGTAGGTAGTTTAGATTTTTGAGACGGGTTAGGAGAGGAGCCAAGGGGAGGGTAGTTCTGCGGAGAGAAGGGGGAGGCATGGTCAGGGGGGTCAGGCGGGATGAGGGGAGGAGGGGGAACCTCACCAGCGGTGAGAGACGACGGTTTCAGGGCGGAAGCACCACCTTGGTGGAGCCAAGGGTTTGACACTGGGAAGCGAGTCAGAGAGAGTTTTGACTTTTTAGACTCTATTGGAATTTAAAATATTTTGATGTTTACAGAAAGAAAATATAAAATGAGAGTTTTTCAGAACTTTGTAAAGCGTTTTTAAGATTTCTTTCTCCTGTATACAATTGGTTGAAGAGTTGAACTCATAAAAGTTGAACATTATAAGTTTGTTCAATGATTTAGAATTACAGAACTCTGCTTAAGTTATCAATAATTACTTCTGTTTTGTAAGTTTCTACTATTGCAAGTACAAGCTACATATGATGATTAATTTCAGTTATTTTACCAAACTTTATATTATGGATGGTTCACTCTACGTACACAAACATTGATTTTTTTTGTTGCAAGGTAAAATATTAAAGTAGAAGAGAAAGGCTCCAGAGTGTGCCACCTCAGCACTGGCTATTCCAAAATTTGACACGTGTCACTATGTCTTTAACTAAGCTACTAGATAAAATTTGCGGTGCCTCTTCGGATCTCACGAACTCTGATCAATGCAAATGTAATTGCTCAGTTTTCGTCGATGTTCTACATTAATCAAGCCATTAACGCCGCTCCCACCACTCCTCCCACTCTCTCACATTAATATGGCATCTATATCCAAGAAAAAAACTCTATGACTCTCGAGCATATGGTTTACCTCCTTCCAAACGCCCCTTTCACTTTGAATCCTCCTTCTATCGAAACAATTTCATGCGTTTCTGCAAAACTCTTAAACATATTACATTTTTATACAATAATAAAGTAGAAGAGAAAGGCTCCAGAGTGCGCCACTTCAGCACTGGCTATTCCAAAATCTGACACGTGTCACTTTGTCTTTAACTAAACTGCTAGATAAAATTGCGGTGCCTCTTCGGATCTCAAGAACTCTGATCAATGCAAGTGTAATTGCTCAGTTTTCGTCTATGTTCTACATTAATCAAGCCATTAACGCCACTCCTCCCACTCTCTCACATTAAATACTAGTGGTATTCCGGCGCTACGCGCCAGATTCGTATGTTTTATTTTTACATGAATTTACAAACATTTTATGGTCTTAGTAAAGAATATATATTCAAAAATATGAAAATGAAAATATGTTGAAAGAAAATGATATTTGTCGATCCATTTGATAGTGGTTAGCAACCATTGTGTATTACTTTGTTTTTAGTTGCTTAGTTGAAAGTGGAATAGCATAAGTGGTTGTGACTAATCGATTCAATAAAAGTAGATTAAAAAGCCGATAGTTGTAACAAATTTTATCTAGTTTGAATTTAAACATATAGTAAAGTTGATGTTTTATTTAGAGAACAAACTAATATTTTTAAGTACGATGTGGACAGTATATAGAAGGAACGGCATTTGAAATTTTATTTTAGAGACTAATCTGAATTTCTTACCAAAAAGTAAGGTAGGTAAGCTCATCTCTTTATTCGTAAGCCGTAAAGGAAAACTTCCTGAAATTTATTCTTTGTAACTCTGATTCTGCTTTCCATATTGGATTCAAACAACAAAGCAAGCTCAAATGTATCATCCGAACTCCGAAGAACAATAACACGAAACTCTCAAATTTCAATTCGAAAACCCTAAGTAGAATTTAGCTTTTCTTTGTAAATCATTGATAAAACGATTGAAACGTACCGATCCACAGCTCGATTCGTCGACAGGAGAATCACAGCTTGATTCGTCGTGAGGAGATGATTTGAACAGTTCGTCGTCGGATTCTATACACTTATTACATGCCCTAAACTCCAACATCCAACACTTATAACAAATTTCAAAATTGAACATTTATAACCAACAACAAATAGCACTTTTGAAAGATTTCAATTTTCAACATAATTTCAAACTTTAATCTCTTACCTTAAATCTAACCTTAAAGTCCAAAACCCACTTTCAAACTCTATCTCCAACCTTACTTTCAAACTTTATAGCTTTAAAAAAATAGTGATTTATATTATAATTTTAAATTAAAAAAATAAAAAATAATTAAATCAATAACCTTAATATAAACGAGTCTATTTAATATATTTTTATTTATATAGTTTTATCATAGTCTATTTAATAATATTTTCAATAAATGAACGCCATGGCCACACATAGCTATAAATTTATGGATTTGCAAAATTTAGAAAGTAACCACATAATTTCAGTTCGTGGGTTATTTTCCCGGCTAAGTGTTTCCCATCCTTGATAAAAAATTAAAAACACGCGGTTTAATTCACAGCCGCATAATTTAGAGAATTTCTCTAGGATAATCATTTTTAAGTTTTCGTCACAAAAATAGCACTCAATGAAAAAAAATGACCAAAACAAGTTTTATTAAAGAGTAAAAAAATATTTATATTCTAGGATTAACTAATATAGACTTAGGGGTTAAAGTTAAGAGGTGGGGTTTTGAGATTAGGGTTTCAATTTTTAAAAAATAAAAGATAAATATTAAAATTTTCAAAATAAAAAAAAACTATTTTGGTCATTTTCATTATTGAAGGCTATTTTGTGACAAAAAAATAAAAATGACTATTTGAGAGAATTAAATTCTCTAGGATAGCCATTTTTAAGTTTTTGTCACAAAATAACACTCAATGAGAAAAATGACCAAAATAAGTTTTATTAAAGAGTAAAAAAAATATTTATATCCTAAGGTTAAATAATCTAGACTTAGAGTTTAGAATTAAGGGGTGGGGTTTTGAGGATTGGGTTTCAAATTTTAAAAATAAAAAATAAATATTAAAAATTTCAAAAAAAAATAATTATTATTTTGGTCATTTTCCTTATTGAAGACTATTTTTATGAAAAAAACTTAAAAATGGCTATTTGAAAAAATTGCCTCATAATTTATCATTAAAAAAATAATAAACCTAATCTTTATTTTCTTCCGCCTCATTCGCTAAGCTATCTTCTCTCTTCCTGTTGTTCAAAAAAGATCTTCTCTCTTCCTCTCCTCCTCACTATTGATTCTCTCGTCCTTTTACTTAATCAGAGATAGCTAAACGGAGACGTCAAACTCGGATTCCTCCTGGAGCGACGAGGCCAGTTACTTCTGCCGTTTCTCTTCTTCTGCATCCTCTTTCTGTATCTTTGCAATCTGCTTCTCAAAGGTGAAGTTCCTTAGGCTTTTGAGGAAGTTTCGATATATTATTTTTCTTTTCCACTACAAAAGTTTCTCTCTTTCCCTGTTAAGAGAAAGGTTTGTCCTTTGATAAGAGTGTCTTAATATTGAGTAAGTCAAATAAAAACAATCTTGGTGAATAAGCATAGCACCACAAAACAGAGGATGGCAGATCTGAGGTTCTAACTGATCCCTCAAGCCTATATGAGGCAAACTATGTGGGTAATGTTGAGTTTGACACCCTTGCATCTATTCAAAATGTGAGTGTATGCTTCTTTCATGTACTTAGAGCACCTCCAACGGAGGCTCTTAGAAGAGGTTCTAAAAAAAAAAAAGGATAAAACAAGAGGAACCGCTGCCTAACATATGGCTTTTGGAATTGATAAGAACCCTATACGTGTCTTCTTGGTATTGGTCGTCTCTCTTCGTCGATGCTTTTTGTTTTCTTTCTCAGAAATTTTGTCGTCGTTCCTCGTTGTTGCTGATCTTCATGCAGTGGTCGATTTAAGATTCTCGGCTCAAGGTGCTCGGGTTGGGATCGTGCATGACAGATCGACGAATCTGGGTTTCTAACATCGAGGTTCTGCAACTCTCGTACAGCCATGGATGATTTCTACTGATTTGCATCTCTGGTCCTTGAGTTTTTAACAAATTACGGTTTGACCCCAAAAACTTATGTTTGGTGCAGAAAAGTCCTCAAAACTGTCCTAAAACTTCTAATTGTGTTTTCCAGCCCCCTGTTTATGAAATATGTACAAATGCAACATCTAATGACACATAAATGCAACTTCTAAACATTAAAATTGATCAAAATTAATAGCTAAAAACATGTAAAAAACACTATACATCAGTTGCTCTCTTCCTCCAAAACTGTCTATGAAATCAAGGTGAAGATTCGAATTCTTTGAGTCCGGGATAAGACAATACATTATGTTTTCTTTTTCGAACGCATACAATACATTATAAAATTCAATAATTTATAAGTTTTGTAATATTTTAATTTTAATAATTTAACTTCTAATTTTTTTTAAAAAAAATTAAGAACCTCTAAAGAGTTCTACCATTGGACAATGACAAATTTAATTACATTAGTTGGGGTTCTAAACTTCACAAATTACAAAATTAATAACTAAACTAATCATTAGAGTTCTACCCATTGGAGATGGTCTTTATGTTTTTGCATATATGTATATTTATATTTATGCTATTTTGTGTATATGCTTTTAGGAGGGTTCAGACCTTTACGATGAGCTTGTTAAAGCTATAAAAGGAAAAACGGTTGGCCGTGACCATTTGATTTTTGGAGTGGCTCTGCATTTGGTAAGATCTATATACAAAATTTGCAATAACTAGTTATTGATTACTTGATTCTCATTTTCTTTTCGTTGACTCTAAGGCTTGTACTTTTTGCAATGTCATTATGATCGTAGAGATAATGGTCGAGGAGCTTGTGGATGTTTTCAAACACAAAGTAATGCTAAAAGTAAGTATAGTCTCCTCTCTGCATGTAATCTTTAGGCTACTGATTAGTTTCTGATTATTTATGCGGTTCCGATTTACAGAGCTACCGTAGGAGGGGCCAGACTTGTTCCTGAAGTCAGAGCCGGACCTGTACATAGTGTTACGAAACATTGAGATGGGGCCCCCACTTCTAAATTTTTTCTATATGTACATGTATGTATATTTATATAACTAATGTGATGTATACAACGTTGATAACAGAAGTTTAGTTGTGGAGATGTCAATGGAATATTAGGTGGGCCATGGGTAGTTATCGTTTTAGTGATAATAAATCATTTTTTATCTCTTTTTCCTCCTGGACCAAACGTACCCAGGTAACATTTCACTAAAAAAGTTAAAAAAACTGAAAAAATTCTTGGTTTTTAGGTAGAATTCAAAATTGTAACTGATTTTAACATATATTTTGTTGCGCACTCATCATAATCTCAATGGATTTAATTGTTTCTAATTTGAAAATTTTAATAGTCAAATTTTATAATATAAAAAATAAATTACAATATATACATATCAATTTTTTTTTTTTTTGAATAGGGCCCCCAATTTTACAGGTCCGGCTCTGCCTGAAGTCGTAATCCTTGTAAGTAGAAGAGAGGAGAGCCAGAATTGATTGAAAGCAACGACGCAGGAGAAACAAGTTTCAAAGGGAATCGATCTGTTTTACATTGACAACTCGATGCCTACAGTCAAGCTTGTCATCGAATGATGCTGATAAATATTTGGGATATTTCCAAATATTTATTATTTATTTTATTTGTTATTAGGTAATTATTTTTAGTCTTTAGAGTTTTAAGTTAATTATATATAGCCGTTTAGGCTTAAGTGTGTATTAAGTTTATGATTTGATTAATAAAATAAATTTTTCTAAAGAAGTTTCTATAATCCACTGAGAAGAGTATTCTCAAACTCTAAAGAGCTTTTGATTAAGCACTGTGAAAAGTATTCACAAACCCTAATTTCCGGATATTCTTATAATCAACGGATCTAGTTCTATCCCTAGAAGCTTCCGCTATATCAATGACCAACAGACACCATGAACAAAGAGTCACGGTCAACGGTTTGAGTTAGAGGATCATTGTTTGTAGTTTTTGAAATGGTTTTTTGTTTTTGTTTTTCAAAAACTACTTTATTATCCAATCAAGATTTTGAAAAAATTGATTCCCTAAAAATTAGGAAAACTAGGTTTTAAAATAACTAATCAATTGTAAACAAAAACCAGAATCTGGATTTTACTAGTCTTACAGTAGTAGTTGACGTTGGCTTTTGTATATTTTTACTTTTAGATTTTTAAATTTTAGTGGCAACACCTTAATCCTTACTGCATGGCTATATGTTTCCTATTCACGTTCACATGCATTTATTCACCATTATAATCTATAAACTTTATTAAAATAAAATATTAAAAATTTTAACATCCAAAGAAAGAACAACAATACTTTTTTCCAGAACAACAATTTTTTTTCTTCCGAAACAACAATATTTTTATTTATTTGATTGTTTGCTCTCATACTAAATTTGCACCACTAACTAATTTATGCAATCAGTTACTAAAAATGAAAATATTTTTTTAATGTTTAAAATCAACAAAAATAATTTGTGTAAGAAGGTAAGTGTAATTATTTTTTATTTTTCTTCTAAAAAAATACTTTTTGTTATTAATCTTTTATTTTATTGCAAAAAACCAAAATTAAAAACTAAAATCTGAAATCACCTTTCAAGTTTTTCAAAGAACCAAAATCTATAGCAAGATCAAAAACCGAAAACTAAAAACTAAAAGAAAAGCCAAAAACCAAAAACTAAAAGCTAGAAATGTGAAAACAATCATCACCTTAGTTTTCTTTTTCGCTAGGCTTAGCCTTTAGGTTTGGTTAACCAGTTTATTATTTATAAACCATTTTGAAACGTATAATTATAAATGAAATAATTTCATTTACTTTTTGGTATTGTTTTTGGTATTTATTGTTTTTATTAATTTGATTAAACAAAAAATATTTTTAAATTAAATTTTAAGATTGCTACAATTATATAAGTGGCTAATTGTGGTTATAATAGCTACAAATATGGTTTGTTGTTATTTGTAGATATTAGCTACAAATATGGTTTGTTGTTATTTGTAGATATTAGCTACAAATATAGTTTGTGGATAGGTTGTAGAATGACGGCCACGAATAGCAACGTTTTGCAAATAGCCACAAGCTCATAGTCAACAAAATATATTTGTGGCTATACATAGCTAGAAGTCAAATAGCTACAAAAATCAATCGATAGCCACAAAATATTTTGCGGCTATTTTCAGTTTTTCTCGTAGTGAGTGGAGTATCTGGGGAATTTTATCCAAGTCAGTGGTGTATCAACTGATCCTGCAAAGTTAAAAGCAGTAAGAGAGTGGCCAGTTCCTAAGAATCTGAAAACTTTAAGAGGTTTTCTCGGCTTAGCAGGGTATTACATGCACTTTGTTCAACATTTTGTGACAATAACAAGACCTTTTACGGTACTAACCAAGAAGGATGCGTTTACATGGAATGAGGAGGCACATGAAGCATTTATCAAGTTAAAGGAGACGTTGTGCAATGCACCGGTGTTGGCTCTGCCTCGCTTTAACAAGCAGTTCATTGTCAAAACTGATGCCTGTTGAGTTGGTATTGGAGAAGTGCTCATGCAGGAAGGTCATCATGTTGCTTATATAAGCAGACATCTCAAGGGAAGACAGCTACACCTTTCTATATACGAAAAGGAGTTACTGGCAGTAGTATATGCAGTAGGGAAATGGCGTCGTTACTTGCTTACCAACCATTTTATCATCAAGACTGATCAACGTAGTCTTAAATTTTTGTTGGAGCAGAGGTTGAATACACCAATTCAACAACAATTGTTGCCAAAGTTACTGGAATTTGATTATGAGATCCAGTATAAGCAAGGGAAGGACAATGTAGCCGCTGATGCTCTATCACGTGTGGAGGGTTCTAAGATATTGCATATGGAAATGACGGTATTGCAATGTGATCTCCTGAAACAGATTCAAGAAGAGTATGGGAATGATGAAGCGTTGCAGGAAGTGATCCAAGGATTACAGAGGGATCCAAAGTTTAAGAAACATTACACTTGGTTTCAAAATACACTACAAGAAATATTGGCATTAGCAGCGCCGAGAAAACGCTATCATATCGTTTTCGTAGCGTTTTTGTAAACGCTCTGACAGCCGCAGCTATAATAGACCCCCCCCCCCCCATATCGTAGCGAATTTTCGTGTGCTATAATAAACGGAGATATTATAGCGCTTCTCTATTGTTGTATTAAACCTTTTTAATAACGATGTCTTAGCGCTGGTAAATATTATTATATGGCGTTTTGTTTTTGTCATCAGAAATTTTATAATGACGTTTTGTTTAAGACATGGAATATGTTTTTATAACTTTAGTTTTTCTAAATGCATGCACCTATAATAGCATATCCTGTATGTCATTGAATAGTAAGAGGTAGCTTTTTTCTTGTGCTAGGACGTAAATTATGATAGCTTTAATTATTTTTTATATAGAAAATTGAATAATGAAATATTTGGTGGTTGATTTCCTGCTAAAATTGTTTGATTTGGAATATTGAATTGCATAAATTGTAAATTTTAAAAATATATATAATTAAAATTCAAATTTAGATTAGAGAGACATGCATTACAAACATTCAAGAAAGAAAAACATTGGACTGAAGCAAATTAACAAAACATACTTAAGCAAATACAACATACTGAAGCAATGGTAATTATAGTAGTGACGAGAACCCATGGATTGTGAGTTGCAGGAAGATTGGGTCGATGTTTTAGCGACGACCATTGCCTCCTGAGGACCGTCCTTGTTGTGGTGGAGCAGAGTCGTAGGCACCTATTGCTCGGAGATAGCGCAGGTAGTCTGGGTCGATGTCTTCTTCAGGTTCCTCAATGCGTATCAACCGGTAGCTTCTGAACTCGGCTCTGGTTATCTCATCTACATCATTTCCTCGTGAGGACTGTCCTCGTTGTGGTGGAGCTGTGTTGACTGATTCTTCTTGTGTCTTTTCTGGTTTGAGTTGTGGTTTCACTCCGGCTGCCGGGAGTGCACAGACGATGACCTTCCTTGCTTCCATTAGAGTTGCTAGACAGAAAAGTTAAACAAAGTTAGATCTTTACAATAATAATAAGACAGAAAACGGAACTAATTGAAGAATAAATTAGTGAAGATTAAACTGAAAAATTAACAAATATCTCAACACAAGGTAACAAATCGAACAAGATAATGGAGTTTGATATAAATCTTTGACTATCTGAACACAAGGTAACAAATCGAACAAGATATTGGAGTTTCTCTGACCTGGAAATTGAGATATCTTTGAGATCTGTAAGGCTTCAAATCTTTGTGGATCTGTAAGATTTGTTACCTTCATAATCAGATAAATATAATAATGAGCTTACATTAGTAAAATCAAGGGTTTAGAGGTAGCTAACCTGTAAGGACAGAGAACTCTGTAACCTAAATGGTGGCGGTGGAGAAGGTCGGAGAGATTTGTGATGGTATGAGATGGAATCGTGGTGGCTTACACAGATTTGTGGTGGTTTGAGATGGAATGAGAGATTCGTGGTGGATTAAGAGATAGAATCGTGGTGGCTTAAGAGAGATTTGTCGTGGTTTGAGGGTAGGAGAGAAGGCGATAAAGACAATAAAATTTACTTTGGCTCCCAAAATAAGGAAATTTTGGCTTTCCCTCCGAAAAGCCTCGTCGACCAATGAGAGACAAGGACGAGGATAACCTAAAAAACTAATCTCCACCGTTGAATCATCTCCATCGAATGGATATAATTAGTCGAATTTTTTTTCTAGTTTTCTCCACTAGATTTGTCGAAAATATGGTTCTAAGTAAGAACAGCTTAGATGTTGATCGATTTTGAGATGATTTAGGATGGTGTAAACTTGTATTTGATATATCTACATTTTAAAATGATCATATAATCAATACAAACTAAAAAATGCAAAGAATACATCATTATGTGAACATATAAATCCTAAACACTCAAAGTATACCAATTTATACACTAACCCCTAAAACTTCACACTAAAACGTTAACCCTCAAAGACAAAGGTGTGGTGGAAAGCTTAATTGATTCTTAATTTTGTCATTATTTATCTTTTGGTAACCTTCAATAAACACCATAACTTTTTTTTTTGAATGAATCACTCAACACTGTCATTACCATAAACCCAAAAACTAAAGCCTACACAATCAACCCTATCGTTACCCTAAACCCTAAATTGCTTTGGTATATGAAATTGTATTTGGTCATTTAATTTTGGGCATTTGTTGTGATTAAACATTTTAATTTTGGGCTATCCTTACATTTGAAATCATAAACACATTAGTTAAGATTGAAAAAGCATAGAAACATCCAAGAGGGGCAAATAACACATAGTCACGTTCTGAAACAAAGAAACAGAAAACCGATCATGTCTTAAAAAACAGAGTCATTAAAAACACACACAGTCTTATTGTTTGGTTCCTTTGGCTATGTTTTTAAACCTGGACAGAAAGACAAATCTGATTAGTTTGACATATTCCAACACTTATGTAACAGATAAACGAGATCATATCTCACAGGTAGAACTTTATCCTCTGGCCAGCAAGACAGCTTCCAAGTGCATCTTCCATATACTCGATCTCTGATGATGTCCTCCACACAGCAGCATCTTTAACCTTCACAACATCCACAAAGACTCGACATGCACCAGGCCCCAAAGGTTGAAAGTGGACAAGATGCTCAGGATTACTCGATGACCATCGTCCTTCAGCGATGACCACCTTATCTCCGGACAGGTCCAGCAGCTTGATTTTTTTATTAGGCTTGAATTTGTTACGCTGCAACCACAAACCAGTCAGCAGAACCAATATTCAGGAATCACAACCTGAACCAATCAAGTAGTGCAACCAGAAACCAGAAACCACAAACCACAAAGAAGAACCAATATTGAGGAATCACAACCAGAACCAATCAAGTAGTTCAAGGAAAGAAAGTACCTCTGATTTGCGAAGAAGAGATGCTGGAATTACAGGTGACTGAACTTTCATTGTCGCTGCAGGTATCTTTGTGGGAGCTGGTGGAGTCAATGGAGAATCCGCATCATTCCTAGACTGATCTCTGACACTCGTTCCAGGTTTTTCAGTAGCTTTTGCACTCAGTGGAGACTTTTGATTCTTAGAAGTTGAACTTACTGCTTTTGAATTTCCTACTATAGAACTTCCTGCTTTAGAAATTTCTGAGTCAAACACAACTCTATTTGCTGGCCATGCTACAAAACAGTTCTGATAATCCTCCATAGTTGTCTTCCCCACAGTAGGCCTCCATATGTATGCTCACGGTTTACTACCTCATCCACATACACTTTTATTGCATTTGGACCAAGAGGAAGTCCATTGACCAATGTTTGTGGTTCTTTCGTCTGCCATCGGCCTACAGCAACGACTTCCCCATTATGTACGTAGTCCATGAGTTTGCATTTGTTATTTGAACTGCTGAAAGGGCTCTGCAAAACAAAAACAAACAATTTTGAATAAAAAGACTCAGACTGAGACTCAGATTCAGCTATAGAGGAAGAGGAAAATTAACCTTAGGAGCATTGTCCTCTAGTAAACCTGCCGTTGGAACAATACAATGATCGGAATGCCATGCAATCATTTCTCCTACTGCATCCCCTATGGTAAACATATTAGGTGCAGGTCTCCATAAAAAGGTTTCTGGTTTTGTTGCAGTTTCAACTAAAACCTTCACAGCATTAGGCCCTAACGGAATCCCATTAACTAACTCCTCAGGTTCCGATGAAACAACCCGTCCCTCAGCAACATTGACATCGACAGCAGACCAGTCCACAATATTAACACTTCAGAAGTAACTTGGTATTTACACTCTACGTGAAATACAAAAGTTTCAAATCAATTCATATCTACAATTATAGATATAGATTACGACAGAGGAAGCCAGTCCATACCTTGTTATTCAAGTTTTCACTGACATCAGTTTCTTGTCCCTGATTATTCATCATGGCAATTTGCTGCTGCAAATCATAAACCTGTTTCTCCAGAGACACATGTTTTTTTTCCATGGCAGCCATGAAGTTGTTCTTAATTTGTAAACAGTTTAATTTGGTAATACTAATGCCTCTGCCCATTGCTCTCAACCTGCCAGGTTGATCAGGTCCCAATATCTCAGTTATCAGATCATGCTTTGGATTCGTTGAGGTTGAATCTTCACGACCCTCAAGTTCTATCTCTGACGCCTTTCTCTGGAAACACATGACAAATTATTATATCAACAAGCAGCAGACAATCAAACTTCATAAAATCTATGTGGTCAGATTGATTTTGACTTACTATCTTTTCAGCCGCATTCACATTGACAGGCGTTCCATCCTTCTTAGTTTGTGATTTGACCCACACTCTTAGCCTTGACACTTTTGATGGGTCTTCGCTAGCCTTAACCAGATCTTCTCTCAATCTCACCATTCCTTTACGACCGCAAGTGTGAGGGATCTGCTTCTGTCTTCTTTCCATGTAAGTGTCACTGACAACCTTGAAGGCATAACTTGTCTTCTCTCTAACGAATTTACGCCATTAAGTTGGAGTTACATTCTTGGGTCGCAACTCCATCCTTGCTTTCATTGTAGGAGCATTCCTGATTGTGGTTACCAGACGTGATTTGGATGCTCTCCACAAACATTCCATCTGCTTAAACAAATCATCCTTTTTGAACTCTTCGTCCACGTCAAACCTCATCTGCATTCACGTATGGGAGACACATTAGCATATAACCAAAATACATGATAAATGTATAAGTTTATTCAGGTTACCATAATAGACTACCATAGCACAGTTTTGATATATTCAGTAACCTTCCTCCAGTTATCAATGACCACAGGAACATGTTCACGTACTAAGGGACCCAAGTAGGAGGATAACATTACTGACCCTGGACCACAAGGTTCTCCCAAATCGGTGAAGTCAACATGTAGCCGTTCATTTGGATCCTTGGCAATCTGCTTCATCTTCGTTACTCCTCGACGTCTTTTACGCTGAGTAATTGTGTCAGTCTGAGTCTGATGTTCATCAGCTTCCTCAAGTTCTTCCTCCTCCATTTGGTCATGTTCTTCTTCCTCCATTTCATCATGCTCTTCGTCCTCCATTTGATTTTGCTCTCCTTCCTCCATTTCATTCTGCTTTTCTTCCTCCATTTCATTTTGCTCCTCTTCCTCTGAAAATTCTTTGTTTGGTACTTCTTCGAGGAGTTGCTCTTCTTACTCTGAAACTTCTTTATTTGGTACTTCTTCGAGGAATTGCTCTTCTTCCTCCATTTCAACCTCCATTTCTACCAATTGCTCCACTTATGTCTGCTTCTTCTTCGGTGTCCTTGACTTCTTCACACGCTTGTTCTTACGATTCCCCATCAAGGTTCACCTGAAACATAAAAGAGTGAGTAAGTGTCAATGTCTAAAAACACAATGAAACACATAACAAAATGCTGGAACTTAAACAAACAAGACTAAGAAAACATAGAATAAGATCAAAACAGACAACACTCAAGCAACGCAAACGCAGATAATTTCATTACAAACAAAAACATGTTCCTCCCATCAAACATTCATCACAACATCTGCAATATCAACCAAAAAAATGTTTCCTTTCAAACATAAATACCTTCACAGTCCGCCCTGGCATTTCTAGAATCATCAATCAAGTCATCAGCATCCATAGCTACAACTGCTGGCAATGGACCAACATCTGCATGACCATCTTCACAATCGTCTTCACTGTATCTTCTTGTAGGACCTCTCATAGCTACATACCAACTGGATGACTCATCTACTCTAGAATAAAATATTTGCTTGGCTTGTGAGGCGAGGATGTATGGATCTCTAGCAAAAGCCATTTGCCTTTGGTTCAGGTTGACTAGTGTGAAGCCATCTTCTACCTTCACTCCATTTCCTATGTTTTCCCATTGGCAGCGGAATACATGAATGTAGAATGTATTGTAGTCGATCAGTAGAATCTCCACCACTCTTCCATAGTAAGTTACTAAATCAACCATCTGAGAAGTGTCTTTTGCACTAGATCGACATATTTCTGTTGCCTCATATAAAACACCACTGTTCTGAGTTTGCATGTCAACTGAAATGGTGTGAAACCGCAGACCATTAATGATATAGCCACTGTAAGCCCTTGCGCTTGCGCGAGGACCGTAGGGCAACCACTTCAGTGTTTCTTCGTGATTCTGTGAAGTAATTGGTATCTATAACAGAAAATGTTAACTGTCAATACATATCTATAACAAAACACCATGACAATAAAATTCTTGCTCAGATTAGGAACTTGCCTGCTCTTTTAACCAGGATGCAAATTTCTGAGTATGGATTCTCCATAATGTTGTTGCATCACGTCTACATCTTTCATTACTGTCCTGTAGATGTTGTAGGTGCATGCTGCAAATTAAAACATGACAAATTATTAGCATCTCAAGATACAAACACTCAGCAGTAATTTATTTAAAAAAAATACAAGACTTACTCCACATAAGGTTCCACGATTGCCATATTGTGAATCACAGCAAGATGTACAATGTTCATATCCTTCTCAGAAAGAACACAATCAGTGCCTGCGGATATTGGACGTCCCTCCAGAATAGAGCTGCTCTCGAACTCAGTATTCCTTTCACGTTTCTCCTCATAACTTGTTGTCTTTTTCAAGAACTCACTGCAGAACCTAACGCATTCCTCTGCGAGATACGCTTCAGCAATACAACCCTCTGGTCTTGCAGGGTTTCTTACGAAGTCTTTCAGCACTTTCATGTACCTGAATAAGATCAAATTCATCGAAGGTTAGAAGCATGATTTTTTACTGCATAAGATAACAACTTAGAAGGTATAAGTGTACCTCTCAAATGGGTACATCCAACAGAAATGGACAGGTCCACATAACCGAGGTTCCCTGCCTAGATGAACTACCAAATGCACCATTATATCGAAGAAACTTGGCGGAAAAAACCTCTCAAACATGCATAGAGTTTCCACAATTTATGTTTCCATAATCTCTATTTTCTCTCTATCAATAACTCGCTGACAGAGATGATGAAAGAAAGCACACATCCGTCCAATAGCTATCCTAACACCTTTAGGTAATAACCCTGCAATAAAGAACCATTGGAGATCAGACTGAAGACATCTACTTCTGGACAAATACAAAGTTAAAAGAGCGTCAGTTGATACCTCTAATCGCAACCGGAAGAAGCTGTTGCATCAACACATGGTAATCATGTGATTTCATTCCTTATATCTTACATTCCTCCAGCTTCACACACCTTGATATATTTGAGCAGTAACCATCCGGACCATGAAATTCAGATAGACGCTTGCAAAATATTTTCTTCTCTTTGCTGGACAAAGACCAAGGAGCTGGAGGAAGGTAAGTTCATTTCCCACGGGGTTGAGGATGTAAATCCTTCCTAATGCCAAGCAGTTCAAGATCTTTTCGAGCGTTAAGTCCATCTTTTGATTTTCCACAATGCAACAACGTTGCGATAAGGCTTGCAGCAACATTTCTCTCGACGTGCATCACGTCTAAATTGTGTCTAACCGGGAGTTCCTATACAAAACAAACACACATAAGAGTGTCAAAGAAAGCTAGAGATAGAACATTTATTAAAAAAGTTGACAGATAACTAGATAAGAAACATACCTCCCAATAAGGCAACATGAAAAAGATTGACCGCTTCTTCCATCTAGATAGCTCCTCCTCATCTACTGCTTCTTCCTCTTCCTCTGATTCACTGAATTCATCATCCGACTCTGATCCAACAGGCTCTATAATCTTCCTCTTGGTTCCAGTTACTTTCGCATTTCCAAAATCATTCTTGTAATTTCTGAGTATTTGGCTTATGTTATGACCACTCAGAATCCTACCCTTTTTCCCATGCTCAGCTTTCCCGTCAAACCATGATTTCTTTCCACGATAAGCATGTCTCGGAGGTAGACCTTTCCGATGGGACATATATACGTGCTTCCTGCAATTAGTGAGCCACATACTATCTGTGTTTTTCCCACACACAGGACATCCCATTTTGCCCTTTACCTTACACCCTGCAAGATTTCCATACGCAGGAAAATCCTGAATGGTCCAGAAGCATTGCTCTTAACTTGAAAGTGGTGTGACTGAATGCATCATACGTGACCTCTCCTTGCTCCCACAGATGGTTTAGATCCTCTATAAGTGGTTCTAAGTACACATCAATATTGTTTCCAGGTTGGGTTGGACCAGGAATCAGCAATGACAACATGATGTTCTCCTCCTTCATACACTTCTCAGGTGACATGTTGTAATTCACTAGCAAAACCGGTCAAGCACTGTAGTTCACATTCTTCATGTTAAAAGGATTGAACCCATCAGTGGACAGTCCAAGCCTAAGATTCCTTTCTTCAGCAGTAAATAACGGGTATTTGTCATTCATTTGATCCCAAGTAACAAAATCAACTGGATGTCTGCTTTTTCCATCAGTGCTCTTGTTATTAAAATGCCACCTTAAGTCCTTCGCCATTTCCTCTGAACTGAACATCCTCTTCAGACGTGGAATTATCGGAAAATATCTCAGAACTTTCTGTGGAATACCTTTCTTCACATCATCTGTGCGCATGTTAATCTTCCATCTTGAAGCATTGCATTTCGGACAGTTGTCTAGCTTCTCAAACTCCTTTCTGAACAGACAACAGTCGTTCACACAAGTGTGTATCTTCTCATAGCCCATGTCAAAAGATTTCAGAAACCTTTTCACTTCGTACAAGGATGTGTACAAGACGTTCTCCTCGGGTAGCATCTGTGGCAAAGTCTCCAGCAAAAGATCGAAGCTTCTATCAGACCAACCACTCTGTGTATTTATCCTAAAGAGTGAAACTATCGCCGACAGCTTGATGTGGTTAGCACAACTTGGATACAGAGGTGTCTCTGAATCTGCTAGCTTAGCAAGAAACTCATCTTCTTCCTTATCTTCACCTTCAGCAACCTCACTTAGATCACACTGCCTAATAAAATCTTCATCAAGAAACTCAGCTGCTTGGTATAACCCTAAAATCTCTTTGTTCCTCTCACTTGCATTGCTTCTACAGTCAGCCCCTGATATTACTTCTCCATGATGATACCAATCCTCCCGCAGCTTGTAACTCAAATACATTCCCCTAGTTACTAAATGATCAACAACAACATCGGCTGAGTGACGATCTACATTGCGACAGTCTATGCATGGGCAAATGACCAACTCACACTCTGCTAAATCTGCACCAACACACCTCACAAACTCCCACGCACCTCTCTCATAACGAGGATCAGCTCTTCGGTTAAGACACATGAAAGCATAATTTTAACCCTTTTAATCACACAAAAAACACAAAAAAACAGTAACTATAATATATATTGTTTTTCCTTACCTGTTTAGATGAACCCATGACTTTTCACCATTTTTATGTTCTAAGTTTCTAACCGATAACCAAAAAAATAAAACAAACCCATAAGAGTATGTCAAACACCAAACACACACATTGTCATTCACATAAGAACCAGTAAACAATCAACTACTCAATCGTCAAACAATCAGATATTAAAACTCACACAATCAACACACAATATAAAATGGTCGAAAAAGAATCACCTCAATAAGATCCTTCAGATTTCAACTCGACTTCACTCCAGAAATGAACAATCAAAAGTTCAAACCTGCAAATCAAAAGAGAACAAACAAGAACCACAAATCAAATTGTATAAGCCCAAAAAAAAATCAAACTTCAGTCCTCACGATATCAATCCGAGACAGATTTGATTATCTCTAACCTGACTTGGGTTAATACAGACAAAATCGAAACTGGGTTTCGCCTGCAATCTGACCGCCGGCGACGACAACAGCACCGGCAGGAAGATCTTCGTGAAATTTTGGAGAGATCGAGGTATTGATGAGAAGGAGAGGAGGAAAAGACCAAAAATAAACCAAGCCCTTTACACTTTACCGCTATTAATGTATTTTTTTATTCATTTTATTTCCCGGGTTAATGAAATTTTTCACTAGCGATTAAATAAAGCTACGAAAAAGTCGGGTTTCGGATTTAACAACTTTTAGTAGCACTTCGTGAATTCGTGCTACCGTGAACTGCTACCAATACCCATATTTCTTGTAGTGATATTCTCAGGAGGAATAATAAGATTGTAGTACCTAACAAGGTGGCGTTAAGGAACTTAATCTTGGAATGGTTACATGGCTCTGGTCAGAGTGGGCATTCAACAAGAGATGTAACGATTCAGAGGGTTAAAGGTCTATTTTACTGGAAGGGCTTGGCTAAGGATATACAAGCCTATCTCAGGAGTTGTGTGATATGTCAGAGTTGTAAGTACGATACAGCTGCGAGTCCTGGCTTCTTACAACGATTACCTATTCTGGAGGCCATGTGGATTGACATATCCATGGACTTTATTGATGGATTACCGGTCTCTATTGGAAAATATGTAATCCTTGTGGTGGTAGATCGATTGAGCAACGAAGCGCACTTCATGGCACTATCACACCCATATACTGCAGCTTCTGTGGCACAAAAATTCTTGGATAATGTTTACAAGCTTTGTGGGTTTCCTTGTTCTATTGTCAGTGATAGGGACTCAGTCTTTCTCAGTGAGTTTTGGCAAGAACTGTTCAAGTTAGAGGCTTGTTCTTTGAACACATCAACGGCTTATCACCCGCAAAGCGATGGTCAAATGGAGGTTGTTAATAGGTGTTTGGAGACCTATTTGAGGTGCATGACGAGTGATAAACCATACTTGTAGAGCAAATGGTTACCACTAGCTGAATATTGGTACAACACCAACTACCATACGGCTACTAACTCCATGCCTTATGAGATAGTGTATGGTCAACCGCCACCAATTCACTTGCCCTACCTTCTTGGAGAGTTTAAGGTACAGGTAGTAGCTAAATGTTTGGAAGAAAGGGAGAAGATGCTGCTGATTGTCAAGTTTCATCTATTGAGGGCTCAACACAGAATGAAGCAATTGGCAGATCGCCATCGAAGTGATAAAAGTTTTGAGATTGGAGATTGGGTATTCTTGAAGCTTCAACCGTATAGACAACAAACGGTGGCTCATAGAACTTCAAACAAGATATCTCCGAAGTACTATGGACCATATAAGATCTTGGATAAGTTTGGTTCGGTTGCGTCTAAGCTGGAGCTGCCTACGACATCCCAAATTCATCCAGTCTTTCATATATCTCAGTTAAAGAAGCTGGTGGGTAATGTCTCTACTACTACACAACTATCGTCGGTCATATATGAGCCACTGATTAAAACATCGGAGTGTATTTTGGAGAGGAAGATGGTGAACAGGAAGATTCAAGCTGCTACTATGATACTTGTTAAATGGGAAAATCAGTTGGAAGAAGAAGCCACTTGAGAGTTTATGTTTGAATTTCAGCGCAAGTATCCACACTTCTCAACTTAACCTTGTGGTCAAGGTTCTTTGGAGAGGGAGGGTGTGTAAGAGTTAAAGAAGAAGGACAGATGGCAACAGAATAGTGGAGAGGAGGTTGTTAGAGTCGTTAAGAAGCGTAGCTGAAGAAGGACGGATGGCAGAAGCTCAATGGACGATCAAAGAAGGTTGTTACGAAGTTGTTACGGAGGAAAACAAAGTATAAAACACAGAGTGTTGTATTTTTTTCATTCATTCAAAATCATTGTAAACATTTTTCTCAAATCTAATAAAATTCTTTGGTGTTCTTGAGTTTACTGCGTTTGAAGATCCTTCTCTTTCAAGATCTTCCATAGGTAAATTTCAATTCCACGTTTTACGAACGTTGAATCGATCGTAGAGAGTAAACTCAAGTTAACTCTATCGTAATTAGACAACGACAGTAAACAACCCCGAAACAAGAGAACCAAGCACGATAGGACTAAAGAGTGTGATATGGAAGATCAAGGCTCCGAGAAAGCTCAAACACTTTCTATGGCAAGCTACAGCAGGATACATGGCGACAGCGAAACAACTAAACGAAAGGCATTGTGCTCGAGATAGCATATGTGTCCGTTGCGGTGCAGACAGCGAGTCTATCAACCATACTCTCTTCGAGTGCCCGCTTGCGCTACAATGCTGGGAGTTATCCCCGATGCCATCTCTTCCGGGAGTTTTCTCGTGCGACTCTCTGTACGCAAACATGGACTTTCTACTCCTACGTGCAAAGGCCAATGGAGTGAGCTCTGATGTGTTAGGTGCATTTCCTTGGATTGCTTGGTATATTTGGAAAGCACGTAATGAAAAGTCTTCAAGAATAAGGATATAACACCAATGGATACACTCCAAATAGCAGTCAAGGAAGCTGAAAGCTGGATGTTAGCGTAGAGAGTAGAAGTGGAGCCGGAAAGAGAAGCAATGGAGCAACAGAGAACAGAGACCAGGGCAACACAGACGACCCGCTCAACTCGATGGAGATGCCAAACGGATGCGTCTTGGATAAACGAGAAAGACATGGCTAGATTGGGCTTCATACTGCTTGACGATGGTACCCCGGTCTTGTTTGGAGCGCAAGGAAGAAGACATGATGTGTCTGCTCTTCATGCAGAAGCAGAGGGACTGATGTGGGCTATGCAAGAGGTTTTGAAACATGGAAACAGAGAGATACGATTTGAGACAGACTGCAACCAACTGATCAAACTCATCGAAGAGGATGAAGACTGGCCTTCAATGGCACCTGAGATAGATGAGATTAAAGCTCTTTCTACAAATTCACTCAGTTCTCTATAGCATACATCCCAAGAAGGATGAACACCCGTGCGGACTCCCTTGCAAAAGGAGGAAGATCACGAGTCTTTGTCACCCCCTTCGTAAGCTGTTTTGCACCAAGTTGGCTAGCTCCTTATGCTGGCCAAGAAGCTACGAACTAGTTGCTTTAGATTTCTATTTTCGATGTCAAAAAAAAAAAAGACAACGACGAATTGATGTGATGATGAAGAAGATGTGATGGCGAAGAGGAAGAGATACAAAGATTTCTTCGATGACGAGCTGATGACGGAGGAGCTGTGGGAGATCGCCAATGACGAGAGCATAATTTATGAAAATTAAAAATTTAAATATAATTTAATATAATGTAACTAGAGAATTGTGAGAGACACAATGGTAATTTACCCTATTTAATGAAACTTAAATAAATCAATTTAAGTCTTTGAGTGTTTTTGTGAAGAAAAACCTTATTTATTAAGACTATTTCTCTATAATTTTGTATTTAATCACGTACTACATATATGGTAAAATTAAGACAGAAAAACAGAAAACGTATCAAACTAATTTGATAATAATGATTTTTAGAAAAACAAAACGTAAAATATTTATGCGTGGTTGGAAGAATAAATAATATTAAAAATCAACAAAACGTAAACAATTATGGACATGTTTAATCAGATCTATTATAATAAGCAAATAAAACGGGTATAACAAAGTGGTTCTATGGTCTAGCAGTTAGGACATTGGACTCTGAATCCAGTAACCCGAGTTCAAATCTCGGTAGAACCTTCTTATTTATCGTAATGCGAAGCTTCCCACTTGTAAATAAAATAGTCAACGGCCATTTTAATTCACACGTTCGGTAGCAGATCAGATGGAATCAAAACGAAGAAAGTGGAACTGAAAAATTTAAACGAAACCAATCTTCCCTTTTAACCAGCCGAGGAAAACCCAATCTCCAAGAATTGAAATTTACAAAGATCTAGAAAATGTGAATTACAATTCTAACCCCGCCAATCCTAACCCAAAAAAAAAAAAGACAAAATAAATAAGGAGACGAAGAAAAATAATAATCTTGAACAAAAAAACATATTCTATGCTGCTACCTGAGAGGACTCTCTTTGCCTCTGGTTATTAACGACACAAAGAATCGATGAACCAATCCTAAAAATCTTATCCTCTCACCTGAGAACTACATCTTCCCCATAAGCTGCAGGTTCAGGCACAATCTCACTAGACTGCCTTCTTCTCGACGATGAGTTCCCATTGTTATTATTCCTTCCACTGCTCCCTTGCGACCCTGAGTTTATCAAACCCCCACCACCATTTGTTGTTCCTACAGCTTGAACAGCTGTTACATCCGACGCGCTTTGCCTCCAGCTCCCGAATATAGCAGCGTTCCAAGACCCTCTCGACGAGTTTGTTCTCAACCGTGAAGAGCCTGAGCCAGAGTTGGTATCCTCTCTCACTACTTTCAACGGATTCTCAAGTGCGTTCACTATGTGTCTCATCAACGGCCTTCTTGTTGGTTTTGGGTTTAGGCATGACTTTGCGATGATAGCCATCGCCCAGACTTCTTCTAGAAGGTCCTCGTCCACCAATAACGACGGGTCTAGGATCTTGGTCACTAGCTCCTTCTCGTTTGTGCTGATGTATTGCAAAGCTTCTTCCATGTATGCTTTTGCCTCTGCGTTGTCCGGCGAGCTGATCCCGAGCTTCCCCGTGACTAGCTCAAGTAACACTTTGCCGAAGCAGTAGACATCATAGGCGCATGTTGCATTTGCTGCACCTGAACAGAGATAAAAGCAATCAGATGGCTTCAAAAAAATCACAAACATATTGGTTCAGACACTAAACTACAAGTCCCCTACAAATACACCTACGAACCTGCTACTTTGAAACACATGTTACGTTGCTACTAGAGCCTAACAAACTATATGTTATACTAGAAAAGAAGCAATTGCACCTCTTACATACAGATTATACTCCCAAAATGTAAAAAGCTTTAAACTGAAGTTTATTTTGTAATGAAAGTTTTATGATATCCAAAGCATACACATACCTGAAGAGGATGCTTCAGTCGATCTGCAAGAGTAAGAAACGAAAAGGGAGAAGCATTAGTAAAACTCGAAATCGCTTTTTTTTAATGTTTTTGTGACGATACAGCATACAGAGAATGGTTAATGTCATGGAGCACACTTACTGTGGTAACCGAAGTAAACGAGAAATCCTGCTCTGATAAGCATCACCTTGAACGTATGCCTCGCTTAGGCTTCCAAGACGTACCTCAAACTTATCATCAAGAAGTATACTACTTGCTTGCACATCTCTATATCACATTGACAAACACACACACACATGAGTAAGTACTCTCGCTTACTAGACCAATAGAGAAACAAGTAATCAAGGTGTTCCTTCCATCTATGAAGCTAACTCTTAACAATCAAGACTATATGATACTTAGAAGATGTAAACACTTTCACTACAGTAAACAGGATTCTCTATGTCAAATCCTTTCAACAGAACCAAGAGTTTATTAGTACCTATGAACAAGAGGTGGGGAACACTCGTGATGCAAGTAAGCTAGCCCCTCGGCTGCACCAAGAGCAATCTTCAACCTTGTTATCCAATCCAAAGACTTCAACCCATCACCTTCGTTGTCCGACTTCCTAAACAAAGCGCTAGCCAGATCTCCGTTCCTCATAAACTTGTACACCAATAGCTTCTGCCCCTCATTCTCCAAGCAGTGTCCAAGACATGGAACCAGCCTCTGGTGTCCAGCTTTACTCAACAGCTCAAGCTCCGCTATATACCCTTCGTTTTTACTCTCCTTCGTATTGATCTTCTTTATAACAATGGGCGTTCCGTTATCCAAGAAGCCTCGGAACAAACTCCCGGAGTGGCCACGTTTGATCAGATTGGCATCATTGAAGTCCCCTGTCGCTTGGAGAAGGTGATCATACGTAAACGCATTCCCAAGACGCGACAAATCAAAGGTCTGTGCTCCTTTAGGTGGCTGAGAAGCTTCGGTTACAGGTTTGGGTCTGTCACCGCCCCCTCCTTGACCCTCTCTGCCTCTTCGACGCATCCATAGAACCACAAGAATGGGCAAGAGAATGAATATCAGAATAAAACCAATCCCTCCACCGACTGATGCTAATATAATCACAGTCCTGCGGCTTAGCCCTGTAGAAGAAGCCTTTTTAGAAGTAGGACGTCCGAAATCATCAAAGTCTAACCCTTTAGCTGTGTAGAAGGATGAACAATCTTCTGAAGACTTCTGTCTCTTCTCGTTTTGAAGGCAGTTTCTGGTCAGAGACGCGTTTGCTCTGAGCACATAATCTGGAACCTTGCCTTCAAAGTAGTTACCTGAGAGGTACATGGCACTGAACCTTGTGAGAATCCTTGTGAGCTCGCCGTAGAACATGTTCGAGGAGATATCGACCACATCTGCATTCGGACCAGAGCTAGAGTTCGGTAGCATCCCAGTGAAGTTGTTCTTAGCAATGTCGAGGATCCGTAACTTGGGCAAAGACCAATACGCATCAGGTAGATTACCGGAGAAACCGTTTTCTCTCAGAAGTAAGCTCTGAAGCTGGCTCATAGCACCAAACAGATCAGCTGGTAAAGCTCCGCTCAAGAGGTTGTCACCAATCACCATGTTCCGCAGATTCGTTAACTTTCTAAACTCCAGAGGAACTGAACCAGACAATGAGTTGATGCTGAGATCAAGATCAACAAGATTGACGAGATCTCCAAGCTCTGGAGGAATCGAAGACGAGAAGCTATTGCTTGAGAAGTTCAAGTAGAGAAGCTTCGACAGCAATCCCACACCAGGAGGGATTGGACCAGTGAGGTAATTAGAAGAAACATCAAGACTCGTGAGGTTCAGCAACGAGCTGAACGAAGGAGGAAGAGCTCCGGTGAGCGTGTTCCTAGAGAGATCAAGCTCCGAAAGACTCGACAGCTCCCCTAAACTGCTCGGAACCGAACCGGTGAGACTGTTACGAGACAAGTTCAAACTCACCAAGCTGGTGAGGTTACCGAGTGTTACGGGAACAACACCGTCCACGGAACAAGAGCTAAGATCCAAGACGCGCAATGTCGTCAAACTAACACCAAACCAATAAGGAACAGAACCAGGCAATTCAAATCCAGACGCGTTGAAATAAGCTAAGCGAGTGAGATTAAGGAGCGGATCAACGGCGAACTGAGGATTCTGCTTACCGATCCTCGTCCTCTTGAAACCGGAGATGTTGATCCCGATGATGCTTCCGTTGCCGTCGCATTGTATCCCTCTCCAGACGCGACAGGGATCGCCTTTGATTGGCCAATCGGTTCCTTTTAAACCGAGAGTGGACCTGAGACGAAGCAGAGTGAGCAGCTCGTCGAATCGAGTCCGTTGTTTCGCAACGGCGACGCAGTCGAACAGTAACAGAGACAAGAAGAAGAAGGATGAGACGAAACACAATGCGCTTCTTCGATCCACCATTGTTTATGGACAACACTCTCATCTTCCACTCTCACACATCATCATAAATCACTGACAGAAACAAACCCTAGATTTTTTTAAGCAGAATTAAAACCCTAAGAGATGGTTTGGAGAAGACAGAGACAGATACGGTTCCTACCTTCACATACATTAATAAACCCACCTCTCTCTCTCTCTCTCTCTCTCTCTCTCTCTCTTTCTCTGATAATCCTAATTACTAATCTCAGAGAAAATCATCACTATCCTTAAAATTAGAACTGAAATAGTAAAAAGTCTTTAGTAGAGAGAGAAGAAGATCGAGATGGTTGAGAAAACACTGTCACACTCTTCTCTCTCTCCCCTCTAAACTTCAAAATTAAAAAAAAAAGAGAGAGAATTAAGTAACAAATCAATTAATTATCACTGTACATAAATGACGAAGAGAAAATCTTGTTTAAATTAATTTCAAATTTTAGATATTTTAAGAAACTTTCGTTTTATGGTTGGTTTGACCTTCCCGGTGATCCCGCCGGGAGCCAGCTAAGCGCCGCAGTTAATATTCTAAAAGAGTTTGGGTACAAAAGTTACTTTTTCTAGTTTTATTTTTCTTTTCTTTTTTTAATTGTTATATCAAACTTATGGTTGTGCAGTTTATATATATCATTCATGTAGTAAATTCAGCTTTGCCTGGAAGAGTGAAGTAAAAATCTATTGATAATATACATACACTCTTTTTTTTTTGAACTGATAATACATACATTCTTCCGACCAAAATGCAGAGTTATATTCGTTTTTAGTTTGTTATCTTGTGATAATATGGATTAATTATACGATAAGGAGTCACCATTAATCTTTGGATGATTAATTAGTTATATAAACTGAATTGTTCAAATTTCCAAAAAAAAATTAATAAGTTAAACTATGACAATTCGACAAGTTGAACGGAACTGTAAAGTATTTTTAATATGTTAGAACCAATGTTTTTAAATCTGATCTGAACATTCAACCGAACTATTTCTGGGTAATTAGGTCAATAGATCGACCGCGGACGAACCATAGATCAATAGTTTAATAAATTTTAAATATAATTTTATATATACATATCAAAATTGTAACAAATTAGGAATTAGATATATAATAAAAATATTTAACAAAACCAAAATTAATAAATATTTAAATGTCTAATGTAAATAATAAAATTAAAATAAACCAAAAGCAAAACATCAGAAGAATTCTAATAACATGTCAACAACAAAAAGTAAACTAAATAAATAAACAAACGATTATTTTTCTTGCAAACATAAATTATACAAAAAGTAAACTAAATAAATAAACAAACGATTATTTGATGCTCAAATTTATTCTTTTTTAATATGCATCATCTCAAATAGTGATACACTAGGCTTACAACTAAAAGAAAAATTAGTTTGATTAAAAATTTATATAGCTAAGTTTTGAAAACCGGAGCATCACATGGAAAATAGCGTCACCATTCATCTAAACATTCATGAATATATAATATAATATTTTTTATATAAGACTTTAAGTCAAATTGGATTACATATCGGATTACCCATGAGTTCAATTGGTAATCGAGTCTTGGATTTTAATGATTTTTTTATGGATTTTATCAAATTGTTAAATAACAATTTTTTCTTGAAATCTAAATCGGATTATATATCAAGTCATCGGGTTCCCTGGTTCGACCTTAAATTTGGGTCGATTTTCAAAACATTAGTTGGAACTATATAATATTTAAACAGAGCAAAACATGTGATTGGAAACTTTTATAAGTATATTTATTCAACGAATCATGCGTCGTTACTTTTTCAAAACCTTTACAAAATCATGATTAGGAAGATTCATGAATAGTGAAATATAGGCGCACTTTTAATTATATGTTCAAATAAATAATAATATAGTTAAAGGATAACTTTTCTAAATAGTCTTTGTTCCCTAAACAGCATCTAAAGATCAAAGTGCCAAATTAGATTTTAGTGGAAAGATAAATAACAATTATACTCTTATTTCTAATTTCTAATTTTACTTAATTATTTATTAAATATATTTAAAAAAATATCAAAAAACCGAAAGTAATAAGATCAAAAATATTTTCTGTCAAAATTACCTTATCTGGATACTTTATTTTTTTGAAAATTAAATTTCCCAATTATTTTAGAAATATATTTTCTTAAAAGAAAATAATGAAGGCCTTCATGAATATGTGATATATTCTTAATTTTTTAAAAGAAAAAAGTCTTGAATTTAAGAATATTTTCATAAATGTGTAATAAGTCTTCCTTAGTTATAACTTTAATGAATACTAGATTTTGACCCGCGCTTTGAAAGCGCGGGATATTTTTCGTTGAAAAATTTATTAATCCATCTATTTGTTCACTAATATGTTTAGGCACGTGCGTTCAATTTTCTGTTCGACTGTAATTTTTTTTTTTTCGGTTTCGGTTGTGATTTTTTTTTCGAATTAAAAAATATAGAGACCGTTCGATTATTTGTGAATTTAGGTTTGGTTTCGGATTAATTAGTTTAGCTCTCAGTTTGATTGGGATAAAAATATTAAAACTCGATAAAGTTTTGAGTTTAAATTGGTGCTAGTTCGGTACCTATTTTTTGGATAATACGGTTAAAAATCACATTTTTTTATTTTTAGAATAAAATTGGCTAAATTTAAATATTTAACATATAATATTCTTGTGATTTCGTTGTATTGAGAAATCCGTATCTTACATAGTAATATTTCTTATCTTTTATAAATATATTTATATTGAAGTTGATTTTAATAATGAAAATAAATTATATTTAAAACTCTTACAATATATAATAACTTCATGAAAACTATCAAGATTTTTTATTTTAAAATTAACATTTATAATACAAAATAAGAACCATTTTAAAATTAATTCATAAAAATAACTATTTTTAATAAGAACAAAATTACCCATGTTTATGTTAACGAATATAAAAAAGTAAGAACTGAGATTTAAAACCTATAGGATCAAAAATTACATGAAGGGTTACTGGTAAATTGGGCTTACAAATCAACGACCAACTTTTTTTTTCTATAACCCAACCCAAAACAGGTTTAAGTATCCTCAAACCGAGAAAATATAATGCTTAGTTTTAGGAGAAACTTGGGGAGAAAGTTGAGGGATCTTCTGTTTATTATCGAATATCTCTATCTTTTAAAATTAGTATTCGGAAAATTCAGTTACCATGTTGATATCACTCAAATTACCCTAAGAAGTGATTTTACTCTCTCAAATAAGAGGTTCAATTGTAGTACTTAGGGATCGAATCCACAGAGAGCTAGGGCACACAATAGACTAAAAATCAAGATTAAGCCAGGCAAACAGTTTATAATGCAGTAAACAAATGAAAGCAAGGTGAACAAAGTATTTGTTCGATTGGTTGATTGTGGTTGTAAAGAGTTAGGAGAAATTGCTAGACCTAGGGATTTATCAATCAAGAGATTCAAAACTACAATTCAAGGATGCTAATGGTTTGTAGATTAATTCTAGAACTCGATTTTAATAAGTAAGCAATCCAGCTTTCGCATGCAATTGCTAATCAGATGTCTAAGTCCAGTCTCAGCTGTCGCTTGTTGACTTGGAGCGAGTGTCGATCGATGCTATGGCCTGAGCGTCGATCGATACTTCCTTAGACAAGCATTAACGACCTAATCGATTTAGTTCAACTAGATTCCTAGACCAACTCTCGTATGCGCCTAGGTATCTAATCCAGCAGAGTTCGGGTTCCGTTAACTGATTGCACTTTCGTGCCTCTCAACTATCCTATGATTCTAAGTTCAAACAATTAGTCACACTGTCGTGCTATTCTAACAATTCCAGATCCTAGTATTACAAATCACCCTTGTGTAGAGATCTATAGATAATCTAGCAATCCTAATTGATTATCAGTTTGACATTAAGCTCATGAAATCCCTAAACCTAACAAGATGAATTACTCAGACATGCAAGCAATAACACAAATCATAGTCTGAATAATATAATAAATAAGAAATTAGTGATAAAACCAATGAATTGATCTTCTCTCCAAACCTAAGAGAAAACAATAGAATAGGATAATAGAAAGCGTAGCCGTCAAAAGTGGCTTAGAAATAACATAAATAGGGTTTCTGGTCGTCCAAAGATATTCTGGTAATTTGTGGTTTCTTCTGGGCTTCAGTCGGTCATCAAATATGCTCGGACTGCATTCTGGTATCCATATCGATCGATGTCAAGAGTTCTGCATCGATCGACATACGTTCCTCTTCTCGACAGTTTCCTCTCGCGAGGCAGACTGACCACTCCTCAGCAAAACGGGTATAACTTCTGCTACAAGATGCTGATTGACCTCAAACTGGTGGCATTGGAAAGCTAACTCAAATCTATATCTTTTGTCAAAAGATGGGATCAATTTAACGGTGGAAAGGTCTCCATCCATAGCTAGACATCTGACGCGTCTGTGCAGTTCTGCACCTCAAAAGACTCCAAAATCACCATATTACTCTAAATAGACTCTATATAGTAGTAAATATATATTAAAATACTTATAGACCATGGCTAAAAGTGGGTAAAATCCATGGTCTATCAACTCCCTCAGACTTACCCTTTTGTCTGTCCTCAAGCAAAACAAATGGGCAGTCTCTCTGAAAGAGGATTGAAAACAGCAGGGACTCACATGATTTAAAACTTAGAATCATCACCTCTACAATATTGCAATCCACATCTAAGAAGTCATAATCACAAAAGCACATTATACCATATCCTAGCTTAGTAACCAAATTCACCTAGCCAACAACTTAGCAAATCATGTCTGACATTCCCCTCTACCAACCTCATTTCTTAACATAAATAAAAGTGCAGGCTTTACCTTGGGAGTATCGATCACAAGATGCAAGGATTTTAAACAAGTATCTAGATATACAGGTAAAAGTTAGTTCATATCTTTTCTCTCTACTAATTTCTCTCTTTAGTCAAAGTCTGCTTCTATTGCAAGATCATTGACCAAGATTGGACAAGCTTCCATGAATCAAAACTTAATGGTGGTTGCCACCAAGTCCTGTTCACTTCTTTTTGACATATATCCAAGAATTCATTTGAACCGAACCTTGATGATTGCCGCCACCAAGTCCCGTTCGAATTCTTTTTGTTGGAATCCTTATGAAACAAGCCTTAATGGTTGTAGCCACCAAGTCCTGTTCGGATTCCACCTAACTAACACCTATTATATATATATATATGTGTGTATTTTTCTTTTTTGTTGTTTTTTTTTTAGTCTTGTAAATAAATATCTCTACCTATAAATCTAGGGTCGAAATAGAGAGAGAAAAGGTCATAAATCTACACAAGGCTTTATCTTCCAGACTTGTTGAAGAATCCAATCCCATGTATACCAAGCCCCAAGACAAGCAGTTGTGTCAGGCTTAGTGTTGGAGGTCAGCTTTGGTTCTTTCAAACAATCTCAGCAAGTGTAAATAGTTGACAGGTTGATCCACTTTAGTATCTTTAGTACTATCTGCAATCAGCAAGTCTAGAATGGTGCTAAAGAGTGGTTAGATAACAAGCAAAAATCTAATAAGTTCATTATCCCTTTCTTGGCTCAATAAAACTATTTTGAAAATATTTTGATAAGACCCATTAACACACTAATATCAGTAAACATCCACTTAAACTACACTGTCCCCAGTGTGTATCTAGTCGGAGTTATTGTGATAAATAAATAATTAGTACTCAATTTAACAAGTGAGAACGATATACCTGACTGGATTAAGTGTCGATCGATGGAAAAGAGTTACCATCGGTCGCTGCAAGTAATATACTGTCGAGCGATATCGACATGCTCTCATTGATCGATATGCTGGGCAATCGTCTACTCGGATCTTTTATTTTTTATTTTTTTTCTTATTTTTTTTTCTAAATAACTAACAAAGACATAATATTAGTAGAACCTCCCCCAGACTTAAACAACACTATCTCCAGTGTTATACAGTCTAAGATCGGTGGGGAAATAAATCATAAGGACAATATTTAACAAGGAAAACCGGTATCCCTGACTTTGATGTGAGTGTCGACCAACACAGTTAAGTGCCGATCAATACTCTTGAAGCTCTGTCTATCGACACAGTTAAGTGGCAATCGATCGATGCTAGTGATGATGCTCTGTCGATCGATGATGCGCAGCCATCGTCGATCCTCGGGCAAACTCATCTTCCTCGGTTCTTTTCCTTTTACCTAAGTGTTTTGCTACAGTAATGCTGCTACAGTAACTCCCGATTTTCGGCAACAGTGTCGATCGATTTCCATGCTACAGTGTCGATCGATTTCCATGCTACAGTGTCGATCGATGCTACAGTGCCTCTGCTACAGTTCGGTTGCTACAGTACCGTCGTTACTGTTCATTTTTTTTTAAAACCAGTAATAAATAAAAACCTTAATCAGTAACAATCTAAAATAAACTGAAATAAATTACCTAATAGTGGGTTGCCTCCCACTCAGCGCTTATTTTTAGTTATTAGCTTGACTTTTGGATATCTGATTTAGTCTGGCTGAGGATGTGAACTAGCTCCAGAACAAGTCTCAGTGTCTCTCTTTCTCATCTTGTTGATGCAGTTGATAAAAGCTCTTGCAGAAACTTCTCCTTTCTCTCTCAGCTCTGGATCACATAGCACTCTTACCTTGGTAAAGGATTCAGAACCTTCTCTGCATCGCACTCTATACTCAAGACTGCCCTCTTGACATTGCAAAGGAACTACTGATAGGGAATCTGCATCTGCATTCCTTTTCTTTTTCTTCTTTCTATTATTTTTCCTTCCCCCAGACTTAGACTTTTTAGTCTCGGGCTGTTCTGAAAGTCTGAGGGTATCGACCGATGCTGAAAGCTTCGTGTCGATCGATTCTGAAGTCTGACAGTCATTCGATTCTGAAGGCTTATTGTCGATCGATTCTGAGGATTGGAAGTCGACCGATGCTGCAACTTTAATGTCGATCGACGCTGATTCTGGTATTGCAGGCTCGCGATTGAAATCAGCTGTAGGTCCTGGATCTTCAAACATCTCTATGCATGAAATAAGCTCCTCACTTTTCTTCTTTTCCATGGGATCATTGAAGACAGCTTCATCAACATTAGTCAAACACATCTTATTTCTCTTAAGATCACAAACTGCCCCTACTGTAGCCATGAAGGCTCTTCCAAAAAGAAGAGAAGATATCTGGCCAGATTTGCTCTTCACGACGTGAAAGTCCACAGGGAGACTGCAGTCTCCTATCTCTACATTGACATTCTGGATCATGCCTGCCGAGTTTGCCTTGGAGTTATCCACGAAAGTGAAACTATCATGAGAAGGCTCCATCTTCAATCCTAATAAATCAGCAGTGTCTATAGCTATGATACTTACTGCAGATCCAGTATCACAGAGGGCGTTTGGCAAGGTGTGATCATGTATACAACATGGAATCAAGAACTTTCCAGGATCGTGTTCCTTCTTTAGAGTCCTCTTAGGCTTACGCCGGACCTTGTTGAATAACATCTCAATGTCCTTATCCGTCTCTTTGCTCTCTCTGAAGAAATTACCAAGTATGTACTTATAATATGCATCCTCGAAAGACATATCCGTAGGAACTCTCTTCACCCTCTTGTGAAATCCATCAAGTTCCACTTTGTTAACTTCTCTCCTGAGGTATTTGGGAATAAAGACTTTCCTAGATTTGAGTATTTTCTCACTTTGAACTCCTTCTTTTGTTTCCTGCTTTTCCATCGAAGGTTCGTATCCATCCCATTGGCGTTGATCAACTCAACGAGAGAAGTTTCAGCTAGTGTTGATTGCTCTTGCTCTGGTGCTTCTGCAGATTGCTGTCTTATCTTCTCTGTTGTCTCTAAGCAAACTAATGTCTGAGATGGATTTCTAGTGGCATTCAAGCGGTGAGCATCAAGATCTGGTAAACGCACTTGATATGGCGTGAATGGATGATCAGTACTCGGCTGCTCTTGTCTATCGATGCAACCATGTTGCTATCGATCGATTCTTTCTTGTTGTTGTCTATCGATGCGCTCATGTTGTTGTCGATCGACTTCCTTTAATTTAACTCGAGCTCGGGTGGGAGGATGTGGGTGTCGAGCGGTGAAGTCGGAGTGGCTCTGAATTCTAACAATCTTGTCCGATCCCAAAAGTGGTGTCGATCGATGCTCGTCTGATGGTGTCGATCGACGCTCAAGTGATGATGTCGATCGATGCTCAGTCATTGGTGTCGGTCGACACCAATACGAGCTTCCTACAGACATAGAACTTTTGACTAGAAAAGCATATTCTTTCAGCTTCTTCTCAAGTACTTCTCCAAATCCATTATCTAAGATGTCATCAACCCTGTGTCTTTCAACTTCCACTGCATTCTCTTTAATCAGAGCTTCTTGCATCCTAACAGCTTCTGCAGTCTGAGAAGCTTGGGTGTATAGCATCTTAGCACGGGTATCTAAGGTTTCTAATCTTCCATTCAGCTATTTGCAGAGAAAATCCAAATGCAGATTCATATCCTCAGTCATCTCCAGCTGATCTTTCAAGAGCTCCTCCAGCTGAAATTCCATCTCATCTAAATGGCGCTGATCCTTATCCTGGTATATAGCTTGCTCCACCAATGAGACTTCATGTATAGAACCAGTCTCAGCCTCAACGATCTTGCTGTCATCCTTCACAACTGATTTTATCCTATGCATATCCAAATTTTTGGCACTGTTACTAGACACCAAGTTCTCAATCAGTCTCTTAGCTTCTTCTTGGGTCCTTGTCTCAAAGTTTCCTTCGCTTGCAGTATCCAGCATCACACGATATTGAAGATCAATACCCTTGTAGAACTTCTTCAACAGCTGAACCTCCGTAAAACCATGATGTGGACAGTCCCTTTGGTATCTCATGAACCTCTCCAAAGATCTTTTGAAAGCTTTTGTAGGTCCTTGGGAGAATGTCCAAATTTTATCTCTTATCTCTTGAGCTCGTGCTTCACCAAAGAATTCACGCAGGAACACCTTTTGGATGTCAGTCCAAGATGTAAGAGATCCTGGTGGTAGTTGCTTAAGCCAATGCGAAGCCTCTCCAACAAGTGAGTGTTTAAAGAGCTTGCAAAGCAGGTAGTCCTCAGGGACTCCATCCATACTGATAGCAGCAACAAGATCCTCAAATATATCCAGATGGTCCATAGGATGCTCGTGAGATAACCCATAGTAGGGTATATGTGCCACGAGTGTGTAATACTGTGGCTTCAGCTTGAAATTTGGTATATGAATCTCTGGAAGGCGAATGGCTGATCTGTTGGCGTAGTATTCATCAGGATTGTTGTAGTCAGCCAGTGTCCTTTGTCGAGCAGCCTCATCTATAGGTATAGCAGATCATGTAGCATCAGTATCGTGCTCAAGGATTGCAGTCCCCTGAGCATCTAGTTTCTGACCGGCTGCATTACACAGATGATCGCCAGGGTCATGCGGGTCTACATTCTCATCCCTCTGCAGCACAAGTGTCCCGATCATGTCTTCTCGCGGACTGGTATCGATCGATATTCGAGTTGAACTGTCGATCGTCGCTCTATGGTAAATGTCGATCGATGTGGAAGTGTTGGTGTCAATCGATACTGTGCATTTCTCAGTGCGGATCGAGCGTTCCAAACGTGCTGGGTCTGAGAAGAAAAGCAATTCGTCATTGCTGCTTCTGGTACTGATAAGCATGTACCTGAAAAACAAGAAATTTTTTTCGTAAGTAACTTAAAACAAAAATTAAAACCTAAACTAAACCTATTAATCAAGTCTATTGGCGATCAAAGCTCCCCGACCACAACGCCAAATTTGATATCACTCAAATTACCCTAAGAAGTGATTTTACTCTCTTAAATAAGAGGTTCAATTATAGTACTTAGGAATCGAATCCATAGAGAACTATGGCACACAATAGACTAGAAATCAAGATTAAGCTAGGCAAACAGTTTATAATGCAGTAAACAAATGAAAGAAAGGTGAACAAAGTATTTGTTCGATTGGTTGATTGAGGTAGGAGAAATAGCTAGACCTAGGGATTTATCAATCAAGAGATTCAAAACTACAATTCAAGGATGATAATGGTTTATAGATTAATTCTAGAACTCGATTTTAATAAGTAAGCAATCCAGCTTTCGCATGCAATTGCTAATCAGATGTCTACGTCCAGTCTCAGCTGTCGCTTGTTGACTTGGAGCGAGTGTCGATCGATGCTATGGCCTTAGCGTCGATCGATAGTTCCTTAGACAAGCATTAACGACCTAATTGATTTAGTTCAACTAGATTCCTAGACCAACTCTCGTATGCGCCTAGGTATCTAATCCAGCAGAATTCGGGTTCCGTTAATTGATTGCACTTTCGTGCCTCTCAACTATCCTATGATTCTAGGTTCAAACAATTAGTCACACTGTCGTCATATTCTAACGATTCCAGATCCTAGTATTACAAATCACCCTGGTGTAGAGATCTATAGATAATCTAGCAATCCTAATTGATTATTAGTTTGACATTAAGCTCATGAAATCCTTAAACCTAACAAGATGAATTACTCAGACATGAAAGCAATAACACAAATCATAGTCTGAATAATATAATAAATAAGAAATCAGTGATAAAACCAATGGAGTTCCAATTGATCTTCTCTCCAAACCTAAGAGAAAACAATAGAATAGGATAATAGAAAGCGTAGCCATCAACAGTGGCTTAGAAATAACATAAATAGGGTTTCTAGTCGTCCAAAGATATTCTGGTAATTTTTGGTTGCTTCTGGGCTTCAGTCGGTCATCAAATATGCTCGGCCTGCATTCTGGTATCCATATCGATCGATGTCAAGAGTTCTGCATCGATCGACATAAGTTCCTCTTCTCGACAGCTTTCTCTCGCCTGGCAGACTGACCACTCCTCAGTAAAACAGGCATAACTTCTGCTACAAGATGCTGATTGACCTCAAGCCGGTGGAATTGGAAAGCTAACTCAAAGATATATCTTGTGTCAAAAGATGGGCTCAATTTAACGGTGGAAAGGTCTCCATCCATAGCTAGACATATGACGCGCCCGTGCAGTTCTGCACCTCAAAAGACTCCAAAATCACCATATTTCTCCAGAACGTACATGAACCTGTAAATACTCTAAATAGACTCTATATAGTAGTAAATATATATTAAAACACTTATAGACCATGGATAAAAGTGGGTAAAATCCATGGTCTATCACATGTCAAACAGAATATATTCAATGCGTGTTCATTAAGTTAATTTAGTTAAATCTTGTTTCTATATATTATCTTTTGAATTTATTCCATGTAGCAATTACGAAAATGGATGTTATAGAATATTCTTGGAATTTATTTGATTTGAATCCGAAAATCTATGAGTTTCTATTTATTACGTTTTATATTTATATTTATATACCAAATTTGATAAATATAAATATTTAATTATTTAAATATTATTAGCTGTTTATAAGGTCAATAACACTGAAAACCAATGATTTCGAAATATGCTAACCCTATACTATAATAGTATAATTAATATTATTGAAAGATAATATTTAATATATTTCGGCAACTTCATATAAGAAAATTTTAAATAAGACATAGACATTATAATAAACTCCAATTTATTTGGTATAGTTTTTTGGACAATGGGTTTTTGATGGTGTTAATAGGGTTTGAATATAGTTAGGGTTTGAATATAGTTAGGGTATGAATAGAGTTTTAGGGTATAGAGTTAGAACACAAACGAATATGAATGAGTTAATAAACACCCACGAAACAAGCTTAAAAAACGATGGATAAATTGTTTAAATTATTTGGTTTTTTTGTTTAGTTGGACAGAAACATGCTACTTTCTAATTTGTTGGGCTTTTAATTTCCGAAAAACACTAAAAATAATTAAAAAAAGTAATAGAAATTTTTGTAATTAATTGAAAAAGTCAGGGGCATATTCCTAAGAAATATTTTGCTTTAATAGTATAGATTTAGAGTGGTTTTCATAAATGTGTACCACATCTTCCTTGATCTGACTTTTATGCATATTTAAATAAATATATATATATATATATATATATATAATATAATGTTGCCTCTTTTGTTTTTGGCTAAATCTTTTCTCCGTTGAAAATCGTTTATTAAAAAAATATATTATGATATCTTTATAAAATTTAGATATTAAATTCAGGAATGTCTTTATAAAACTGTAAGAAGATGTAATTTATATTCAAGAATATATTTTACTAAATATATACATAAATCAAATTTACTAACTTATTTACAAATATGTCATTATTAAGATCTTCTTAAAGATACATTTAAAGAAATTATTTATAAATACACATTTATGAAAGATTTCTTAAAATTTCTGAAGATATTATACATATTTATCAATATATTTCTAAAATTTAAGACGATGTTATACCTATTTATTAATATTGCTTCTCTAAATACGTATATAACTTAGATTCAAGAAAATATCATACACGTCTAGGAAGACCTTCTTAATTTTTTCTTAACAAATTTTTCTAAATTTTATATAGAAAATGTAGGGAAATATTAAATATTTATTTAATATATGTGTAATAACTTGTATAATTACCATTTACCACTTTAATAAGAAATAATTGGGTCACTTTGTCCTTTTCTAATTAGTTTGAAAACAAAAACATGTTTTGAGACCATTTCACAAAAATTAGTAGTTTAATCAATATTTTCATTTATATATGTTTCTTTTTTAAATTATAAACCCTAGTTTTAGAAAATAGGTCGCATATTTGTTTGGGTAAAACATTTTTCATAAGTGTAAATATATTCTAATTAATTTAAATAAGTACATAAACTTCTATAATATTGTCTAAACATGATTTGGTAAATAATTTTTCTGAAATCTTCTTACATATTGTTACCAGATTTATTTTCATAAAATGATATGATTTTTGAAAATATGACGTGATATTATGTTAATTGAGACATGAACTCATATAACATCACTGAATTAAATCATAAATAATATTAGTAAATTAATTTAATTATAATTATAAATCTAGAATTATTTTTACAACAGTTGAGAATAAAAAATATAATAATTTTATATAAATAGATGTTGTCAAAGTTAATTATATATTTTTTGAAAACACAATGTTAAGATAATATTAAACATATCAAAAAAATTGTTAATAATTATTTAGATGATTTTATTTTTCTTAAACTAATATAGTTTTATATCAAAACAAAATGTCAATTAAATTTTTACTTTTTCAAAAAACATATTCACAAAATTAACATATGTGAATGGTATGGAGATTATCTTTGGAGAAAGTGGAGCAATCGAACACAACCTTATTTTTTAAAAAAAAATATATATTAAAATAGTTGTCACAACCTTGATTCATGTGTGATTTTTTTTAAAATAAATCTAATAGACTTATTCTTAGAAAGTCATGTTACATTTAATCTCTAATATTAGCATTTAAATTTTGGGTCTACCAAAAATTTTTATTGGGCTATCAATAATTGGATTTAAACAATAGATGATCCATTGAATTTATAGATAGTATAAATTAAATATATATAATTTAATGTTGTAATACTATACCTCCATTTGTTAAATATTTAAATATTTGTCCATGTTAACTTTTAAAATTATAAAGATTTTTTTTAAATAACAAAAATCATATTATCTAACAATGATTAATCTTTACTACCTTAAACCAATGAAAACAAATTTTAAACTATATAGTTATTTTAAAAATTAAACAAAAACTAAATTTTTAATTATTGCTCGATAATATAAATCTATGAAGCGAAAAGTTTAATTTTTTAAAAACTTTCTAAATTTGTGAAATGTTACAATATCTTTGAATATGACAATAAAACAATATTTTACTAATCTTTATATATATAGTTACGATTTTAATAATAAAATAATAATCTGAAAATATATATATAGAAGAAGATATAAATACAGGTGAAAGTTTGAAACAATCTATTCAATGAAAAAAATATACCGTAAACTTATTATGTTTTAAAAATTGATAAACACATATATATTATAATATATAGCAATTTAGATTTGAAAATAAAGTATTTATATAAAAATAATTGAAAACAAAAATCGGTGCGGTTGCGCGAATCGAGATCTAGTTAATTTTTTAAAATAGATAATCAAATCGGAGTATAAAATTTTGAATTTTGAATTATATTAGTTTTAGTACAAGTTAATTTGGAATACTAGGACATGTTCTGACCACCACATCGTCAAATTGGGTTGGGTGGCCACATGTTTTTTTTTTTTTTTTGGGTGGCCACATGTTATGCAATAAAATCAAAAATAAATAGAAATAAAGAGAAAAAGCTTAGTAATGGAAGATATTTTTATAAAAAGTTTAAAGTATATTTTCATTCCCCATTCGAGAAAGTTCTCACATCACAATCAAATGATTCGACAAATGAACTTTCAAGAAGAATTAGTCAAATACTATGTGTTGGTCAACTAAAATTGTTTAGGATCTGAATTTACGGAGGTAAGTTGTTCAAATCAGTTTACTCTCGGCCTAAATCTATATTTTTGTTTATCAAGTTCTTACTTTTTTTACAACTTAAAAACTAGGCATAAGCATAAAATCTCTGAAATTTAAACCGAACCTGAATCGGAAAATTTGATTCGTATCCTGTTCAAAATGTAAAAAAAAATATTTAAATGTTTGTTATTAACCGAATCCGAGTGGGTAATCCGAAAAACCCAAAAAATCCAAAATAATATCCGAAGAAACCGATTCGAATGTCCAAATTAGCATGCAATATAAATATTTGAAACGTAAATATGTATTTAAAATATTCAATTGCATAATTTATTGATATGATATCTATAGATAAGTATTTAAAATTTAAATAAGTATCTTAAATACCAAGTTCTATATAAATAAGTATATATTTTTTATGTTTTACTTTTAAATTTTAAAATTTACATTCGGGTTTCCGAACAAATCCAATACAACCCGAATCCGAACAACTTATGGTTACTTTATGGGTTTTAAGATGTGATACAAATTAGAACCGAAACCGATGTGTTATATCCGAACCCAATTCGTACTTACTAGTTTACTAGAATAGGATCTAGGGTGTAATAGCAATTAGACCAAATCCGAAAAATCCAATTCGAATCCCAACAGGTACCTAAACGCTCAGGCCTATTAAATACTTTTGTAAGTTGGTTGTCTAAATTCTGGTTTACTTTGGTTTATTCAATTAGGCTCAAATTGGATCAAAAAATGATTTTTTTTTTATAATAGGTTTGCACTTATGGTGTTGAGTTTTAGTGATAAAAAGATTAGGCAAAAATCTCACTAAATGAGGACGACATTGTTTTGAAAAAAGTTTCATCTACTTAACGCGAAAAAAATGAATTTTTTTTATACATTTTTGTTACACATATAAAAAAAAAGTGCTACTGAAGAAAGAAGGAGAAGGGAGAGCGATGGTGCAGGAGCTTCAACTTCTCTTCTTTCTCGGATCTTGTACGCTTGGATTATGATCAGGGTACACCACACTTGAGGCTGCTTTATTGTTAATCAAGCTGCAAACATAGTAAAATGGTGTAAGCTGTTTAATCTATACATGTGAATCAAGCTAGTGTAAAATTGAGAGTTTCTCTCTTTGCAGATAGTAGTAAATGGAACAATAATCCTTGCTTAAAACACCTTAATAAAAGACACGTCAGCAAGAGCTCCCTAGGCGATTTCAAAAGTGATTTAGGGTTTCTGGGACTCAATCGCGTCGGCCGCAAGGCACACTCTCATGGCGGCGGCGCCACCGGCGGAAGTACCTCCGATGGTGATAGACGGCAAGGCAAGTCAGTCTTCTCTTCCAGGGAAGAAATCATGGGTCCAAGCGGCTCAGAATAAACAAGTTTTGGTGAATCATGAAGTAAAAGTTCAAGTGGTGGATGGTACATCTATGGTGGAATTTCCGGAGGACCTTCTCGTGGACTCTGTTCCTCTTTGGGATGATCTGTTGGAAGGACGGTTTCTGGAACCTGCACCTCATGTTGCTAACATCCATATCATTGTTAACAAGATCTGGCCTCTTGGAAACAATAATATAAAAGTTGATGTTTTTGCGGTGAACGAGACCACAGTTAAGTTCAGAATCAGAGATGAACAGACTCGGCGATGAGTTTTGAAGAGAGGGATGTGGAACATTGCTGGTATCCCTATGATACTCTCTAAGTGGGAGCCAATGGAGGTGGAGGAAGAAACTGAAACCAAAATTATGCCTATGTGGGTGACACTTAAGAATGTCCCTCATAGAATGTACTCTTGGAAGGGCCTTGGCTTTATTGCTAGCTCTGTGGGTAAACCTGTTCGGCTGCACCCTGAGACAGAACTATGTACTAACTACGAGGAGGCAAAGGTTTTTGTGAACGCAGATATGACTAAAGAACTGCCTAAGGTATATCGTTTCAAATCGAAACAAGGTATTGACGCAACTGTGGAATTCTTCTATCCCTGGCTGTCAACGAAATGCTCTCTCTGTTCCAGATGGGGACACGCTGAGAATGACTGTTCAAAACGCAGAGAGAAGGAAGTAGCAGGGGATTCAAACCTCAAAGTTGGCGTTAAAGGAAAAGACATAGTGGAAAAGGATTTGTCTCCAAAGGAAAGCCCAGGAGAAAGTGAAACAGAGCGGAGCAAAGCTGACGTAGTAGAGATCATGGATACACCAGCAGATCTTGTTGATACACCAGCGAGGATAGGTGATGATGTCGAGCGTGTGGAAAATTCAGTGGACTGTACTGGCGAAGAACTTGTGGTTGCGAGCCAGTCTGATCTTACGGAAAGTCCAGATGATAACAGCTGCTCTCTAGTTTCTCCTAGGAAAACTGGCCGCCAGTGTGAAAAGGTTCAAGATCAAACAGTCATCTCGCCTTCGAGGTTTCATTTATTAGCTGATGATGTACCAGAAGATACATCTATTTTGGTTAAGAAACACGATGAAGGTCAGTATGATAAGGTCAACGAGACGGAGGAAGTGGAGGAAGGAGAAATAACATCAAAGGAAGAGGTTGTTCGGACACTAGTTGGGAAAGTTGGTAAGATTCAGAAGACTATCCCACCTCGACTGGCCAGAGCAGCTCAGAGATCAGACTCATACGCAATTGCCTCAGCTACTAGGGACTCCAAGCCTAGTGGTAATGGTAAGAAACGTAAAGCCAAAAAACCTTGATTATGTCGGGATTCTTTTGAAATGTCTGTGGCTTAAACAAATCTGTTAAACATTCCGTAATAAAGAAGTGGATAGAGGAAGGTCAGTTTGGTTTTGGTTGTTTGATCGAAACAAGAGTTAAAGAAGGAAAAGTGAAAGCAATGTCTTCAAGTATTTTTACTAATTGGTCGGTTTTAACCAACTATGAATACAATAGTCGAGGGAGAATTTGGGTGGTATGGAAGAGCAATAAGACTTACTATTTTCCTTAAAAGTAGTCAAGTTATTACTTGTTCAGTGAAGTTGGAAGAGCTGGATGATGAATTTTTCTGTTCATCTATTTATGCGTCCAACTTAGCGGAAGAAAGGAAAGAGCTATGGAAAGACTTGTGTGATCACCATGACTCTCCTATCATTGATACTAAATCTTGGATACTTTTGGGAGATTTTAATGAAACTTTGGATATGGCAGAGCATTCAAATTTTGAAAGCTCACCTAGTGTTTCGGCTGGCATGAGGAGATTTCAGAGCATGGTAAATCATTGCTCACTGACAGATATGCCATATCACGGTCCTTTATACACTTGGAATAACAAACGAGGAAACGATCTCATTTCAAAGAAACTGGATCGAGTTCTTACAAATGATGTTTGGAATCAGTCTCACCCACTGGCTTATAGTGTGTTTGAAGCTGGAGGTTGCTCAGACCATCTTCATTGCCGTATTCACATGAAGATGACAGAAAGACAAGCTAAAACGCAAGCTGTTTAAGTTTGTAAATGTGGTCACTGGACTTGAAGAATACAAGCCTTTGGTTGATGCGTACTGGAAAGCTACAAAGCCTCTCTTTCTGTCCACCTCGACACTTTTTCGGTTCTCCAAAAAGCTAAAAGGCCTCAAACCTCTTATAAGAAACTTGGCAAAAGCAAAGATGGGTAATCTGGTAAAGAAATCAAGGGAATCTTATGAGGACTTATGCAGTAAACAGGAAGCAACTATGGCTAATCCAACGCAACAGAACATGGATCTTGAGTCGGCAGCGGCTAGTAGGTGGGACTTAGTTGCTCGCCTGGAAGAGAATTTTCTCAAGCAGAAATCAAAACTCCACTGGTTGAACATTGGAGATAAAAACAACAAGACTTTTCATCGTGCGGTGGCTACCAGAGAAGCTATAAACTGCATAAAAGAGATCTTGTGTCGAGATGGTACTTTAACTCGGGATGAAAATGAAATAAAGAAGGAAGCAGAGGGATTTTTCATGGAATTTCTGCAGCATGAGCCAGAGGACTTTGAGGGTATGGAAGTGGGCCAGCTCCAAGGTCTTCTTTCGTTTCGATGCTCGGAATCAGATTCTGAGCAGCTCTTACGGCCAGTCTCACCAAAGGTAATTAAGGATGTCATGTTTGCAATGCCAAACAAGGTAATTAAGGATGTCATGTTTGCAATGCCAAACAATAAATCTGCGGGGCCTGACGGTTTTAACTCTGAATTCTATAAGTCTGTTTGGGAGATCATCGAGGTAGAATTCACTACTGCAGTGCAAGCTTTTTTCGTTAAAGGATTCCTTCCAAAAGGTATTAATTCAATGATTTTAGCTTTGATCCCGAAGAAAGAACAAGCCACTGAGATGAAGGACTACAGGCCGATATCGTGTTGCAATGTGCTTTATAAAGTGATTTCTAAACTCATCGCCAATAGATTGAAACTGATCCTCCCCAAGTTCGTCGCTGCAAACCAATCTGCTTTCGTTAGTGAGAGGCTCTTGATCGAAAATATCATGCTTGCCACAGAGATTGTTAAAGATTACCATAAGGATAATATTTCATCAAGGTGTGCCATCAAGATAGATATCTCGAAGGCTTTTGACTCTGTACAATGGAGTTTTCTGCTTAACGCCCTCACAGCTATGAATTTCCCACAACAATTCATCCATTGGATCTCACTCTGCATTTCTATTGCATCCTTTTCTGTTCAAGTAAACGGAGAATTAACGGGTTATTTCCAGAGTAAGAGAGGTCTTCGTCAAGGTTGTTCACTATCACCATACCTATTTGTCATAGTGATGGATGTTTTATCTAAACTTCTGGACAAACCAGCAAGTGTTCAACGCTTTGGGTACCATCCTCGCTGCAAGAATTTGGGACTAACTCACTTGAGTTTTTCTGATGATCTGATGGTTCTATCTGATGGGAAAGCGCGGTCAGTCAAAGGCATTGTTGCTGTGTTTGATCACTTTGCCAAGGCTTTTGGGCTCAGAATCAGTATGGAAAAGACAACAATATTTCTAGCAGGCGTCACTGAAGAGGTTCAGCTAGAGATTACAAACAGGTTCCGGTTTGGTTCATGTCAACTCCTAGTACGTTATCTCGGCTTACCTCTTGTTACAAAATGCATGGGTGTAAATGACTATCAGCCGCTACTGGAGACAATTCGGAAGCGAATAGGAACATGGACTAACAGATATCTCTCATTCGCAGGGACACTAGAACTTATAGGCTCGGTTCTCTGGAGTTTATCAAGCTTTTGGTTATCTGCGTATCGCCTCCCGAAATCTTGTACACGTGAGATTGATAAAATATGTTCATCCTTTCTCTGGTCAGGATGTGACTTGAATCCACGAAAAGGGAAACTGGCTTGGGAGGAGGTTTGTAAACCCAAGGATGAAGGAGGTCTTGGTCTCAGATCACTCTTAGAAATCAACGACGTTACTTGTCTTAAACTCTTTTTGCGGTTGATATCTAATAACACTTCTCTGTGGGTGAAATGGATACAAACTAATGTACTCAAGAATGAGTCCATATGGTCAATTAAAGAGGATGATAAAAATGGGTCTTGGATGTGGCGGAAAATATTGAAGATCAGGAACATAGCAAGACAGTTCTGCAAAGTCGATGTGAAGAATGGTGCGACTACATCTTTTTGGTATGATCATTGGTCACCGATGGGATGCCTAATGGACTTAATAGGGCCGAGAGGACAAATTGATATGGGTATTGGCCGGTATGACACAGTTCTCACTGCACTAACAAAGAGAAGAAGAAGAAATCATCGATCCAAAGTGCTTCTCTCTATAGAGCAGAGCCTTAGAAACCTAGTTCCATCTGATGATCCAGATGAGGTATTATGGAAGGGAAAGAATGATGTGTATAAGCCGAAATTCATTACAAGAGACACTTGGAACCACATTCGCTCAACGACGAGTAAGGTTTCATGGCACAAAGCACTCTGGTTCAACCAAGCAACACCTAAATTTCGGCTCTGTACTTGGCTTGCATTACGAAACCGTTTAACAACTGGTGATCGTATGGCGGCCTGGAACGTTGGTATTGATGGTAGCTGTGTCCTCTGCAATCAGCACTTGGAAACCAGAGACCATCTTTTTTTCTCATGCTCTTACACTTCAATGGTGTGGAGGAAACTGGTTCAGAATCTGTATAGAGCCCACTTCTCTACAGACTGGTCTACCATAGTGGAGTTTCTGTCACAGTCGGGGGATGACCGAGAGACACTCTTTCTTGCTCGTTACGCTTTCCAAGCTGCAATTCACATGCTATGGAGGGAGAGGAACGCTCGTAAGCATGGTGAGGCTCCGTCCTCGTAGGGAACCATCATCAAGTTCATTGACAAGGCGGTCCGAAACAGACTGATGTCATTACGAAGGGACCACGACGCTAGAGCTTTGCGAGGTGCATATCAAACATGGATTGGAGCTGTCCAAGCTTAAACTATATTTGATCAAATTCCTAGTTTTTATTTCTAAAAAAGTTAAAGAACAAGTAGCATGAGCTGTAAAAAGTATATTATCTTTTGAATCAAATTTAACATTTATTCCAAAAAAAAAAGATAGTAGTAAATGAAATCCGGGTCAACAATCGTATGTGTTTTCTCTTATTCATCTAGTATCTAGCTAAACAATGAATTGGAACCATAATCATTCTTGATCTGAATCGCGAGTTAGATCGAAGAACAAACATAGATTCTAACTAAGAATTCTAACAAGTGGTATCAAAGCACAAGGCTTTGGGTTACACATCCTGGTTTTTAGTACTTATTAATATGTTTCTAGTGGTTTTCTCTATATTTTTTTAGTCTTCTATCTATGTCTTCAGGTATTATAGGTGTATGGATGCTTTGGGAGACTATGGTGAAACTTTACAGAGATTTTAAGGGATTTTGTGATGATTGGAAGCAAAAAAAGTGCAAAACATTATATGATCAATCGACTGGGTTTCAGAGCACATGTGGATAAATCGATCTAATGCAGAACAATGAAGTGGACGACTCAAATGATCTGATCGATCGATGCACGATCAATGGATTTGTAAAAGATATGATGGCTAAAAAGAAAGATATAATGCAGAACAATGAAGTGGACGACTCAAATGATCTGATCGATCGATGCACGATCAATGGATTTGTAAAAGTTCGGTTTGTGTTCGGTTCGGTTTGTTTTTTTGGATCAGTTTAATTATGTTTTTCTTAGTTTAATTTTTTAAGAGAAATTATGTTTTAAAATATTAATTATGTATAAATAAACTATGTGAACTACATTCAATATAAAACTGAAACAAAATCCTTTAAGAAAGTCACAAAAGTATATAAGAATTAAAACAAATGAAAGTTAACTAAAATTAAAAAAAAAAACCAACATTATTTGCTTTACGTTTTAGGTTTTAGGTTTAGATTTAACATCCACGTTTACATATATGAGAATATAAAAATACATACTTTTTTTTAAATCAAATATTTTGATGATTACATATTAGGTTAGAAGATATATGTTAATGAATGAAAAATGGAAAATATGTGATCTAGTATTAGAATTTTAGTATATTAGTATACTAATATTTTTAATTTAAATAATTACAAAAACACATCGGTATCTCGGGTCGGTTCGGTTTTAAACTGAACCATTCGGGTTGGGAAAATTTTCAACCGAATGGTTTGAAATAGACTTTGGTTCGGTTTGAATCGGTTTCGGTTCGGTTCGGATTTTTTTGTCCACCCCTATTTTAAATACTTATTTTGGTCCAAATGTTTAAACCCAAAAGACCCAAACCAGAATACTTGAATGTCCTTGTCTATAAAAATAATTTCTTTTTATCACTGGCTTCTGGATTGTAGATCAGGTTAAATAAAGTGGGTGAGCACTAGGAAGTTGCTAACCTTTTGGTCATTCGTTTTCAAATTCATACATAATCTTTTCTGACATAAAATAGAGTGAGAGGGAATGACGTATTCCATAAAACAATTTGGCAAATCTTGATCCGTATTCCACCTCAGATGGTAGAAGAAGCAACTCAGCTTTGTCTTTTTCTTTGAGCTAGGAATCTAGGAAAATGCTCAAAGCTATAAAACATGTCTTCTTAGAGAAGCTTTTGCCATTCTTCGGTTAGAGCTCTTACAAATATTAGAAAAAGAATTTCATATCTAAGTTTTCCTCTGAAGTCACCCTTATATAAAAACAATTTTTTTAAGTAAGGTAAGCACTCAATTTCTACAAGATGTCGGATTGCCAAATACGTCAGATCCAACAGCAATGCAATTACTTTGTTCAATCTTCAATAACTAGACCAATGAGTTAATATGCTTTTTAAAAGGAATAGCTGGCTGCTTCCAACCCCGCCTTCTATAAGTTCTTGGATAATCGTTTCAGGATAATGCCTGCTGCATCTTCTATCCGTCGAAATAGACAAATCCAATGCGTACGAAAAGTAAGCAAATTCTAACACTGAACCATTGAATGAGGCAACACATTTATTTTGATTATGATGACGTGGAAGAAGTCATGCGGTGCGAATCGTCACCCACACAACAACAATATTGATGAGATACCACATGAGGAAGAAGATGACGTGGCCATCTCCACAAGGACCAAATCAATTGTTTCCATACGTTATGTTATTTCTGTTTTGCTTTTCACTTAGTGGGATTATATTCCCATAATTATAGGATGTTTTTCTTTGCACACCTCTCACGTAAGTAGTTAGTTATTTAACTTAGTGATTAGGTTCACTCCTAACAATTGGTATCAGAGCACTTCTATCCTGCGGCTTCGCTTCACCGATTTGATCCGAACCACTTAATTGTGGTATCAAGTCAAAACACATTCCACCAAAAAAAAAAAAAAAAATCTTATTGTGATCTATGTTATGGGAATCAATGGAGAGTGCATTGAAGATTTAAAGACCAACCTCCTCAGCAAAGTGCATGATGAGATCCAAAAGATGAAGATTGATATGATGAAGCAATTCATCAATCTTGGAGAAACCATAAACTATCTAGCGGAGATAGTAATAGAGATGAAAGCTGGTGATGGAAGAGTCAATGGTGGTACTGCATCTCAACCAGCTACACAGATCATGAAGGTTGCAGTGGATCTGCAGGTTCCAGAAGAATCCGTGGAGCTGTACGACCGGATCTATGGAGCTCCTATCTTTGATGTCTATGATGACGAAGAGCCAAGCTGTGATGTCCACGGTGATGCGGCTCCGATCTTTGACATGTATGGTGTTGAAGACTTGGCGTTTCTAGGCTTTAAGTATTTTGAAAAAGATATTAATGCCATGGATTCAAAGATCGCTGAAGACATTTGTTGGTTCAGTTGTGTTATGGACAACTCAAGCTTTGCTCCTTTACCAAGGAACAATGAGTTATTCAAAGAATTCATTGATGTGTTCCATATTAAAGCTGTAATCACACGGCTTTGGATCCGAAGTGTTGCACACAAAACATATGGGCTTTCCATTTCTGCTCTGACGCATTCAATCCACAGCCATGAACTACTGACCGCAACACCAAAGAAGCTCAACGAAAAAAATCCAGTCCCTGATAAACCACCACCATTACGTGATAAAAAAAAATTGAAGGTTCACACGAGCTTTCCATGTTTGTGTCCAACCTTGAGGACAAGGTTGTTTGGAGAATGAAAATATTGATGAGATACCACATGAGGAAGAAGATGACGTGGCCATCTCCACAAGAACCAAATCAATTGTTTCCATACGTTATGTTGTTTCTGTTTTGCTTTTCACTTAGTGGGATTATATTCCCATAATTATAGGATATTTTTCTTTGCACACTTCTCACGTAAGTAGTTAGTTATTTAACTTAGTTTGTATTTAAGCATGAGTTGAGAGTTAAATGAAAAAGGAAAGAAAATTGTAGTAACTTGTTTGGTTTATTTAGTTTGTTCTTTCACAAACTTTTTTAGTTTTGAAGAAAAATCTTAATTGGCTTCAAAGCAACTTGTGTTCTAAAGTATCAGATGGGTCTGTAGGTTCACTCCTAACAAATATCTCCGCATCGAAAGTGACAAAAACACTTATGTTTGGATTCAGATCTACATATATCTCGAGAAATCTTTGTACATGTAATCAAACACACATGTTATGATGTACCGAGTCAGTGTCATGGTATCGTCGTCATTGACGCCTATATCTATTTAGAAACGACGTCTCTACACTCTAGGCTTCGGACACGTCATCTCCCTCGTAATTACCGAACCACCAAAATCTTCTCAAGAGTTTTGTTTCTTTGTCTACCTTTTCAGTTTTTAAGAGAATTTGAAGATGGATTCCGCAGAGAGCGAGTACAGGTGTTTCGTCGGAGGCTTAGCTTGGGCCACCGACGAGCAATCTCTCGGAAGAACTTTCAGTGAATTCGGAGAAGTTCTCGATTCCAAGGTCCGTTCAAGACGACCCGGATCGGAATAATCTGACCCGGCTCTGTTTCTTTTTTCGTTTTAATTTTTTTTTTCACTCTGTTTTTAGTTTTGTTAACTCGTTACATCAGTCCGTACGTTTCGTCATCTTCTTATTAGATTCTTGTGTATACGTTTAATTTAAAGATTTAATGTTTTTTTTTGTTGGATCAGATCATCATTGATCGTGAGACAGGGAGGTCCAAAGGGTTCGGATTCGTGACTTTTAAAGATGAGGAATCGATGAGAGCTGCGATTGAGAGGATGAACGGTCAAGAACTTGATGGTCGGAACATCACTGTCAACGAGGCTCAAGCTCAAAGTAGTCGTGGTGGTAACGGCGGTGGATATAATCGAGGAGGAGGTGGTTACGGAGGCGGCGGTTATGGAGGCGGGGGTGGTTATGGAAGTGGTGGGGGTGGATACGGAGGCAGGCGTGATCAAGGTGGATATGGAGGTGGTGGTGGAGAATACGGAGGTGGTGGTTATGGAGGTGGGCGTCGTGAGGGTGGTTATGGTGGTGGTGGCGGAGACGGAGGTTACGGTGGCCGATCCGACAGTGGAAACTGGAGAGAATGAGCCTTGTGTCTCTGTTTGCTTTTGGCTCTGGTTTTGATCTTTTGTTTATTTGGTTTGCATATGTAAAAAAAAAAAAAAAACGTTTGCTGCTTTGTTAGATTGAATCAACTTTGGTACAACACAATAATACAATTAAGTATTCTACACAACACAACATAACCGGAGACAAACGTTACACATAATCTTCATACTGCGTCTGGAAACGCTTGGACTAACTAATTAATGTTTGGATCATTCAAGAGCCAAGAAGAGAGCAACGTTCAAACCTATCAACGTTGATTACAACTCACAAGTCTTCCGTCTCCACAGTGAAAACTCCTTAAAAATTTTCAGTTTCTACTCGTCAAAATGAAGCACATCCACATGTTCATCTACACCGCATTCTCGTATCTCCCATGTGTCTCCGTCAACTTTGAACACAAAGAGAAGCTCGCTCGAACTCACTTTTCCTCGAACTTCGAATGTAAACAAATGCTCGGTCGAAACGAGTAAATTTTTAATTTCATTGTAAGGAGCAGCGAGACCAGTCTGCTTATCAATGATGTTACAAGTTACATCTGCCCATTCCTCGGCACCAGAAGCATCAAGACTCTTTTTAGCCAGCAAGATGCAAGCCATAAACCTCATGGGTGTAGGAAGAGGCCTCTCATCCAACTTCACTGTCACTGAATCTCCAGTAGCTCGGTAAGTGAAGTAGGCAGGCACTGATCCATTGGGTAAGAAGCGCATGTCTACAAGCTGATGCACTGATGATGGCGTCTGTCGCATAATTATTCAGGTCAGAGCAATTAGTATATAGTTAATATGTGTCTCTAAATGATAAAAGGAGCATTCTACTCATGGACTCACAAGCTCTTGCATAGAATAATGATAGAAACTCCGGAAGCTGTGGGAGTAACGAAAGCTGTCTCCACTCGTTGAATATGACTAGACGACGACAAGAGCTGTTCTTTACCCATGCTGAAACCTCTTGTATTTCTGTATTTTTCAAGTACAGCATTGTGATGAGATCAAGGGCATGCAGAGATTTCTGAAGGTTTACACAGTAGGACATATGCAAATCATCAAGACGAGGCCATGATCTTATTAGAGAGGCACTTCTTCTATTGCTGTTCCACTGAGCTTGAGGACTTGAATGTTTGTGGAAATATCAGGAAAACATTTCAGCAAAGAGCAATCAGCGAGATCAAGTTCACTGAGAGATTCCATGTTGATGTTTGTTGGAAGAAACTTTAACTTGGACCTTGCAAACTCAACTTTGGCAATTTACGAAGGGGAGCTCCACCGAGCTGGAGCAATGACTGAGATCCAGTTTCTGGAGATTAGTGGCATTTTTGATGGAACAGGGAAGCCCTCTTAGACTTGAGTAGGCCTGGGCGTTCGGATACCCGTTAGAATTCGGATCGGGTTTTTGGAGTTTTCGGATTTTCGGGCTTACGCTTCTAGGTCCCATACTAAAATTTTATTAGTACGGGTCGGGTTCGGATAATAACACTTCGGGTTCGATTCAAAATTGTATTGCATCATAAAAACCATAAAATAATCATATATCGTACGAATTTGGGTTATATCGGTTCGGTTCGGTTCGGATATAACCAAAGTAAAAAACAAAATTTTTGAAGTAAAATATAAAGAAAAACATCTAAATTAAATAAAAATTAATCTATCCCATATAAAATTGATAAAATAACAATAAAATGTTAAATCAAGCATGAAAACAAACATCATTTGTAAATAATATGTATTGCCTTATAGAGAGTAGACTTTTATTTCAATGAGCAAATTATAAAATACTTATTTATAACTAATTGTGTACTTAAAGCATTTATTAGAATTTTAATATTTATTATTATATATAATATTACCACAAATATTAAAGGGCAAATCTCCAAAATAGCACATTTCTAAGTTTATATCACAAAAATAGCATTCAAAAACTAAAATGACCAAAATAGCATTTTATCTTTTGAAAATTTTAATTTTTTTATTTTTCAAAATTTGAAATCTTATCCCCAAAACCTCATTTCTCAACTCTAAACTCTAAACCCTAAACCCTAAACTCTAAACCCTAAACCCTAAACCCTAAACCCTAAACTCTAAACCCTAAATCCTAAACTCTAAACTCTAAACCCTAAACCCTAAACCCTAAACTCTAAACCCTAAACCCTAAACTTTAAACCCTAAACCCTAAACCCTAAATCCTAAATCCTAAACCTCACCCTTTAACTCTAGTGCTAGTTTGAGAACAAAAACTTGATTTAGTGCTATTTTTGTCTTTTTCTCAATATTAAATTTAATAATTGGAATACTTATATATATTTCAAAATATTTATATTGACTATTAATTTCGGATTTTTCGGGTTATCCGTTCGGATTCGGTTAATAACACTTCGGGTTCAGATATTTTTTGTACCACCCTACAAGATCCGTTCGGATATTTGTACGTTTCGGGTCGGATAACAAGTCGGGTTTTTCGGTTCAGTTCGGATTTCGGGTTCCGGATTTTATGCCTAGGCCTAGACTTGAGCATCCTTGAAGCTCCAATTCCTTGAGATTAATGGTGGTAGTGAGATCAGGGAGTTCCAGCAAGTTAACTAAATAACACAACCATTTTAGATTTTTTCTTTTAGTGCTCATATGAGAGAAGTTGTAGCCTAGAAGGTTTCTGACTCGGCTTGATGCTTTTTGGTTCTTCCACACACAACGATTGTGATTGACACAAGGGAAGCAAACTTCATATCCAAACAAGTTCGGTTACAATTCAAGAGATTAGAACACTCGTAAGAAAGCTAATTCTAAATTCATGTGAAACTAAAGATTGCAGCAGAGTGGTGCAATGACTAGAATAGCAAGCCTCTCTCTATCTCATAGCATAGAAGAAGGTTGGTGGTGTTTCCTGATTCGGCTTGAACGTCTCACAGGTGTTATCATCTCTTCCTCTCCATCTCCCTGCAGATATATATATAAATTGGTTGGTTTTAAGACGATGCAAAACTCTAAAAAGAACTACCTTCAGTGAAAAGCTTTTTACTTACACTTTTGATGGGTATTTTCTCATAAGTAGTGAAACTTCCGTATGAGAAAGAGCCTACGGAGTATTCTGATGCTGATGATGCCATTGATTCTCTCCTCAACTTGCTGCTGCCTCCTAGGCTTTGATGTTCCTTAGGATCTTTGTTGTTGCTGAGGGATGAGCTCTTTTTATGAACACTGTTACTTATCCTGTCATCAACTTCTTCTTCTTCTTCTGCTTGGATATTCAGTGAAGTAAGCTTTTCTTTCACCAGATTCTCCACTGGCACATGAGCCAAGTTTAGCTCCACTGGTTCAGGAGCTGATGGAGCCACGGGCTTTTCCTTCTTGGTGAATAAGAAAGCAACCACTGCGAGTAGAACCATCACGGTCGAGGACAATACTATCATTGCCTTATTAAGTGATCTTGCTTCAGGATGAACATCTTCACTAGTTTTTGCTGCAATTTTCCCAAGGACATTTTCTGATCCACTTTCAGCATTAGCCACAACCTCATTCTCTTGCAGTTTAGGATAAAGACCATCACTTGTTTCTGCTGTGATATCCCTAAAACCTTCTTCTCGTCCACTTTCAGCATCAGCTAAGACACTTTCTACTTGCTGGTGCGCTTTGATGATGGCAGCGGTTTCAACATCATGCTGGTTAGTGTAGATAGCTTCTATCTCAACCTGGTCCGTTTTGATTGATCCAGTTCCAAGACTTTCTTGAGATTCAAGACCTTGTGAACCTTCAGCAAGAATCACCTCAGGTTCTTCAATCACTATAGCTTCCAAGTTCTCTTCTCCTTCCTTCAACTCTATGTCTGTGCTTGGTGACATCTCAGTCTGTTCATCAACTGAGTTTTTCTCTCCACCACTTTCCTCCTCAAGTTCATAGTCATCCTCAAGACTCTTTTCACCTCTGACCTTCTCTTGTAATGGTTCTCCATTGATTTCAACTCTTGTTGGCTGGAAAACAGTATTCTCCTCTTCCAAAGTATAGGTCAAGTTATGAAATTGCAATGGAGCATATTCCTCTGTTCCTCCTCCTAGACGTGAGATCATCTTACCCACGTACACAAGTGATGATTCTGTTGAAGACCAGAGCCTTTCACTCAACTCCTCCAACTTGTTAGCTTCTGCAAACTCTTTGATGCCTTTAGGGAGATTGAACTCGTACGAAGGTGATTCTTCAAGGATTGAAAGTCCAGAAAAGGTCGCTGAAACCAACAGATACCCCAAAGACATAGCCAGAAACCAACCAAGGAACCTGAATGGTCTGAAACCTGACTGTTTTGGAACTCGACTTGTCTCTTCAATGCTCTCACAAACAACTTCTTCATCTTCCAATTGCTCCCCATCTTCAGTCTCTTCTTCCACTACTGCTTCATGAGAAGCATCCTTCTCTTGTTCCTCCGCGGATGACAGTTCAGTGTCGGAAGAAGAGCTTTCAGAGATGAAAAGCTCATCCAGCTGCTTGCACTCATCAAAATGCTTCTCAACTCTTGGATTAGGCCTATAATGAAGGAACTGAGGCCTGGGCGACAGATAATTCTTCTTGGGATCATAAGGAGGCAGCACTGGACCAACTTCACGATCTGCAAACTCAGGAGATGAGTACGGAACAGAAGGGCGAGGGCTAATCCTGAACCTTGGATCAGAATAAACAATCCCCTTGTCCTCATCGAAATCAGTGACAGTCATGTCATGTGGTCGCTCAAACGGCTTCTTTTCAGCGGTACCAATGATGTCTATGACATCTGAAAATGAAACACATGGCTGATGGCTTTTGGTGTCCTCCTCAAAGGTTAGGCCCTTAACGTCAGACAAGGATCGAGTGACTTGGTTTTTATCAGACAAGACTCGCTTCCTTGGAGAGGGGTTGATTTTGGAAACAGCAGAGATTGTTGGGGACATGAAGTTCTTGGAACCTTTTGGAGTTGGAGGAGCTTTGGTCTCGTTCTCTTTGTCGCTAAAGTCTCTGCCACCAAAAGATTTCCTCCGAGAAACATCTGAGCAACACAGACATCACAACACCCAACTATAAGGAAGCTTTTAAGTAAATAAACTTTTTTTTTTTTCCTGAACAAACACTCAGATTAAACCCTAAATTAAGCATCGCAACACTCAATAGTCAATAAACTTATCCGTGAAAGTAAACTCAATCTACAAGATGAAAGCTTTCTCTGAACACAAAGCCAAGGACTTTCGACAATTTTCTACAAAGACATAAGTTAAACCCTAATCTGAGCAAGCCAATCCTCAGTAGTCAAGAAACCTTAAACCCTGGTTTAATTTCGGGATTAAGTGAAACAAGACTATGAAGAAAAGAGAAAAACCCTAACCTGAGGGGACGTTGACCGGGAATGGGTTGCCTCCGAAACTCCGGCGCAAAGGATCACCGGCCTCGGAGTTTCTGGGTTTAGGGTTTGGTCTGTTTGGGATTGAAGGAGAAGCCATGAGATGAGATCTTTTTCTTGTTCGTTCAAGTAAAGAATTAGACCGACCAGGAAATCGCAACTTCTCAAGAACGACAGATCTGACGATTTTGAAAGAGCGAGAGATTGTGGAAAGTGAATCGTAACGGCTACTTGGAAAGACGGATCTGATGATTTTAAACGACGGCTTTGGATTTTTTTGACCGTTGGAGGAATACTAAAAAATAGTTATTCAAAATGTAGAAATCTGCTCAATCATTTTTTTTGTTGTTGAGAAATTGGCAAAATATAATAAAAATGTATTTGTGCCTTTGTATTACTTGATCAATTTTGAACATAACTACCTTCATAATAACAATAATAATTATTAAAAATTATATATAAATCAGAAAATATATAAAAAAAAATATCAATATAATCATGAGAATATTTTACATGTTTTGATATACAAAAACTGATTTCCAAAAACAAATTGGATATGTTGATTTAGATTGGTTAAAATGTATGCTAAACCCCTTTTTACAAGGATAAAATAGAGGTTCAAACTTATTTTCTAATGTTCTATAAAAAATAAAACTCGTATTGTAAAGTCCGTGGTTGATATTATGCTTTTGTTCTCATAATGTAATTTCTTCAACAAGTCTTGTGATTTTTCTAGATCCCAAATTCTTCACAGCTAAGACACCATTTACATCAAGGAATAAATAGTGTTGCAATCTGAAACTGACAATATCTTGTCAAAATTACATTGCAATGAATCTTTTTCACTACAGAGATTAAGAATGCCAGAGTAGAACCGCTGTAATACTGTCCCACACCAACATCGTAACCGAATTCCAATAACCTGTTATGTACTGAACAATGATGCGTTGGACTTGTCATTGATGATGTTTGAACTGGTCTCAGATTGTGAAATCCCAAATTGTGATTGATGATGATCATCTCCGTCAAGTCAAGGCCATTCAAAACTTTGGTTACAAGAAAGAGAGAAGAAACATTATGTATGTGTTTTTCGGATAAGATCCAAAACAATGAACATTATCAACATCGAGATCATCATGAATATGGCTTAGATCATAGAAACATCACCAGAATACATTATTACTGCCTTGATCAAAGCAAGATTCGAGCAGTTGAGAGGAGAAGACAATCGCTTCTATTCTAACCTTATGTATCTGTTATATCATTTTTTTAGGATATGTATTCCATATTTTTGGTTATTCTATTTTTTAATCTGAGAAAATCTAGGAAGCAATTATACCTAATTTTATTCAAACTTATCTTGTTCTTGACTTTGAGTTACATTGAATCACATTGAATTCACCTATTTTTTATTCAACGATCTTCTTCATTTCTTTTTCTTCCCTATCTCTTTCTCATCAAATCAAATGGTTCATATCTATGCAACATGTGGTGCTTGGAGACAGGATGTGAATAACGAGTGGAGTTTCACTTTTGATAAGGAAAAATGGGACAAATTACTCACCTTGGAATCAAGTACTATATTAGAGCAATTGAAGATGATGGTTTTCGGGGATTGTTACTACAGAGTTGAGTTATTTCCCAAGTTCGTAGATCAATAACTTAGGAGTTCCCCTGGTTATTATTACTTATGATTGACAAGTTAACATCTTTATTGAATATACGAAGAAGAATTTGTCCACCTACTTGTGTGTGTTATTTGCAGGTATAGTTGGGAATCGAAACAACAAATTCAATCTGAATAATGAGGCTTCTGACTCAAGTCTTGTTGAAGATTATAGTAATGTAAAGGAAAATCATGAATTTAGCCATTCTCCAAAGATGAATGATTATTTCAAAGGCAAAGCAGAAGACAATAATGTTCACGGTGATTGTTGTGTTGACGACTTAGTTTCAGAAACCAAGGAATATCATGGAAAATTGTCATTTTTGGTTGGCTGATTACGTAAAGAAAGAGCAAGTTTTTAAAAGAAAAGATGTATTGAATGAAACTGTGGAAACTTATGCTATGAAATATAACTTTGACTACAAAAGGTTGTCAAATTGACAAGAAGATGGTGGTGTGCTTTCTGTAAAGATCGCAAAGTCGTTAGAGAATTCTTGCATAATGTTTAGCTGGATCTACATGCTAGATATTCAATAAGTGCATGGCCGAACATACTTGTGCTCTTTCAAATAAAAGTACATTTGGAAAAATAACTTATTCGAAAAACAATTGAAAACCTGATAATGCATAAATACGAAGGTGACAAAAAAGAGCCAAAAATAAACGAGATTATAGTTTACGCGCAAGGAGAATTGTAGAACCTAAAATCTACGCTAAGTATTTGATAGTGATCGGGGTTTGATCTAGGGAAGACAAATAATGTAGGCAACGATATCTTTAGAACACAACGATGTTAAACAGTTTCCAGTAGGTAAAAATGGACTTTCTTGATGAATAAGATCGAATACAATGAGTGGAACTAGATCGAGTGATACAAATGAGATCCGTAAAGAAAGAATCTAAGATTGGGATGAAAACAAGGTCGATGTAAGTGTGTAGCTCTCTCTAGGGTTTTCAACGTGTCCTTCTTCATGTTCGTTCTTCTTCCTTTATAGCAAGTCGACCTCGTGATCTTCGTAACTGCTCCGCGATCTCCGGGACTGCTTTGCGATCTCCGGGACCTCGACTCCTTCGCTTTCGATCTCGATTGCTTGCTATGGGCTTCAGTTCTTTACGGCCCATACCTTTATCGCGGCCCATTAATGTATTGACCGAAATTGGGTCCAACAAGAATGATTGTGAAATATCTTATTCCCAAGTTCGGGAATTCCGTGAGTATGCAGTTGCAACAGTAAGAGGAATGCCAGAGAAGGGTTTTGGTAAAATAATAAAATACTTGCCCATGCTGAAAGAAGCTAATTCAGGTACACATACTCACTACACAACTGAATCTGATGGTAGATTAAATTATTTGTTTCTTTCATTTGGTCAATTTGTGAGAGGGACAAGGCGATTTGGAGGGTGAATATAGTAGATCGTACTTTTCTTAAAAGTAAATACAAGGGAGCTCTACTTATTTCTAAGGATGTAGATGATAACTCTAATATGTATCTAATTGTATTTGGGGTTGTTTATTTGTAGAATGACTATTCATGAGAGTGGTTCTTCATGCAGTTGAAGGTTGTTATTGGTGATGATCCTAGTTTAGCATTTGTGTCAAATAGAAACTCAACAATTGTCAAATCACTCGACAATGTTTACCCACGAGGTGGACATGGAATTCGCATCCACCATTTGTTAAATAATGTGGTTAAGAATAATAGGATAAGAGGAGTGTTAGAGTTGATTGAAAGAGTTTCAAAAGCATATAGGTCTGTCGATTTTGTGGAGATTTTTGACGAAATTTGCAGAATGAGTCATGTTGTTGGAAAATACCTTCAGAGCAAAGATGTAAGAAAATGGGCTCGTTGTTACTTTCCTGGATGCAAGTATGACATAAGGACGAATAATCCAGCAGAATCAATAAATTTTGTACTGAAAATCCCTAAGGGGTATGATATGATTCATATGTTAGACAAAATAACGGAAATACTAACCATGTGTTTATTAGCGTAGATTGTTGAGCTCAAAGAAAAACGATCCTTTAATGATAAAGGTGGAGAAAAAGATCGATAGAAGGATTGGAAAAGCTAAAGGAATTAAGTTTGTTTTTCAATTAGTGAGTACAGCTATCTTGTTAAAGGTGACAAGTATGAATGTGTCATTGATTTGGCTAGAAGAACTTACACATGTGAAAAGTGCCCGTGGGGGGGGGGGGGGGGGGGGGGGGTTACATACAAAACCGAGGCAAAGTGGTTTATGATTGAATCTCAGAGGAATTCTTTTTATTTGGTAGATCCAAGTCCATGGCCTATTTTGGGTTCACTCGTGATTTAGTAAAAATTCTTTGAGACATGCTATTCCAGCTATTTTTTCAAGAGGTAAGGAGATACACCTATTCACAGATGAAATATACATGCTTACTGCTTTATATTAAGTTTTTTTTTAAATCAATTAAATATATGATTACAAATCAACCAATGTCCGATCTATTGTGGGAGGTCATTTTAATTACTTGATATGTTTTTTTGAGTACAATTAATAATAATTATCCATGCGCTTTATCTATATATGGTATCCTAAAAAAGAAATATCATCGTTTCCTTTGTCATTATAATAAATCTTTGAATTTGAATATTCCACATTTAAGTTTTCTTTCATATTCCACTGATTTCACATGGATTCTCATCTAATAGGATATATTAGTGTAATAAATGTGTGTATCATCCCAAAGACACATGCAATGCACATAATGGGGTTTCATCAATTTAACTCCTTGTATACAAGATACTTACTGAACTGATTTTCAGGATTAAAAGCTTTTACGATTGATTAATATGTTCTTGTTTTGCTCTTTTGATTATGCACTTGAGTAAAAAACATCTGAGAACTAATAATCTGAAAGAAGAAACAACAATTTATTTGTAAAATAGGATTCATCTGAATAGGTTAATGTACCAATCAAACTGACCTGGTTCGTTGTAGCAATCCAATTGGACATGTTGTCAGTTTCTGATTTCATATTAGCAGTTTTGAACATCTCAAGGGCTTAGCAAGGTTATACACACTTCATTACTGTTCAGCTCATTTTTAATAGTTTGAGATTTCGACAAGGCAAAATAATTCATGAGAAATAAAATGATGGCAAGGGTTTGGAGATATGCGACTTCCCTTGGTTTTATGCGGCATGTGTATTTCCCATACTTTTGTTCTTTTGGTTTTAGCAAGTTGTTACTTTTATCTTTAACATCGTAAAATAAATTTTAGTACGTAGTCTAAGCTTTGGTCATTTCGGTAAAAAGTTCAAAGTTAAGGGGTATCTAATCTTAAGCATATAAGTCCCAAAATTCAATTTTATCCAAAATGTCGTTCAAGAAAATTCTTAAACAAGACAAGTCATATGTGGAATTTGCGATGTGTTTCTCAAATCTTGTTTATTTATATTATCTAAATGTTTGAAATATAAATTAGGCAAACCAAGTGTGGATCAGATAATCAAATGTTAATAAAATACATAACTAAAACTATCATGATTTTTTTTTTTGGATACCTGAAATTGTCAATATGGTTAACACAAGTGAAAATTTTGCATTGAATTTGATTATGCAATGATCGATTTCTTATTAATAGAGAAATATTTTAAGAAAATAACCTTAATATGTAACTTATTTACACTCATGCTATGTTGAGGTGGCAGTCCCACAAAGCTTCTCAACCTAAATAATAAACTATCATTTCTTTATTAGAGTATTTACAAAATATGCCACTGCCATTGGATATACACATATGCATATTAATATAATTTCGTTTATGATATCATTAACTATGTAATGAACCAAAACAAAAAAGGGACTGACATCATACATTTTGATCACATTGGCCATTCTTGATATTGTGCTTTTGCCTTCAAACCAAAAGAACACCTATATAACCCATAGATACACTTAAACATGTGTATAGAGTTTAACCTATTTAACCATCTCATGTAAACACACATAAGATTTTGTTTTCTATAAATCTCTTTTGGCAATTGACATATGTTTTCGTAACAGTCATTATTGTAAGCATATGATAACTTAATTTAGAATAAGTTATAACATGACTATGTGCTTCATACCGTGTTACATGATAACATGTGGAATATCTTTGATGGCTTTGATAATAAGTAGTATTTTGCCATCTACGGTTCACCTATATACACTTAAAACCACATAACATCATTTCTTTAAAATAATATGAACTCAGTACAACAACACAATAGTTAACATTCAAATCTGAACACAGTAACTGGTTATAACATTAGACTCATATTTAAAGTGTAGTTTGATATTTTAAATTTCTAGGTTGTTAGAAGTTCATCTATATACTAAATGATCTAACATAACAAAACCACCAGAAGATTATAAAGTTCACTACTTAAATCATACTAAACCATTTATTTTATGGTTATCACTTATCACAAACCGCTTGTAATTTGAACAATATAATGGTCGGGAAAAACAGACCGAATTAAAAGTGGTTTACTATAAAAAAAATGAACTAAAAGAATGCAAGTAAGGTAAACATGAATATAGCCTAATAAGTGGCTGTGTACATGCCTTTATTACAGTCTTGATTGCCATCTTTAATTTTAGGAAATCATATATATAGTATTAACTATATAAAATACTTCAATAGCACGGTTAGCCTTATATTTGGCAATTATATACGTGAATCGTAATATTTTCCTATAATTGTACATAGATTTGAAGTCAATGACGTAGATATGGATAAGATTACGGGATACGTGTTTGATGGCCAAATATTTATTGAATGAGCGGTTCACAAGCAAAATATACATTCATAATTGTCAAATTGTAGGAATATATTCTAAAGAAGGACTCTTCAACCTATATAAACGAAGGTGAAGTGAGTCATTCGCTAAACCATAGCATTCTCTTCGCGATTCCTATAACTTAAAGATTCCCTATGGCTGCGATGAACCTTATCTCATAGTTGAAGACATTGGAAAAGATTAGAAGAAAGGTTTCAGTTTTAAGTTTCCAAAAAAAACTTGAAGGTTGATTGAGATAACTATATGTTTTCGTTTCTTTCAGATGAATTTGGCAACATGTTTTCTATATGTTTTAAGATAATTTTTATATTTTCTATTATGATTATTGTTAAGGCAAACTATAACAAGTAACCTATAAACAGTAACCAGACAAATATACAACTACGTAGGTACTGTGGAGCTAACCTTTTCATCGGAAAATATTGTTGGATTTGAAACATTCAGTCATTTAGAATAGTTAATGTTTGTTCTCTGTTCTATCTCCAATCCGTGTAGAACGCATGATCCGCGGGACATATTTGGTTGGTTGTTTAGTCTTCCTCATAACTACAATGAAAAACAGAAAAAAATTAATGGTAAGATAACCTTTATTAGATCATGTATAAAGGTTAATATAATAATCACTGGTTTAGTTAGATGATTAGAGAGTTTCACTTTATGATTTAGTTTAATTACAGAATAACTATTCAGGAAATTGCATGTTACCTTCACAACTCCTTCAATTCAAGAAATCACATGTTAACTATTCAAGAAATCACATGTTAGATAATTAGAGAGTTTTAATTTATGATTTAGACATTTAGTTATTATCTTACCAGCTACTAATATACTACGACGATATAAAATGATAAAGAGTCACTGCAGATAGACGTCAAATTGAAGGAGTTACAATGATCAGAAGTTCACATAACAAACACATAAAGAGGATCTTCAGTTTCGTGAATTGTTTTGCTTCTAAAGAACCGAAATCTTCCATCAAACTCAATTAAATACTGAAATTTATCAATACAAGACAAGGAAGAGATACCTTTGGTTGGAAGAAAACAATAAATGATCTAGCGAAGCATGAACCCTAAAATCCTCTTTCCAATCGATTTTTTTTTTTAGATTAGGAAAGTTGTGTGGCCGACATTAACAAAGCTTCACAAAAAAATCGTAGTTAGAGGAGTGGACTTTACATAATTGATTCAGTCCAATAATAATATTAAACGTTCCTGGCCCATAATGTATTAAAACGTTACTGGACCATGATGTATAGCTACTAATACGAAATTATGTTATAAATAATCTTCTCTCACATGTCGTATATTCAATACTAAGCACTCTATTTTCTACATGTTTTCCAATTGCAAATAATTCACATTATAATTTTAAGTAAATTTATTTATTCATAGTATATGATATAAGACCGAGTGATAGCTATGAATAAAAATTCAAAAATATATATCTTTCGACCGAGAAAAAAAGAATTATTTCATCATGCACAAAGCGCAGGTCTCAACCTAGTCTTTTATTAAATCGAGATCAATATGGTTAGTTTAGATATCCAAAATATGTGCATCTTACCTCTATCCAATATTTTTAGAACAAACAAAAATATATTTCTTAAAAGAAGCAAAAGTAAATTGAGAAACAACAAAGTGCTTGCATCATATTAAACATTATTGTCCAGAATTAAATTAATGATCAAATCATTTTATAATTATGGCAACTAAAAGACATTGAAAACAAAGAAACAACAAAGTGCATTGCATGATTTCTAACATTTTTTCAGTTGCACTGGTGATTAGTACACGTTAGAAATGTGCACGAATCCAGGTTTCATAAGTTCCCTTGCATTTGATATAGATACACCTATAAAACATAATTTAGTCTATGCATTTTCATTCAAATTTTCAAACGAACTAGGCATCGCATATATATATATATATATATATATATATATATATACATAGAGAGAGAGAGAGACAAATATGAGATGAGTGCGACCAGAACAATGGGCAATGTTGCCTTTGATACTCTCATGTCTACTACAATTTTTACTTGATATATATTTTTTATGACTGCGCTTCGAGATTGTCATATGTCTTAGTGTCTATTTATATTATGTTAAGAGACATAGAATCGGTAGGTAACATAGAAGATTTCTTCTCTGAGTAATAAGTTGTAGCCAATACATTAACAATAAAGAAGAAGAAGAAAAGGAATCATAGGAAATGAAAAGGAACAAAAAAGGATAAAATCCAAAAGAGAAAATCAAATACAATGTTCTGAATGATAATCAACCCTTTCCATCTATTGTTTAATTCTTAAATATCTTGTTTAATTTTGTCTCTAAATTTGGTGATAAATATTTTGTTTTATATTTCTTTAATCAAACAAAGAGAATGAAGAAGATAGTAATGTACCAAATGTTAATTAATAATTCAAATTTTACTTCCACATAGAGAAACTATAAAAACCCTACACATATATATATACTGGAGAGAGAGAGAGAGGGGTTCACATGAGAACACACCTAAAAATATTTTTTTAGAAAATATAATCGATTTAGAAATTGGAATGCTTATGCAAAAAATAAAATTCTCTAACCGTAACATTTAAGTTTTATATTATATTTTTTTTAAAAAAATTGTGTATCTTTCTAAAATCGTTTTCGCCTCTTAAAATTCATTACCTTTTTTATAAATTATAAAATAAGTTTTAGATATGTACATTTTGATTCAGACTACCCAACCCTATATATTATTGTAATTATCTTTCTGAATAATTATGTTCGAAAAGCTAAACAACACACATATAAAATAATTATTCAGATACACAGTTTGTCTATTTAGATGGTTAATATAATATTTATAATTATATGAAGTTTTTTAAAATCAATTGATTATATGATTACAAATTGACCAATCGTCCGATCTATTGTGGGCGGTCATTTTAATTGCTTGATATGTTTTTTCAAGAGTACAATTCCTAATACATATCCATGAGCTTTACCTATATATGGTAGCCTCAAAAATAGATATTATCGTCTCCTTGTTATTGTAATAAATCTTTGAATTTTAATATTCCACATTTAATTTTTTTTTGGAACACTTAAGTTTTCTTTCATATGCCATTGATTTCACATGTAATCTCGTTGGATAGGATATATTAGTATAATAAATATGTGTATCATCTCAAAAATACACGCGATGAGCATAATGTGGTTTCATCCATTTGGCCCTTTGTTTACAAGATACTTACTGAACTGATTGAAAGGATTAAAAAGCTTTTACGATTGATAAATACGCCCTTATTTTGCTCTTTTGATTATGCATTTGAGTAAAGAACATCTGAGAACTAAAAACTGAAAGAAGAAACTATCAGTTTTTAGTAAAATGGGAGTCATCTGATAGGTTAATGTACCAATCAAACTGACCTAGTTTGTTGTAGCAATCCAATGGAACATGCCTTCAGTTTCAGATTTCATATTAGCGGTTTCGAACCTCTCAAGGGCTTAGCAAGGTCATACACACTTCATCACGGGTCAGCTCATTTTAATAGTCTGGGAGATCGGCAAGGAAAAATAATTCACAAGAAATATAATGCTGGTTACGTTTGAAGATATGCGACTTCTCTTCCTTATCGTGTAGCTTTCTGTCTTTAGAGTATTAACCGAAAGCAACATATTATATGAAGCATGGGCATTTCCCATACTTTTGTTCTTTTGTTTTTTTTTTGTGAGTTGTTACTTTCATCTTTAACATTGTAAAATAACTTTCGGCAAGTAGTCTAAGTTTTGGCCATTTTGGTAAAATTTCAAATTTTACGGGTATCTAATCTTAAGCATATGAGTCCCTAAATTCAATTTTATCCAGGGTATCGTTTAATAAAAGGTCATAAATATTCATAAACAACGCAAGTCATATGTGGAATTTGCAATTTTTTTTCTCAAAATTTGTTTATTTATAATGTCTAAATGTTTGAAAATAAATTAGGCAAACCAAGTGTAGATCAGATCATCCTATGTAAATACATAACTACGAGTATCCGGATTTTTTGGATACAAAATTATCAATATGGTTAACACAAGTGAAATTTGTGCAAATAATTTGATTATCTAATGATCTTTTATTAAAGTGAAATAAGTATGGTTAGTTTAGATATCCAAAATATGTGCACCTTACCTCTATCCAATACTTTTAAAACAAAAAAAAAAAATCTTATTTGATAACCGAGTTCCCGTAAGGTACCTCTACGGTGAGATTCTTTTTTTCAAAACTTTCACTTTCAAAATGGGGTTTCACTAGAACAAAATTTAAAGATCAGAAAAGAACCAAAGCAAATACTCTCTCTTGATGAAAAATTAAATATATTTTTAATCAATATGCCTAAATCTAAAATGACAACTAAAATGAAACAGAATGAATAACATTTATACTTTTTAGTGCCACATATTAAATTTAGTAAGACAAAACAAATAAATATTGATGATTCATCATATCTATCCTCTGTAATCTTGTACCACACAAAATAAAATTTTACTTTTTGTATTAATTTCCTACCTACAAAAAAAAAAAACAAAAACGGGTTCTGCAAGCACACTACATTAATAAGGCTTAAAGAAAACAATGATAGGCCCACTACAGAATTGCAGTCCATACCTGACTAGTCAGGAAAAATGTCAATTTTGACCCCAACAATTTAGGTCGTGCCAAATACGACCCAAACAATTGATATCATTTTAAATGGGTACACTAACAACTAGATAAAAATATTTTTTTCAAATACTATTACAAATTTGAAATTATATAAACTACTATTATTCTTCATCTTATCCAATTTAAAATTTTGGTGACAATTTTTTCTGATTTATATAAATACATTAACATGTTTTTTATTTATCATATCTTTAATAAACTTTTATCTTACTAAAATATAAATAAATATTTTTATTATTATACGATCTTAAATATGCTTAAAACTTTTAATCTATTTATACAATTTTCTTATTTAAATTATTTTTAATTTTTAAACTTAAGTGGATTTTTTTTTATTTTTCAAAGTTAATATTATATATTTTGATATTTTGTTCAAAAATGTTAAGAGGTCTTTTACCTTTCTTTCACTAAGATATGTTGTACAAAATATTAGACATATTAAACAATAACTAAAATATATAAAGCAATCACCAAAGTTTTAAATTGGATAAGATGAAGAAGAATAGTAGTTTATATAATGGGGAATTTCAATTTGTAATAATATTTCAAAAAATTATTTTAGTCTAGTTGTTAGTGTGCTCCTTTAAGAGGATACTAGATTTTGATAGTATTGATCTTTTGTTTTACATTTTTGTTAAAATTTAATTTTTATATTTGTGTGTTTTAGTCCTATATATGTTTTTCTTTGTATAATATTTATCTTAAATGATTAATAAGAGGTTTTAATAATTGTATTAAAATAGTTAGACCACACATATATTAATAGTCATGTTCCTGTTTTAATAGTATTGATCCCAGCACGGGTTTGAGTCCCGAAATGAACATATTTAAAAAAAATATATATATATATATATATATATATATATATATATATATATATATCAAAACAACGTCGTCTTATCTTGTTAACGGTTGACTAACTTCTGTTAGAGTCAATATAGATTTAGACACGTTTTAAAAAGTTTGAGTGATTTTTCTTAAATTATAATTGAGTTGAGGTCGTTTTTGGTACTGACCATTTGTTCGGGTCCTATTTGGCACGACTAAGAGTGTTGGGGTCGAAATTGGCACTTATCCTCGTATATCAAAACGACGTCGTTTTATCTTGTTAACGGTTGACTAACTTCTGTTAGAGTCGATGTAGATTTATGCACGTTTTAAGAAGTTCAGGTAGTTTTTTTGAATTATAATTGAATTGAGGTCATATTTGGCACTGATCAATTGTTCGGGTCGTATTTGGTACGACTGGAATTGTTGGGGTCGAAATTGACAATTTTCTCGTGACTAGTCACTACCCAAAAGCAAATTAAATGAAAATTAATTCGTTTTGATACCTATAAGATTTGATTGAGTTGTCAAATATAATAACGGTTTCCCACTTTCTACTTGGATTTGACCCTAAAACTTTAATGCAAGCCTTATCTCACTCTCCTTGATTACAATCACTCGTTACCCTCTAACAGATCGTCAATGTGACTCGTGACCAATACCCTTTTAGCTGTATATATAAATACATCTTCATATATCATACACAAGCACACAACACACAAACACACAAACACACAGAACAGCTAAGAAACAAATATAATAAAAGACATAAAACACGAGTTCTCGGCAGATCAACTGTTTTCCTCTTTTCTCCATATACGCGTTCATCAATGTCTGCTTCTCACTAAACACACTTGTCCAGTTTCTTCAAACCTTTTCTACATTTATATGCACGCACCCTCTTCCACCATGGAACCCGTCAATGGAGGATCCGTACAGATCCAGAACGAGAATGGGTCTCGAAAGCTTCCCAATTTCCTACAGAGCGTGAACATGAAATACGTGAAGCTCGGTTACCATTACCTGATCACTCATCTCTTCAAGCTCTGTCTGGTTCCGTTAATGGCTGTCCTAATCACGGAGATCTCTCGATTAACCCCAGACGACTACCACCAGATTTGGCTTCACCTCCAATACAACCTCGTCGCGTTCATCCTCCTCTCCGCTTTAGCTGTGTTCGGCACCACCGTCTTCATCATGACCCGACCCAGATCCGTTTACCTCGTGGACTACTCCTGTTACCTCCCTCAAGCGAGCCTTCAAGTCCCGTACAAGAAGTTCATGGATCACTCTGCCCTCATCGATGATTTCAACGAGTCCTCTCTCGAGTTTCAGCGCAAGATTCTCGAGAGATCGGGTTTAGGAGAAGAGACGTATCTCCCCGATGGCTTACACTGCGTCCCTCCACGTACGACGATGGCGGCGGCGCGCGAGGAGGCGGAGCAGGTGATGTTCGGTTGTCTCGACAAACTTTTCGAGAATACCAAGATTAACCCTAAGGATATTGGTGTGTTGGTCGTGAACTGTAGCTTGTTTAACCCGACTCCTTCTTTGTCCGCCATGATTGTTAACAAGTATAAGCTTCGAGGGAACGTTAAAAGTTTCAATCTTGGTGGGATGGGGTGTAGTGCTGGTGTTATCTCCATTGATTTAGCTAAGGATATGTTGCAAGTTCATAGGAACACTTATGCTGTTGTGGTTAGCACTGAGAACATTACTCAGAACTGGTATTTTGGTAATAAGAAGGCGATGCTGATCCCGAACTGCTTGTTCCGGGTGGGTGGAACTGCGGTTTTGCTTTCCAACAAGGCTAGTGATCGTCGACGGTCCAAGTACAAGATGGTTCATACTGTTAGGACTCATAAAGGAGCTGATGAGAAGGCGTTCAACTGTGTTTACCAAGAGCAGGATGATAATGGTAAAACCGGTGTTTCTTTGTCCAAAGATCTTATGGCTATCGCCGGGGAAGCGCTCAAGGCGAACATCACTACTTTGGGTCCTTTGGTTCTTCCTATAAGCGAGCAGATTCTGTTTTTCGTGACTTTGGTTTGGAAGAAGTTGTTTAATGCTAAGCTGAAGCCTTACATCCCTGATTTCAAGCTTGCATTTGATCATTTCTGTATCCATGCTGGTGGTAGAGCTGTGATTGATGAGCTTGAGAAGAATCTGCAGCTTTCGCTGACACATGTCGAGGCGTCGAGGATGACTTTGCATAGATTTGGGAACACTTCTTCGAGCTCGATCTGGTATGAGCTGGCTTACATAGAAGCTAAGGGCAGGATGAAGAAAGGGAACAGGGTTTGGCAGATTGCTTTTGGAAGTGGGTTTAAGTGTAACAGTGCGGTTTGGGTGGCTCTGCACAATGTCAAGCCTTCGGTTAGTAGTCCTTGGGAACACTGCATTGACCGATATCCGGTTAAGCTTGATTTCTGATTCAATCAGAGAAACCATTTTATTTTGGTTTCATTGGGGTTAGTCCTAGTCTACTGCTTCACTCTGTCTGCCTTATTTATTGTTTATTTTCTTTTCTTAATTGTTCTATTGTTCTTCTCCTTTTAATGTGATGCTTCTTGGATTATTACTCTTACGTTGTGTTCTTTGGAAAGTGGAACGATACCCAATCTGCATCACTCTTTGACCTACCAGTAGGATCAAATAATAAGGCTTTATGGACTTGATTCGCTTGCCATAGGTAGTAGGTGTGTAACTATTTGCTAAGCTTCGGTAACATGTACACCACATACTGTATTAAGTAAGAGGCAAATAAATATGTTTCTTGACAACATTAGGTTCATTGCGGCTTCACGAAGATTACATCTGAAATTTTCATTCATTACTTTTTCACATCTGAAATTTTCATTAGATTGACGCAGAAACACAATATTCTGCTTGAATTACATACTTCACATTATGTTTGGACTCTTGAAATTAAACACTTCTTGATTAGATTTGGACATACGGATATGGGATAACTTCAAATTCCTTTTGCATACTTTTATTTGCTACTATACTATTTCTGCCTTCCCATAACAAAAGAAAGTAAGAA